>NC_090245.1:94109234-94282116 GCF_037325665.1 Littorina saxatilis
AGAGTGAATACCCTTGCTTTTCCTAAGACAAGCATTGGAGGGTCCAATCACTAGCGAGGGGTGTGTCAGAAATATGTGGACAGTTTGTTTGTTTTGCTTAACGCCCAGCCGACCACGAAGGGCCATATCAGGGCGGTGCTGCTTTGACATTTAACGTGCGCCACACACAAGACAGAAGTCGCAGCACAGGCTTCATGTCTCACCCAGTCACATTATTCTGACACCGGACCAACCAGTCCTAGCACTAACCCCATAATGCCAGACGCCAGGCGGAGCAGCCACTAGATTGCCAATTTTAAAGTCTTAGGTATGACCCGGCCGGGGTTCGAACCCACGACCTCCCGATCACGGGGCGGACGCCTTACCACTAGGCCAACCGTGCCGGTATATGTGGACAGAGGCACGTGTGAGTTTGTTTGTCCTGCTAAAAACAAACCCGACGAAGTTATTTCCGAGCATCGTATTTTTCATCTCGCCCGAGCTATACACAATATAAACGAGCTAGAGCGGTTCACGGTAGGCCATGGGGATGGCGAATTTCAGACATCGGCGTTATAAATTATCAAATAGGTGACGCACGGACAGACAAACGGGTAGCTCCGCCTTTTAGTCATATAATTTAAATTACCCTGAAAAAGCGACGTCAACGCTATTTTCAACTCTGAATGAAGACTGCGGCATTCCCGGTCTGACATTGTATAACGTCACTGGTATGAAATCCAAAATCAAAGAGACTGCCAACGTTCCAAAATTCAAATTCAAAAGACAGGAAAGGTACGTATATTGTTGGAACAAGATAAGATACGATTTGTGTAATGAGTGTTTGTCTGTGCCTTAAAAAGACCACTGTGTCGATACATTTGTTAACGTAACGTTTTGTTCTGCCAATAACTGAACGTTCCAGACTAAAATTAATCAATATTAATACTCACCAAATGCTGCTCGCTGTCAGACAGATAGCGTAACCCACGAGCGATAGTCTGAACATCCAGTGTCGAGTTCGATGGCTTCCCTTTTGACATCTCGGTATTTCACTGAGCAGAGTTATAACTGAGAAACAAACAATACCGATTGACGCAGTCAGCACCTGGATCTCCGGTACTACATAAAAGTACCAAAAAGGACACTTGCTCGGATCGGAGGTTGCAATTTGCTCTGACAGCAATTTGTAGCACATCACTTGTATTTTAGAAGAGGCGAAAAATATCGGCAGGGAAATCATCATTGCAAAGTAAAACAGACAACACACAGACCACCGGAAGTAATTCCAAAACTTCGCCTCCAGAACGTTCCTCACGACTGGATGTTTGAGAATGGGGATGGACTTTTCTGGTGCCAGCTCGTACAAAATCTCAAGCACGGACTTGTCGCCATGCCAGTCAGAGAGGCAGCCTCCTACCTTGCCATTTGACGTTCCGCTGTTTTCCCCAGGCTCGCCTGCGGGTGCAACCTGGTTCCTCAGTGCTTGTACGCTTTCTGGTTGCTTGTTGGCCGGACATGTTGCTGCTGAGTCAATCTCGGTGATGTCATATGAAGGGTGATCAAACATTCCATGATGCTCGTTCAAGTGACAGTATACACCTTTCAAATGAAAATGAACAAAGATGCAATTGCAAAATACATGAATTAAAGCGAAACAATACTTTACAAACCCAGCACAATTTTCCTGAATTTTAAAAACTCTTCTCTGACATGTTTTTTGTTTTGTTTTGCAGATCATGCATGTTGACATTGACCGTTTTGTCGGTTCTGTGCGACAACCAGCACGATTCTTTTATTCTTAAATGTGAGAACAACAAAATACACACACACACACACACACACACACACACACACACACACACACACACACGCGCGCGCGCGCAGACGCGCGCGCGCACGCACGCACGCACACTCACACACACACACACATACGTACGCGCGCACACACACACACACACACACACACACACACAGCGTACCTTTAATGTTCAAAATGAAATTGAATAGTTTGGCGTGACACAACCTAGCTGCCAGCTTCAATGGAGTGAATCCCATGTCGTCTTCGGTAAACCAAACTGCTCCGGGTGGTCCTGCAACCTAGATTAACACAATGTGTGCGTGTATGGAATTAGTCTCTTGGCCACCTCTCGTGTTCACTGTACAGATCAGAGCATTTCGTAACATAACATAACATGACATAACATGATATAACATACCATACCATGCCATACCATACCCTACCGTACCGTACCATATCATACCGTAATATACTATAAGGCCTACAAAAATAAATTGTCTGTTTCTGGTCACCCGACCGACCCTAAATTTCGGCGCCGACCCTAAACTTTTTTTTTCCAAACTCAAAATGTTTGGGTTTTTTTGTGGTAAAGGACAGGGTGAGAAAATGAACAACAAAAACGTGTGAAAACGAAAGTCCGCTGACGATTTGTAATTGTGTTGAGTGTCTTGTCTCTATGTATAGTGAATCCAGTCTCTTTGCGCGATTTTTAAAGTTAGTTTTATTGGTCTACATTTGGGGTAAAAAAATAATAAAATAAAAAAAATAATAAAAATCCCTACCTACCGACCCTATTTTTTTTAGCCATGTTACCAGAAACAGACAATTTTTTTTTTTTGGCCTAACACACCATACCATACCATAGCATACCATTACCATACCATACAATTACCATACCATACCTTACCATACCATACCATACCATACCATACCATACCATACCATACCATACTATAACATAACATTACATAACATAATTATCATAATGTAGCATATTATAGTATTGTTTGTTTGTTTGTTTGTTTGTACTATATTTAGTTGGCGGTGGTGGTGGTCGTGGTTGCTTTTAGTTGCTTCTGTCGTTCTATGTTTATTAATACTGTCTATCCTTATCTTGGTTGAGATAATTATGCGGAACAAGGCATACATGTTTGGGCTGATCGTCTTTTGATGTGTGTTTTTTTTCACGGCAAGAACTTTGACTTGGAAGCAAAATAGGAACAAGAAAGCAAATGAACTAACCAGCTTTTCAATGAATTCGTCGTGAAGGAATTCCATGATTTGTCGCAAGTCCTCTTCTTTTTCTGGATAGAAGTTGGAGTACCAAATAATCGAGTGGAGAACGTTGTCACCCCGGGAGTTTTTCTGTTTTAAATCTGCCTTGCACTCCTTCGCAAGTAGTAGTACCATCTCTCTGTCCATGGTCAGGGCCGCTATGGTCAATGGCAGCTGACCCACCATCGCCATGCCTTTAAACATCGAACCTGTATACTGAAATAAACACACACACACACACACACACACACACACACACACACACACACACACACACACACACACACGCACGCACGCACGGACGCACACACACACACACACACAAACACACACACACACACGGGACATGCTCAGTCGTTTTATGCTACACACCTTATAATTTCTTAAAAACATTCAATATATCCTATGTCTAAGAAGCCAAAGAACTTGAGCATACTTGATCTTATCAGCAAACAAAATAATTGTGTTAAATTGATAATGTTGCACTTGTTGGGTTTGTATTGCTTCGGTTTCGCTTTTATTGCTTTGTTTTGTTCTGAGGCATCTGACTAATTCTGATCTTTACCGTGTTTCATTATTTGTTGTGATTATGTCATCATTTAGCCTATGTTTGATAAAATTATTATGATTCGTATTTATAATTTGGTTTTATAAGCTTCCTTTAAGCCAAAACCTTAAAATAAAATATTGTCAAGAAAAACATCACTTTTTCATACTAACGCAGCAAGAACATCAACTTGTTCACATGATTGCAAAAGCAAAAAAACAAAAAAGCAAAAACAGCTGACTTACGCAAGTCGAAAGCAGTTTCTCCCGTTCTTCTATCGAGGCCAGCGCCATGACTCTTTTCACCGTCTCAGTGTCCCCATTACTTACTAAGGTGTGAAGCACCGTCAGACCTTTGAATGTTTCGGTGCATGTTTCGGTGCATGTTTCGGTGCGCGCCATTGTCAGCAGGTCTGGGAATCTCTCCACCAATTTCTCCAAAATTTCCGGATGTTTAGAGCAAACTGCGGCATTGTGCAGGATATCCATGACGATTCTTTCCCCGTCGTTAGTATTTTTCTCAAAGATTTCCAAGCTGTTACCGTCTAACTGTGATATAAGGCTGAGAGCCTCTTCCTTGTTTTCCTCAATGATTTCTGTTTTTAACTTGTCTACCAGATCAAGCTTGCTGTGCCGTTCTCTTGATTGAGAATGCCCGTCCATTGTCCTTTTGATTCAGTAGTAAGCTTGCCCCGGCGTGACACTCTCGTCTGAGTTCGACTTGCTTGGGATAAACAAGGCCCGCGACTGAAAATCAAGTTATGTTTATTAACACATGCACTGTTGAAAAACAAAAGAAATCGGTACTCACAAACACAAATACAGCACAGACAAAGTCGAATTTTCTCCTGTTGAGGCTTCTTCAGGACAACGAATTCACAAGAAAACGAAAAGCAGCAGCAAAAACAAAAGCAGCACACAACCGAAAAGGGGTTACAATATGGAGGGAAACATAAAGGAACACATGCAATGATAACTCCGGCGGCTGTGTACATGTCTCTTGCCTATTTTATTTAATCAAATATGTTCGTCATTCCCAGTCATTTATGCTTTTAACCTATTCAGATGCCTTAAAACAAACTCATTTAATCTGTCATTCAAGAGATCAGTTTGTCCATGCAGAAATGTCGCTTATTGAAACCACACTGAACACGCCAGAAATACATTAGAATAACTGTTTTAACCCTTAGTTATTCAAATTCTGAATTCCGTGCAGGATGAAAGGTAGTTTGTGCAGACGGTAGATTCGTCATTGTCTCTGTCTTTATGCTGGCTTTGTGCTAATGTTTCGTTACTGTCAGCAGTAAAATTAAGCATTTGCTAGTTTGCAAATTTTGATTCCTAAAATTCAACGGGTATCGTCAGCTGGCCGCATGCGTATAGTCACCAGCATTTACAAAAAGACTTGCATGATTAAAACATCCAGTCAATCTGTCGGCTAAAAGATCAATACTGAAAAGTCTTTCAGTCAGTGAAGTTGGTGAGCGAATGAAAAAATGAAGAAAGAAAAAAAGAACACGTCGCCAAATGTCAATATAGACAGTCTGTGAATCAGTGAAAAGAATAAATGAACAAGCATAAATGGCTCAGTTTTCCATTGCGAGAGTGCCGTAACCAGCCCCAAGCGCTTTACAAATACATGAACGCGAACATTGAATGAAATAGACGGGTAAGGGGTGAGGGGTGAATTTTCAAAACACATGTACCAGCTTGTACTTAATTCTGCACTTCACTGAAAGACCAGTGCAGGTTGGTGAAGGGAATGACAGGGTCTTTCTTGGTTTTCTGGAGAATTAGCACAGCGGCACTATTCTGAACTCAATGAACTCTATTAAGCATTTCAATGGAGAGGCCCGCAATGAATAACTTGTAGAAGTCAAGACAACTTAAGCGTTAGAAAGGAAACAAGTTAGAAAACCAACGAAGACATGAAAAGAAAGTCACTTGAAAATTAGAGAGATAGATAGATAGTAAGAGAGAGAGAGAATGGAGGAGGAGAGAGGGAAAGGAGAGAGAAGAGAGAGGACAATGACAATGACAATGACAATTCTTTATTTTACGAGGGTAACAGAATAAGCATAGGTATACTTTTTTGCATCTGGCCCTCGCCCTAAAGAGGGACTAAATCTACTATAATAACTAATGTCACACGCTTTCCTTCTTTACCACTACTAAAGCAAACGTGTGCAAGATATATAGGTTACACACTCCGAGTTCTGATTATCTTGGATATTTTCCCGAGGGTCGATTTTCATGTATTACCGAGCCTTTGGCGAGGTAATACATGAAAATCGACCCGAGGGAAAATATGCAAGATATTCAGGACGAGGTGTGTAAGCTATTTATCCCATTACTCCGACGTTTTCATTAAAAACACTTACTTTTTTCACTAAAACCTGCCCGTGCCTGTTTTCAGCTTGCCAAAAGCCTCCGCAGTCGAAATTCATGTCAATGAATTCATGCGCAAAGCTAGTTCCCATTTGTCAGCATAATGGACGGCGTCATTCGACTTGTATGTGGACATTTAGTCATTCATATTGCTTATAAAAAGGTCTGCTATCTGCTTTTACATTTTGAAAGTCATTTTAAAATATCCCTGTGTATATTTGACATCGGCTTTCGTTATACTCAATTCGGCATACCGGGTTTATATTTTTACCAGAATTGCGCACGATAATGGCAGCGCAACAAATTCAGTTCGGGCCGTGCTGGTTTGATCGTTGACCCAAGTCAGTTCGCATGCAGTGTTACTGTTTGTCAGTCGGGGATAGAAATGTTGGCTGTCATCGCGCTGTTCTGTTTTGGTTTTCACACGTGGATCACTTACATATTCAGTCGTCGGGTTTAGGTGAGCCAAAGCTTCAATACTTCGCCTGTTGTAGACGTTAAACAATAAAGCTTGGAAGTTGTATGTCGGCACTGAGAGTCGGTCGCGGTACATCGCTTTCTACTTTGTCCCGGTCTTGAGTTTGAACACCTAAGGTTGGATACATCTAACACCTCACATCCTCTTCTCTTCCCCATATATATCTTAACTGTATCTCCAACTTCTTTTCGTCTTCTTCTTTTCATTTTGGTGCCACTCCCTCATTTGTCGCTGAACCCCGCAGTTGACTCGACTCGGATTCACACAAGCCCGTCTGGCAGACGACAGTTCGAACAGTCTTGAACAGCACGGTTGCAAGCAGATTCAGCTATCAATCGAAGCAATACACTTAAAGCCAAAGCAAATAACCAAATGAGAAAACCTAACGTTTGATTTGACTTCATGGTGAGTCTTCTGATAATTTTTTTGGCGTTGGAATGGATCTCAACGGGTTCCCAGCTACGACAACTTTTCCAGAGTTATGCACCGCAGGCATGCCTTTGACAATCGATGTCAGTTTCAGATTGAGTTTTCCAACTACCAGGTGACTGGGTTGTGTTTTGATTGCGCGCGCTCTCTCTCTCTCTCTCTCTCTCTCTCTCTCTCTCTCTCTCGTTTATGTGTAGATGGCTGTCTGTGTAAAAATTAGGGAGTATCGTCCCTTGATCCCACTCGCGATACTCGTTGAACATGCCTTTGACCATGCAGTCGCTTCAGCCAGCGAAATATCTCGACTCCGCTCTTTAAATCCATGCAGAATGTGCGTATCGTATGAAGTATTCTTTATTTTCTCAATATTGACACATGTAGGCCTCTACCTATACGTGATATTGACTTTGACACCACAAAATATTTCAGTCGTATGTGGAAAAAAGTAGTCCATCTGTAAACAATGAATATGCAGATGACCTCTATAAATTATTCAATTGTACTCTGAAATCAAAGACAATGACCAATGACAGTTGAGATCGAAACTCGGTTGTGATGGGATATCCATATATGGTTGTGATGGAATATTCAGAATAATCACCTCCTCAGCTAACAGAGACAAAGAGGCAGGTCATGGGATAATGTATGTTACACGCTTTGATGCCGAAATCAATTATTTTGATTATGCATTTATTTCTGAAAATGTTTACCTTCACATACAATTCAGTCACTACCTTAAACACTTATGTTTTCAATATTCATTTCAAATGATCACAAAAGTAGTAAAATGGGTATCAAAGTGTTGTTAAATTTTGTTGCGTATTCTGAATAGTGTGCCAACAGGCCTTGGTCAGTCAAGCACGTTTTATCTGTGTACTAAGTGTTTGACGGAAAAAGAATAACACCAACCCCGTTCTCCTGTATATAACGGAAAGCCACATTTTCTTCTTCATTCAATTTCTGTTTTCAAAAGCTTCGTCCACTTACACGACAAGCTCCCTTTACCATGCTTCAATTAAGAACCCTGAATACGAAAGGTCAAAACAAAACAATAGGTACTACTTTCACTATCGTCGTCTGCAACGAAAACCGAAAATGGCGAAACGCTTTGCTACGTACACAGAGGACGAAATTTCAAAGAAAAGATCGAACCTTACACCTGTGACTAGGAAAAGTTGCATAGACAGTTCCGTGCGGATATCACCACGTATCCTCGTACATCCGATGCTCAGGACCTACAGATAGGTGACGCTTTGGCGATTGAGGCTTCGTCTTCAGCTCTAACACGCACGCAGACAGTCAGGCAGGTCTAATCTGCAGGTTTTGATTTAGAAACACTCGAATGTTACTTCGACGATATAAACAAACCAAAAGTCAAAAGTGTGCCCCAAATTCGGAAAATATTATTTCAAAACGGCACTGTAAAAACCATCAACATCACTGTGAGAAAATAAACAATACAAACATTTCGGGTGGACTTTCCCACGACCTGACCTACAAAAAATCCTCCGTGTTCGTTCGCGCTTTGCATTCAATCTGTGTTAGTGCGCTTGTGTGTTTGTGTGTTTAGCTTTCGTTGGTATGTGCTGTTTGGTTCAAAATAAGTTTATCTTTTTTCATTGAAAGATTCAGAAACGTTGGTTGATACTTTGTTGAATGCATTCAACCAGAAAAGACACGAAACGCATTGAATCTATCTTCTGCGCGCATGCGTGTGTAGGGTATGTGTAAAAGGGCAATTGTGTTTTTCAGTCTTGTTTTGTGCCTGTTATTTCGTCCCCCAAAACTCATTTCTGTCTTTCTATGCCTATGCTGTGAGACATAATCGCTATTACGAGTTAGTCGTGTGACAGAGAGTTTTCTTGCACACTCGACTGCTGCTGTCTCACTTCGGCTACGCCGTCGTGAGACATCTACAGTCTCGTGTGCAAGAAAACTCTATATTGCTATTTCATATGTTACGTGGATTTCCATTGGTCAATTGGGCAAAATTGAGCTCAGTGCAAAAGTGATATCGACGACATTTCCGTCGATATCAGTTTTGATATCGACGACCTCTTTATTGCTTCCCCACTTCAAAAACAAAAACACCTAAATTTAAAAACAAACAAAAATATATGAAAATGTAATTATCCCAGAATTTAGTTGAGTGACTAAAGACTAAAGACTTTTTGAAAGAAAAGACATTTTGAAATACTGAAAAGTACAAGAAAAGCGTGAACAAAAAGAAATAATAATCAGAGGGAGGGATATGGAACAGCCAAAACTGAGACAAATACTTTTGTAATTTCTTTACAGTAAATACAAAATGTCCAGAGAATTAGCAATATATCTAACATTGACTGACTGTGTGATGATATCTTCTGCTATTGGTCTGTCTCCGGTCTCGATTTTGATATCACTGTCTCAACAGACCATAGCAGAAGATATCATCACACAGTCCGTCAATATTGGGTACTGTCACACGACTAACTCGTAATAACGGGTACTACTACATAAATACATAATTAGTGAAATAGCATAAGTTTATGTACATAAGCGCGTTATATTGAAACATTGTAGTTCATACATATTTATGACTAGGTGCAAATCAAATTAAAGTCAGAATACTATGCAATAGTACATCAACGAGAGAGAGAGAGAGCGAGAGGAGATAGAGAGAGAGTGAGGAGAGAGAGAGAGAGTGAGAGGAGAGAGAGAGGGTGAGAGGAGAGGGGAGAGAGGAAAGAAAGACAAAGAGACAGACTCACAGACAGACAGACAGACAGACAGACAGACAGACAGACAGTTGCTTTGAAAATGTATGTGCACAGACATGGTGGAGGTCAGTTCTTCTGTCTACACAGGAGGATGTCCGCTTTTGACTGGTTGTCACTGTGGCCTTTGGGGGCTACTCCGACATTGTCCTGTTTCCTGGCCTTGATGAACCGCCAGAATGGCTTGGTGTCGTTCCTATCTAGCCCTTCTTGGATGGTGCCGTTGATGTACTTCCACTCAGCTCGGCGTAACTCTCTTTTGCAGTGTTTTTGGAATCGGCGGTAAGGGGACCAGTTGTTGGAGGATCTCGCTCGGTGGAAGAGGCGTTTCTTGCGTTTCAGCATACGTTTCAGAGGGACGGTTAGCCAGGGTAGGGTCTGCGATGGTTTTAGTGTAAAGGTTGGGATGTTGGTTTCCATGGTGTTCAGAAGTAGGTTCTTGAATGTGGACCATAGGGTGTCGACGTCTTTTCCCTCCTTGTGTTCATCAGCCACTGGTTGGGCGGCGCTGGCAAGGTCACTTCTCATCTGGTCCCAGTTAGCCTTCTTGAACTTGTAGCATTTACGGGGCTTCTGGCGCGTTATCTGTGGCCGGGCGTCAAAGTCCGCAGCGACAATGTCATGGTCTGAGACGCCAGGTATGCTGGCAGTCGATTTCACGAGGGTGGGGTTGGAGGTGAACACAAGGTCTAGTAGGTTGGGGCCTTGGGTGGGGGTGTGGTGTACTTGGGTGAGGAGTGCGTTTGATGTGATGTTAATGAGGTGCTCTTGTATCTCGTTGTCTTTCCCTGAGGAGTGGGCGGTGTGCGTCGTCCAGTTGATGTCTGGGCAATTGAAGTCTCCGGCAAGGATGACCTCTCGCTGTTTTCTGCCGTCTTCAGTCAGCCTGTTCAGGGACTTCTGGAGTTCGTCCAGGTCACGTTGATTCCGTTCGGGCGTAGAATTAAGAATGCTCCCACATGCAGGTCTTTGCGGTTCTTCAACTTGACCTTGACCCACTCCAGTTCACAGTCGGTGAATAGCTGGTTGATTGAACTGAATTGAAATATGGCGTGCACACGTGCCATGCAAGTGCATGATCAATGGAGAGTTTATAGAGCTTGGTGTGTTACGGTGCAGGCAACAGCCAAACAAACGAGCGTCACTAGTTACCACACTGACTAGACAATACTATGCTCTACATCCACTGAAAACTTGACTGAAAGAGTTGTCGACCTCTTTTTCCCAACACATTTGAAGTCGCTGGTATTCTTCTGTGCTGCATGGTGTGGGTTGTGGGTGGGGGAGGAAAAGAAAATGCATGTCAGTGCTGGCTGGCACATGAACCAAAACAACAATGCAGTTTTGAAGCTTCGATACACGTGCAACAAAATAAGCGCGCTGTTCGGGTCAAAGGTTGCTTAATTCGAATTAAGCTGTTGTTTTATTAGTTCAACCATTTCACTGATTGACAGATTGTCCATAACGAAAGTTGGTAATACGAGCGTAAGTACTTGGCTGTTATTTTCATTCCCTCACTCGCTTCGCTGACTGGCCTACTCTTAGATTTCTATCTTTTAGGCAAACGATTTAAAGGCACAGTAAGCCTCCCGCAAACCTTCACAGACACTATCAGGCTTTTACACACAGTACAAACACCCTTCCATTTGAACGCTCACCGAACGGGAACATCCTAGGTGGCCTACGTAAAGAGCGAGCAATTTTCAAAGAATTAATGTTGCGGATTGTCTCCTCACACATACGGACCGTGGTGCGTTTTGGCGCTAGACCTAACTTTTAAAATCTAAATAATTAATTGACAGCTTGTTACACAAACATGCTTAAATCATACAAGAATTATTTGTTCTTCAAGACAAGATCAGTACATTTCGAAGTTTTGAAAGTTTGAAAAAAGAAAAGCCTGGAAGCAGGGTCACGCAAGGTCGTGGTTCTCGTAGCAGACGACGGTTATGCCTATCGCCAGTTCCTCTGAACAGTCAAAAGCCATCGCTGGAGTTCTTGTGAACCACAGCCGTTTGTTTCGTGCATAGTCAGAGGTACATAATAACGTGCAATTGCAGATAAGCTCACAGCGAAGTACAAACTGACAACAACATTGTGAACAAGAAATTCCTCCGAGGTAGAAAAAACACCCCCGTCCTTAGCATTCTCACTGCCACCAACTGAGCAGGCACTGCTAACAAGTGTGGTTATTTCCCTTTGACCATTAAAATGTCCCTCTATAAGTCCTTGTAGAATCTTAATCCACCAATAACTCCCTAACCGTGTGTTTGACTGGTCCCAATTTTTGTAAGGACCGTCTCCGGAATGTATAGAACCTGTTCACCAAGTTTGGTGACGATCGGTCTGTTCATTCTTGAGATCTATATGCGAACACAAACAAACAAACAAACAAACACATCGAGCGAATCCTATACACACCCCTATACCGGGGGTGTAAAAAGGGAAACTGGATCACACGGGTTCACGATGGCTCAGGGGTAAGATAAACCACGCAAAAATAAATTCTTTGAAAATTGTTCGCTCTTTACGGAGGGCACCTAGGATGTTCTCAATCGGTGAGTGTTTAAATGAAAGGGTGTTTGTACTGTGTGTAAAAGCCTGACCGTATCTGTGATGGTTTACGGGAGGCTTACTGTGCCTTTAATGTCTAAATACGCTTTATGCGACTTGTTCTTTATTCCTTTCTTCGAGAGTCCAGGCCGGGCTGACACACAGACATACATCGGGATATAATGGCTTATATCGACGTGAAAACAGCGAAGAAGATGATCTTATAGTGTCTCGCAAGTGTCAGTTTTCACTGTACACAGCAGATTTTATTCCTACGTGTTGTATTCGTGAGTCAACGTAAATATTTTATAAACTGCTGTACAGCACAGTGCTGAGAAAAACATGGGACTGTCGAACAGCAACGATCGCTCGTCTTCTGCATTTCAACACTGTCAAAAGAAATGCCTTCAATGCACCCACTACCGTCTTTGTACTGTATGAAACTGACAGCCGGCCGTGCGTTCAAGCCTGCGCATACTGCACGCTGTACAGTCTAGAGAAACTTTGAGCTGGGGTGGGTTTTTTTTTAATGTTCTCTTCCTTCCCCCCCCCCCCCCCCCCCCCCCCCCCCCCCCCCCCCCCCCAAGACGAGTCCGTGCAGATTTCTTAAATCGTGCTGAGTTTTTTCAAGTGTATACAACAAGTGAAAAGTAAATAAAGGTTGTATTCATGTGTCTGTGTATACACACAGAAATGTAGTGTGTTCATTTGTAGAGCATGAAAATCATAAAAAATAAAATCAGCAAATCAATCAATCAATCAATATGAAGCTTATATAGCGCGTATTCCGTGGGTACAGTTCTAAGCGCTTGTGTGCAAATGTGTGTTGCCGTACAGGTGCAGTAATCCTGGCAACACTTCACTGTTCGCAAGATCCATTCTGAACATGCGACTATTATGTGGTACCCACCTTCCCACCCTACTATAAAAAATACTTCTACGTGTACTACATAAATACATAATTAGTGAAATAGCATAAGTTTATGTACGCGCATTATATAGAAACATTGTAGTTCATAAAATGTTTGTGACCAGGTGCAAATCAAATTAAAGTCAGAATACTATGCAATAGTACATCAACGAGAGAGAGAGTGAGAGAGAGAGAGAGAGAGAGAGAGAGAGAGAGAGAGAGAGAGAGAAAGAGAGAGAGAGAGAGAGAGAGTGAGAGGAGAGAGAGAGAGCGTGAGAGGAGAGAGAGAGTGTGAGAGGAGAGAGAGAGAGTGAGAGGAGAGGGGAGAGAGGAACGAAAGACAAAGACACATATGCACAGACAGACAGACAGACAGACACCACAGACAGAGAGTTGATTTATAAATGTGTGTGCACAGACATGGTGGAGGTCAGTTCTTCTGTCTACACGCGTATGTGTGAGTATGTGGCCAACACCTTCCAGAAGAATTGTCCTGTGATAAATAGCAAACTCAAATCTAGTTTGTTTGTTTGTTTGTTTGTTTGTTTGCTTAACGCCCAGCCGACCACGAAGGGCCATATCAGGGCGGTGCTGCTTTGACATATAACGTGCGCCACACACAAGACAGAAGTCGCAGCACAGGCTTCATGTCTCACCCAGTCACATTATTCTGACACCGGACCAACCAGTCCTTGCACTAACCCCATAATGCCAGACGCCAGGCGGAGCAGCCACTAGATTGCCAATTTTAAAGTCTTAGGTATGACCCGGCCGGGGTTCGAACCCACGACCTCCCGATCACGGGGCGGACGCCTTACCACTAGGCCAACCGTGCCGGTAAACTCAAATCTAGAGATTTGTTCATAGACTATGTTCGGAAATAACGTGTATGGGTTGTGAAAGAGTACTTTTAGTGAGTCAAATTTTTCCATGTGACATTATAGGCCGGTCAATAGTGAGTGACGTGTCTGAAACACGCGGACAAGGAACGTAGCAAGCTTGCCTCAATGAAAGCAAGAGTATTCACTCTTTCACAACCCATACAAACCCGACAGAGTTATTTCCTGAATTCCTCTGTTCTTCCTGCCTTTCCTCTAGACTGTCAGCGCTATTTTTACATTTAGTCAAGTTTTGATTTGCATTTCATATCATATCAAAAAAACACATTTACATGGTAAGGAAGAGCACACTTACCTACGTCCTATCGGCAACTGAATAAATGTTATCGCCAGAGAAAAAAACAGCAACAGAATAATTGTATGCACAAAATGTACCAAGATCTATAAATACCTGTTTTATGCACTAGCGTATATGATTGTTTCACCCTCAGACGGCGTCGTATAGGCAGAAATATATGGTGGATTGAACTGAAATAAGGCCCCCCCCAAAAATAGGTCTGTTTACGGTAACCCGACCGACCCTAGTTTTTTTCGCGCGACCCTAGACTTTTTTTTTTTTTGGCATTTGGGAAAAAAAATAAAATAACGTAAAAATATGGTTTTTTGGAGAAGAAATAAAAAAATAAAAAAATCCCGACCTACCGACCCTATTTTTGTTGCCTATGTTACCGTAAACAGACTATTTTTTTTTGGCCTAAGGCGTGCACACGTGCCATGCAAGTGCATGATCAATGGGGAACTTCGTATGCGTGTGGTCAGCGCAATGTTACACAAGAAAAATGGTTGATTAAAAATCAACATGGCAGAAGCAATGTTTTCATTAAAAGAAGCGGTATTGTAGGGGCACAAGTTACATGTGTTGCAGAGTATTTAAAAATAAAAACATAATATTTCAGCATAAAAACATGAATATTAGCCAAGTGGATAAATTGATTACTTCTGTATCACACTAGTTTTACTGCTACAGCAGTCCCTCTCATGAACGGACACCCTAGGGCCAGTGCAAACCTGTCCGTACATTGCAGGTGGCCGGTCACGGGAGAGGTCCCCCCCCCCCCCCCCCCATCACACACAGTCAGACACACTGACGGACTGAATGAGTCTTTGCTACCGGTGAACGAGCTCTACTTGTACTAAAACAATAAGGTCAAACTACTCCAACTAATAACTGAAAGGAAAAAAAAACCTGTCCTGTAAAAATGACGTTAAATCAACGGTGTCAGAAAAAGAGAGATAAAAGAAATCCTCAAATTCCTGAGGATACAGGCACCCCATGAAAGCAGCCACGAACATACTCAAAGGGGCACACATGCTTGTGCAGATGCTTTGCAAAAATATGAATTGAAAACCTGCATGTCGTAATTTCTTTTTTTCTGGCTTTATTGAATGCTTCAGGCAGTGACTTTTTCCTGTCCAGTTTCCTCTTTCGTCTCTCTTACCTACTCCCCTGCCCCCTTCCCCTCCCCGGCCACTCCCTTTACCCAGCCCCGGCCACTCCCTTTACCCAGCCTCGGCCACTCCCTTTACCCAGCCCCGGCCACTCCCTTTACCCAGCCCCGGCCACTCCCTTTACCCAGCCCCGGCCACTCCCTTTACCCAGCCCCGGCCACTCCCTTTACCCAGCCCCGGCCACTCCCTTTACCCAGCCCCGGCCACTCCCTTTACCCAGCCCCGGCCACTCCCTTTACCCAGCCCCGGCCACTCCCTTTACCCAGCCCCGGCCACTCCCTTTACCCAGCCCCGGCCACTCCCTTTACCCAGCCCCGGCCACTCCCTTTACCCAGCCCCGGCCACTCCCTTTACCCAGCCCCGGCCACTCCCTTTACCCAGCCCCGGCCACTCCCTTTACCCAGCCCCGGCCACTCCCTTTACCCAGCCCCGGCCACTCCCTTTACCCAGCCCCGGCCACTCCCTTTACCCAGCCCCGGCCACTCCCTTTACCCAGCCCCGGCCACTCCCTTTACCCAGCCCCGGCCACTCCCTTTACCCAGCCCCGGCCACTCCCTTTACCCAGCCTCGGCCACTCCCTTTACCCAGCCCCGGCCACTCCCTTTACCCAGCCCCGGCCACTCCCTTTACCCAGCCCCGGCCACTCCCTTTACCCAAACCCGGCCACTCCCTTTACCCAGCCCCGACAGCACAAACTTCTAATCTGCAAGGCAGAGTACACATTTTCTTAAAAAGGAAGACTACTCCTCTTCAATTATATCCAGAGATCTTCCAGCTGTCTTCACAATAATCCAAGTGGTCGAGTCTTATACCCCCATTCCACACAACCGTTTTAGGTCCCGTTCCCGTACTGACCAAGGAACGGTGCGGGCACGGGAGGGATCGGGAAAGAACCGCAATGGTATGGAAGGCGAAAAGGGTCAAATGCTCGAGCAAAAGGATCGAGTAAAACGATACATACTTTTTGCGTTTGACCCTTTCCGCCCTACGCGCGGAAAGGGTCAAACACACGAGCAAAAGTATCGTGCAAAAGGATCGATCCTTTTACTGGATCCGGTGCCGACAAAAAGTGGAACCGGAATTTTACCGGCACACAGTCTAGAGTTCACATTTTGGTGGCAAACTGACTTCAGAGTTCAGTTCGCGTGTACGTGCGTCCAGTGTTCTAGATGATCAGCAAAGACCTATACGTGTACGTGCAGATATTCCGTCACCCGTGACTCACTTTTTTTCTCCCATGTTCCAAATCATACGTTGTTTACCAAGACTGCAGAAAAACTAGATTTGATGACGTTACCCGTACACGTTCCTGTACACGTGCTGAAAGTGGCACATCTAGATCTGTTGCAGACGAACGCTTCGCGCCAAACACTTTTCACACAGTAATTTTAACTACACAACCCCAAATGTACTCGCTAAAACAAGAAGAATGTTTTGTTTATTTCTCTTGATATTTCATGCTCCTTCACGCCGCACCAGAACACGTAATCTACTTACTTTACTTTCTAGATTCGTTCTTTGTGCTAATCCGTTCCATGATTTTCCGAAACAGCGCGATGAAACTGCTCGTTCAAAAGTATCGTGTAAAAGGATCGATCCTTTTGCACGATCCTTTTGCTCGATCATTTGACCCTTTCCGCGCGTCGGGCGGAAAGGGTCAAACGCGAAAGGATCGATCCTTTTGCACGATCCTTTTGCTCGATCATTTGACCCTTTCCGAGCGTTGGGCGGAAAGGGTCAAACACGAAAGGATCGATCCTTTTGCACGATCCTTTTGCTCGATCATTTGACCCTTTTCGCCTTCCATACAATGGAACGTAAATGATCGTTAACGGAACTGCTTTGAACAGTAGGGTCGGTAGGGACGGTTGAGTTTGGGCTGCATGTTCAAATTTTTAACCGTTCCCCTCCCGATGAGAATGAACGGTAATGAAACCTCAACCCATCGGTAACGGAACGCTTGGATCGTTAAAGGAACTTAAAACAACGGTAACGCTCTCACACACTGAGTTGTCAAACCCACATTCCACACATCCGTTCTAGGTCCCGTTCCCGTACCGACCCAGGACGGCTGCCACTGTGGTCAGACGCTGCTCAAAGATGCCAAAAACGGCCGTTTGCGCAGCGTTCCATTGTTGTGGCAGCCGTACTTGGTTGGTACGGGAACGGGACCTAGAACGGTTGTGTGGAATGGGGGTATAACTTTTGACACCGACAAATTGAAGAATGAACAGATCTATGAGGTAACCGTCTCAATGGTCCAGGCTGTGAAGGAAATCACGAATAACACTGTAACAGGCAAAGTTTGACAGTGATATCCTCCACGCTTTTAGAGCGCTAACCAGAGATATAGCGTGACATAGCAAAGTGTGTTGCACGCACTGTGAATTCAGCTCACTGACCGGGGATAGTTGACGTTGTAAATCGCAACTAGGGTATTGTTACACTTTACCACTGTCCTTGGACATTGAGGGGTTGTCCAAGTAATCGGCCGGGAGGAAGGAAGCCCGGATAGATGCGACAGTAAAGCACTTAACAGGTAAATGGAATAAGCATTCGAATATCGCTAGAGTGTTTATCGCATAAGTTGAATCGACTAACACTGTAAACTGTAAACATAGCAGACAGATATCTAAGACAAGATGTCCGCTATTTATGTTTGTGCAGTGCGTCGTATAACCGGTCTGAGAGGGAGGTAGTGACCAGATGACAAGTGTGACGGATCTGAGAAGCCGCCGAAGCATCATAACTCTAGACCCGCATAGCTGAAATTCGACGGGATTTCGCGAAGTTATTGCAAGGTTATGGTTGTCCGTAGTAGTTGGACCATAGAGATCTAGAAATAACTTACACAATACACGTATATGACGATGGACAAAAGGCAAAATTGGTTAAGTTATTATTTTAAGTTTAACTCAATTTGAGTTAGGAACTCATTATTGACTCCTTCAAAAGAAGGTTAGCGTTTACGGCCTTATGAAAGGCACAAACTTGGGGTCACCATTGTGAATGAATGCAAATGCGCTAGTACGCTATCATAATACAGGAACAAACACAACTCCAAATGTAGGTTCCCTCCACTGTATTATACAGTTACGATAAACAGAGGGCCCCAAAGGGGGGGTATCATCACGATCACGGGAAGGGAAATTTTAGCTTTCACGATCACAGTTACCTTGATTTTTGTTTTCACGATCACAAACACCTTGACGAATAGAGGATCATAGAGTGATACAGCTGTGAAAAATGTACGTTGAAAATAACATGCTTTGCAATAATGCCCATCACGATCACGAAAACAAATGACGATCACGATCACGAGACTTTATTTTTTTGTCATCACGGATCACGGGCAAAGTCCCATCACGATCACAGAAAGGGAAACTTCAGCAATCACGGTCACAGAAAGGTCAAAAAACGCCAATCACGATCACGATTTTAAACCCTTTGGGGCCCTCATAAACATACACACAAATACACACAATCATGAACATAAATGTTATGTATTCAAAAATTGGGTACTCACAGGTTTGGATGCAAAAACAACTCGATATTACAATCTCGTGCACAATTTCACTAACAAAACCCTCTACCCTTCACTTATGTAGAGAAATACACAAACAGTCCATGAACTCACAGGTACAGGCGCTAGAAGTGTTTCTATACGAATACACGGGCTTTCCCCTGGACTCTTGGGACCCTCTAAAACATAAACGATGACATTCTTAATAACAACGAACAACACTTTTTGTACATGATTATTTTTTGTCTACGCATCCAACCTGCTTGTTAAAGATTTAAGACATACATTTTAGTCTTCTTCTTCTTCTGCGTTCGTGGGCTGAAACTCCCACGTACACTCGTGTTTTTTTGCACGAGTGGAATTTTACGTGTATGACCGTTTTTTACCCCACCATTTAGGCAGCCATACGCCGTTTTCGGAGGAAGCATGCTGGGTATTTTCGTGTTTCTATAACCCACCAAACTCTGACATGGATTACAGGATTATTTCGTGTGCATTTGGTCTTGTGCTTGCGTGTACACACGGGGGTGTTCGGACACTGAGGAGAGTCTGCACACAAAGTTGTCTCTGAGAAATAAATCTCTCGCCGAACGTGGGGACGAACTCACGCTGACAGCGGCCAACTGGATACAAATCCAGCGCGCTACCGACTGAGCTACATCTCCGCCCACGATACATTTTAGTAAGAATCATTAGGATATATCATAAGGTAATGACATATAGACCCATAAATACTTATGTTAACGTTGCTCCTCGCACTTAATCTTGACAGGCTTTAACACACTATTTTAAACGCACATTTACAACGTTCGAGTCATTACAGTCGTACAACTATCCTGATTTTTAACTTACATTGGGTGGGTTGTTTAGCGTGTGTGCTATTCTGTAACACAATCAGATCAACCAACCTCCCGGCGTATGGCTGCCTGAATGGCG
Source organism: Littorina saxatilis (assembly GCF_037325665.1). Taxonomy (NCBI): domain Eukaryota; kingdom Metazoa; phylum Mollusca; class Gastropoda; order Littorinimorpha; family Littorinidae; genus Littorina; species Littorina saxatilis. The sequence goes on from NC_090245.1 coordinate 94,129,157, forward strand.
GGGTAAAAACGGTAATACACGTAAAACTCCACTCGTGCAAAAACATGAGTGAACGTGGGAGTTTCAGTCCATGAACGAAGAAGTAGAGGATAACCCCCCCCCCCCCCCCCCCTCCCCTCCTCTCCTTTCTCCATACCCTCACTCCTTCGCCATAACTCACCGAAGGAAACAATTCAAGCGCTTCAACTCGTGATTGATGCCTCCGTAATGGGGCTCATTGGGTAGAATCTTACCACTTCAATCCGTAATCGGGCCGGCCGGATAACAAACCAGCCCGTCGTGGACAACCCCGTTTAAGGCAATGCCGTGCAACTGTCATGCATACGGCAAAACAAAAAAAGTTTTTTGGTCCCACCACACCCAAAATAATTAGGGTCAGTAGGTGAGTAACTTTTTTTGTTTTTGATTGAAGTGGGGTTTTTTTTTTATTACACAGGCCCACACTGTGGCTTTTTACGGGTCAGAAATCAGCGCGAGCTGTGTCTCCCGGGTGTCTGGGAAGAGTAACTTTCTTTTAAAACCAAGTTGTTGTTCTTTTTTTTCTTTTTTCTTTTTTTAAAGTGTCAAAAAAGTTCCAGTGTCTGGATAAAAATATCGGAAACATTGAATATTTTTTCCTTGGCCAAATTGGGGAAGATCCCACGTGCATGAAGGCAGTGATGTGTGTGTGTGCGTTTGTGTGCGTGCGTGTGTGCGCGTGCGTGCGTGTGTGTGTGTGTGTGTGTGTGTATGTGTGTGTGTATGTGTCAGTGTGGGTGTGTGACTTGAGGCGAGGAAGCTTTGAGTGTATACTGCTAGTTTTAGTGAATGTATTTTTAAATTTATGCTGTCCAGTGTTGTTTTTAAATTAATGTTGTTGATCAGTTTGTATAAATGATGCGTGTGTTGGTGTATATGGCTGGATTGAAATGTTTCTTAACCGCAATGTCATCACAAATTCCCAACCTTGGGCAATTAAAGATTCTGTATTCTGTATTCTGTGATTATCACCAAAGCAGTCCATTTTGACCACCTTCTACCCTAATGGTCAATCTTGCAGCGGGTGTTCCGCTAAAGGGTGTTGTCTTACACACAGCGGGCAGTGCTAGCTTTGGTGATCACATGATTATCGCCGGTGTAACGCGTTCAGCTTTCCCCCGGCATTCAGCTTTCTGATTCGGCCTCGTTGATCTTGTATAAACTCCACACTGAAAAGCCCCCCCTCCCTTCCATAGTACTGATGATCGAGCTTAGGTACTTTACTTTCATGGAGTCAAATTCGTTCAACCATATTTTTTTTAATTTAAACTTAGAAATTCCTGAATAGAAATTCCTTCCCTTCTCATTCAAGGGACGTAACTACTCGGTGCATGTTTTCAAAGAAACCGAATTTTGGGGTGAAATCTTTTCAATCTCACAACCAATTTCGTTCACTTGCAAGAGACTGACATGCTTTTTCTCCTTATATAAGTGTACTTCTTTAATTTGACCAGGAAACAACATTTCAGTCTATATCGAGTATATATATCAAATCAGAAAGCTAAACGCTTTACAACGCGGCTGATGGGGCTGAAGTTGACCACGTCCATCTTTAATGAACGAACCCGCAATGGTCTACTCAGAATAGGGAGATGCTTGCAGATTCCTTTTCGTAATATGTGATGTTAGCTTTCTCTTTCAAAATACCAGTATTTCCCTTGTTTTCGTCTTTTTGTTTACAACATAAAATAGCATTTTTTATAACATAATTATGATGCTAGCTTTCTTTCAGAATACCAGTGTTAGTTTATAACCTTATTTTTACATTTTTGTTTACAACATAAAATAGTATCTTTTATAACATGTGAAACATTCCTCAGAGTACCAGTGTTTATTTCTTCCTTTTTACATTTAGTCAAGTTTTGACTAAATGTTTTAACATAGAGGGGGAATCGAGACGAGGGTCGTGGTGTATCTGTGTGTCTGTGTGTGTGTAGAGCGATTCAGAGTAAACTACTGAACTGATCTTAATTAAATTTTACATGAGAGTTCCTGGGAATGTTATCCCCAGACGTTTTTTTCATTTTTTCGATAAATGTCTTTGATGACGTCATATCCGGCTTTTTGTAAAAGTTGAGGCGGCACTGTCACACCCTCATTTTTCAATGAAATTTATTGACATTTTGGCCAAGCAATCTTCGACAAAGGCCGGACTTTGGTATTGCATTTCAGCTTGGAGGCTTAAAAATTAATTGATTCTTCTTCTTCTTCTGCGTTCGATGTTGGTGGCAGTGCTAGATCCTCAGACCAGTGGCTACCAGGAAAACCGCAGTCTTGCGCAGTTCGTCGGCAGGACCCCAGAATTTGGCTCCAACACTGGTCTCTTCTTGCCAGAACTTCTGGCGTATTGTCTCTAGATGGGGGCAGTTCTGGAGAATGTGCTCCGGAGTTTGCTCTTCCGAGCCACATTCACAGTGTGCGTCATCCGCAAGGCCCAGTCTCTTGAGGTGTTTCTTCAGTCCACAGTGCCCTGTCCTTAGACGGAAAATGGTGGTTTGGCTTCTCCGGTCTAGTTTGTTGATGGGGTCTTCCTGTGGGTTGTAGTCTCCGTAAAAATTAATGGATGACTTTGGTCATTAAAAATCTGAAAATTGTAATTAAAATTATATTTTTATAAAACGATTCAAAAACAATTTCATCTTATTCTGCATCATCTTCTGATTCCACAAACATATATTATATTCGGATTACAAACAATCTCTGAAAATTAAAAATACAACAATTATGATTAAAATTAATTTTACGAAATTGATTTAAAAACAATTTCATCTTATTCCTTGTCGGTTCCTGACTCCAAAAACATATAGGTATGATATGTTTAGATTAAAAACAAGCTCAGAAACTTAAAAAGAATAGAGATAAAGAAAAGCGTGCTATCCTTCTCAGCGCAACTACTACCCCGCTCTTCTTGTCAATTTCACTGCCTTTGCCACGAGCGGTGGACTGACGATGCAACGATTATACGGTCTTGCTGAAAAAATGCAGTGCGTTCAGTTTCATTCTGCGAGTTCGACAGCTTGACTAAATGTTGTAATTTCACCTTACGCGACTTGTTTTTTTACATTAGTCAAGTTTTGACTAATTGGTTTAACATAGAGGGGGATTAGAGACGAGGGTCGTGGTGTATGTGTGTGTCTGTGCGTGTGTGTGTGTCTGTCTGTCTGTCTGTGTGTGTGTGTGTGTGTAGAGCGATTCAGACTAAACTACTGGGCCGATCTTTATGAAATTTGACATGAGAGTTCCTGGGAATGATATCCCTGGACGTTTTTTTCGTTTTTTTGGATAAATGTCTTTGATGACGTCATATCCGGCGTTTTGTAAAAGTTGAGGCGGCACTGTCACACCCTCATTTTTCAATCAAATTGATTGAAATTTTGGCCAAGCAATCTTCGACGAAGGCCGGACTTTGGTATTGCATTTCAGTTTGGTGACTTAAAAATTAATTGATGACTTTGGTCATTAAAAATCTGAAAATTGTAAAACAATTAATTTTTTTATAAAACGATCCAAATTTACGTTCATCTTATTCTTCATCATTTTCTGATTCCAAAAACATATAAATATGTTATATTTGGATTAAAAACAAGCTCTGAAAATTAAAAATATAAAAATTATGATCAAAATTAAATTTCCGAAATCGTTTTAAAAACTATTTCATCTTATTCCTTGTTGGTTCCTGATTCCAAAAACATATAGATATGATATGTTTGGATTAAAAACACGCTCACAAACTTAAAACGAAGAGAGGTACAGTAAAGCGTGCTATGAAGCACAGCGCAACCGCTACCGCGCCAAACAGGCTCGTCACTTTCACTGCCTTTTGCACTAGCGGCGGACTACGTTCAGTTTCATTCTGTGAGTTCCACAGCTTGACTAAATGTAGTAATTTCGCCTTACGCGACTTGTTTATCTTTTTGTTTACAACACAAAATAACATGTTTTTTACTGACCATGGAATTTGCTGTAGTTTTTATATGTTTCATAAGTAGATGTCAGTAAACTGTACATAGTTTGTTAATATTCCTGCTACACCAAAAAAGATGTTAATGCCTTAGTTGTCTTATCATGTAGTTGCTGGAACGAAATCAATAAATGTAAAAGTAAAAGCATAAGTTAGAGTTAGATGCTGTTCAGTTCTAGTTCTTTCTTTCTTTCTTTATTTGGTGTTTAACGTCGTTTTCAACCACGAAGGTTATATCGCGACGGGGAAAGGGGGGAGATGGGATAGAGCCACTTGTCAATTGTTTCTTGTTCACAAAAGCACTAATCAAAAATTTGCTCCAGGGGCTTGCAACATACAGTACAAGCTGTTCTAGTTATTGTATGTTTGCCTTGTTGGTGCCTGATAGTGATACAGAAGTGACAAAGACACTCAGGGTTACTCTTCTTTCGTTTTATTACATTGTTGATGTCCACAAAGATTACAAATATAAACAAAAAATACTCACTGTAACAGAATTATAAACACAACTATCACATTCGCAATGAATTGTGTGTTAGTCTCCCTGATAATTTTGATATTGCATACATATATATGTTAGTAAATAAACACCATCGACAGGAGAATACAATTATGTCTACTAAGGAAGACTTTCTTTCTTTCTTTATTTGGTGTTTAACGTCGTTTTCAACCACGAAGGTTATATCGCGACGGGGAAAGGGGGGGGAGATGGGATAGAGCCACTTGTTAATTGTTTCTTGTTCACAAAAAACAATTAACTAAGGAAGACTGATAACAGACCAGAAACACCCAAAACATCAAAATCTAATCTTATCTTATATCCATGGCTCATCTTATTATAATTCATACACCATTTTCACATGCAGCATAAAAAATCACACCAAACATTTTCACATTAAGCAGGTCGTACAACCTTCGATACACATTCACAAAATGCTGACATTAAAACAGACTTTTAGTTAATTTCAGCATATGAGACTTCATGATTCCCCATGTACTGACTGATACAAAGATTTACATCAGAAGTTAGGTATGTGCCACTATCAAAACATACCAAAACTTGCTGATTCGAGGTCTATCATTTCCATACTTGAACAGCTATTCTGGGAGAGGGCTGGCAGACGGAGGCACATGCCACAGCCGTTCAGACAAAAAAGACAATTGCCAGGTGTGCTTACAATCACAGCTTCAGCAATGTTTTCCAACAGCATATCTGATTCTCATGCAGCTCTTTAGCCTTATACTGAATAGCTTGCGTGAACAGTGACGTCAATTGACAGAGTCCTCAATCACTCAAAATCTGTGTTATTTCTGTTGCACTCTGTGCTAAACTCATTCTATTGCAAATTCTCACGGTCATGCTGTACTGAAATACACACTTTTCTCCACCATTCTGATTAAATCTTACATTTCACCACAAATTCTTAACTTTGATCCCACTGTTACCTATGCATTAATATACTTATTCCATAAAGAACATGCAAATATAAGGCACTTGCACAAAATTGAAACAAGTCAAACCAAACAGTTAAAAGTTTGAAAGAGTCTTTCCTTTCACAATTAATTTTCGTTGAAAATTAGAAACCACGTACAATAGCTGAAGAGATGACAAACATTAAAAAAAGACAATACACAGCTTTCTAAAACAAAACATCCTCAAGTTGAGCTTGGAAAAGTAGGAGTGAGGCGGTTGGGGGTTAGGAGGGGGGTCGGGGGGGGGGGGGGGGGGGGGGATGGGGCTTTAAGTAGGGGGATTGTGTAGAGTTGCAATCAATGGCAATGCATGAATGTAAAATATATAAACATATGCTAACTGAACACAACTGATATTTGATACAAAAGACAACATCTATCAACATTTCCTTATTCTTATCATTTTATGTCCCAGTTAACAAAAGTAAAAAAATCCAGGCAAAAGCTCACGTACACTGTTTCTAAACTGATTGAAATGAAAAAAACAGTGCCCTTAAATTCACAAAACACATCATATCCAAAAAAGAGTGTCATAAAATTTACAAGAAAAAACTTGCAGAATTCATAGATACAAGTTTATGGGAGCCACTCTGGAATTATTTTCACTATCTGTTTCAGTATCAAATAAAAAGCCGTTTCCAAAACTTTGGCAGAAAGTACCTATGAAGACCCCCACTACATGATTTGAAACAATTTTTTAGACGTTCTCTTCATGACAGTGAATGTACTTCGGTTTTAAGACTCCCTCTCTTATCGTCCCAGATTTGACCAGGTTTATCTATGGGAAAAGGACATCCCTTTCCCCGATTGTTGAGGTCTCAAACTAGAGAGGTTATTGTATTGTCATTGCAAGATCTCTTTCAGTCGCTGTTGTTTATCATCCTTGTGCTGGTCCACACGTCACCTTGTATCCTCCAAACATTGCAGAAGTGTGCATTTTTGATTTAGGAGTTCTTCTGTGGAACCTTGATTGTAACCTGTCAGGAAGAAAAAAAACACAGATATTAACAGGTCAGGTTAAAAAAAAAGTTGTTGAAAACACACACACACACACACCCATGAGCATGCACACACAAAACAAGACACTCATTACTCAGACTTTTTCACTAAACTCTGACACCTCCAAAATCAATATTTAAACACATAGTAATGACATGGTCTACTGTCCTGTTCCATAAATGCTTTAACTCGATAAAGGTCACACAATTGTAACATTTTATGCACATATCTGCCCCCCTGACACACAAATCTACCATTCTTCAATAACCCCCAACTCGCATGATTACTTCAGGCATGGAAATGAACTGAAAGATGTTTTCCCTGAAAATGGTTGATTTTTGATCGATATGTTATGCCTTTCCCCTGCAGCAATTGCCAAAAATGAAAGCTTTGGAATGTTTGCCCATTCGCTGATATCCGCAAATTTGCTGAGATGAACCATGACATTGTGCTTGCTATTTACACAGGATGCTGTTTTCAATGTTCCAAAAATTAACATTAGGAAAGCATCACATATATATAAAACTATGTATCTATACAATTTTCAAAGGGACTGAATATGTGACTATGTTTATTGTGCTCTTTTTCTTTCTTTTTTTCTTCCTTTTTATTTGAAGATGCATTCAGCATAGCATTTTGTGTCTGCTGTTGTTGTAATGTACGCAAAAGAAATAAAAACATGTTAAAAACAAAAACAATTAAAAAGGAAAGCATCACATACGGTTTTAACTTCAGTGTAGGCCTCCAATCCATACTCTCCCAGCTCCCGGCCGTTGCCAGACATCTGGTACCCACCGAACGGAGCGCTGGCATCAAACACGTCGAAGCAGTTCACCCTGAAACACACAACATTCAATGCATTGAAATCCACTACGGTGGAACCCCCCCTTTTAAGACCTCAAATAATATGGAAACAAGAAGGGCAAAGCCCATACGACTCACATGCTTGACCTTGACCTTTACATGACCTTGACCTTCAGGGTCAAATAACTAAACCTAGCAATGACATCATACACTATGAACTGCTTTACACATTTTTCAAGGTCAAGGTCATCCAAGGTCATGCAACACAAAGCTGTTAATTCAAGACATAGGAAGTACAATGGTGCTTATTGGCTCTTTCTACCATGAGATATGGTCACTTTTAGTGGTTCACTACCTTATTTTGGTCACATTTCATAAGGGTCAAAGTGACCTTGACCTTGATCATATGTGACCAAATGTGTCTCATGATGAAAGCATAACATGTGCCCCACATAATTTTTAAGTTTGAAACAGTTATCTTCCATAGTTCAGGGTCAAGGTCACTTCAAAATATGTATACAATCCAACTTTGAAGAGCTCCTGTGACCTTGACCTTGAAGCAAGGTAAACCAAACTGGTATCAAAAGATGGGGCTTACTTTGCCCTATATATCATATATAGGTGAGGTATTCAATCTCAAAAACTTCAGAGAAAATGGGAAAAATGTGAAAAATAGCTGTTTTTTAGACAACATTTATGGCCCCTGCGACCTTGACCTTGAAGCAAGGTCAAGATGCTATGTATGTTTTTTGGGGCCTTGTCATCATACACCATCTTGCCAAATTTGGTACTGATAGACTGAATAGTGTCCAAGAAATATCCAACGTTAAAGTTTTCCGGACGGACGGACGACTCGGGTGAGTACATAGACTCACTTTTGCTTCGCATGTGAGTCAAAAATCTGGTCTTAAAGAGGAGGGAGTCTTAAAATGAGGATAAATTTACAGAGGTTATGAACAGAACATCTGAAAAAAATCAAGGTCTTAAAAAGGGAGAAGTCTTAAATTGGGGGGTCTTAAAGAGGGAGGGGGGGCCGAGTGGATAAGGCATCGGCCTTCCGTGTCGAAGGTCGCTGGTTCGAATACCGGCCACGCCTTGTAAGTAAAGTGTGGAGATTTTTACAATATCCCAGGTCAACTTATGTGCAGACCTGCTAGTGCCTTATCCCTCTTCGTGTGTACACGCAAGCACAAGACCAAGTGAGCACGAAAAAGATCCTGTAATCCATGTCCGAGTTCGGTGGGTTATAGAAACACGAAAATACCCAGCATGCTTCCCCCGGCGGGGTAAAAAGCGGTCCCACATGTAAAGGCCCACGTGTGCAAAAAACATGAGTGAACTTGGGAGTTTCAGAAGACAAGTTTCATATTATTTTGTAATAAAAGTCACCTTGATTCAGATTTTCCTTTCATATGAAACCTCTTATGTGCATGACTAGGCCCGTCAACCACAGACGCCTTTTATCCAGCTCTACTCAAACTCCATTCGCTAAACTTGCAACATCCAAAAACGAGCCATTTAAGGAACTGGAAGAAGAAGAATTTACTCACCAGACAGTGCCAGCTCGCAGACTGTTGGACAGGTACACCGCTTTCTCCAGGTCTTTGGTGAAGACTGACGCAGCAAGCCCGTAGATTGTCTTGTGGGCACGCTCGATGAACTCCTCTGTATTCTTGAACTTCAGGATCTGCATCACCGGTCCAAAGATCTGAAACAGGATGCAGGTTAATTAGTTTGAATTTCTCTGGTGTAAAATCGAAGATAAGCTTTCCATGATGTTGTAATTCCCCAATATTAAGCTTACTGCAATATGTCACAATACAAAAATTTAGAACAGTTCCAGAAGATTTCAGAGATGTAATGCAGAAAGCAGTCTTTCAGCATTTATTGCAGTTGTGCTAGTTAACATAATGCATGAACACCAGCACTGGATACTTATGAATACTCAAATACATTTAATTTCTTAACCACTGACAGGGCTCTGAATCTTTCTTATATTTCCTAACTACATAGCTTGACTTAAATCCAGTGGGACTACACTGAGCTGCACCATGCAGCTGCCTAAATGAAACGAAGAGTCTCACAAAAAAAATTCAATGTCATCATGACATTTTGGAGTAACTCGATTCTTGGCGACAACTTTATGTTTTTGAGCTTTAGACTTAGAAAATCATTCACCATGAAAAGTATTCTCTCAAATACGATTGACAATGCATGTGTTAACATTTTTTTATCTTTTTATCCATTCCAGGCACGAATATAAACTCTATTTCAAGATAAAAACAAGAGGCGAAGCCTTCAAGGCTCACGTAAGAAATCGACAAACAGTAACACAAACTCAATCACTCCGTCACACATACACACATACACACACACACAGTAAGCATAGGTGACACTGTGCAAGAAAGCGAGACACTAGATCTAGATCTGTCTGTCTGCATGTAGCCTACTTACAGGGACACGACTGCCAACTAGTCTCGGCCCGCTCAAAATAACAATGACCGAGACTTTCAGTAATTCCTTCGCGTGACGTCTAACCCTCTTACGTCATAATGTGACGTCTTCAAATGACGAAATGTTAAAGTTTCTACCACAGACATACACACGCACGCACACACGCACGCACAGACAGACAAAGTTACGATCGCATAGGCTACACTTACGTGAGCCAATAATCAGTTTTGTCCTTCTCCTGAAAAGCTGTTTAAAACGAGCTGCGCCAAAATTCCAGAATGACGTAGAAAAGCAGTCTTCCTATTACCTCTTCTTTGGCAATGCGCATGTCGTCACCGACATCAGCAAAGACTGTGGGCTGGATGAAGTAGCCCTTGTCCCCTGCCCTGTTGCCCCCGGCAACCAGTTTGGCTCCCTCCTTTTTACCGCTCTGGATAAGCGACAGGATCTTCTTGAACTGAACATCGTCCACCTGCAGTCAAACAATTTTTTTGAAAAAAACAGGTTTCTGCAGACTCGCAAAGAATGTGACGTGAAAGAAAACTACAGCTCAGACACTAAGCCTGGCCAATAGCATATCCAGTTTTAGCTGTGCCCACTATTCCAGTGAAAGCATAAAGAGAAAATGTCCTGGATTATCCAATAAATGCTGGCAATGAAGCAGGCCTTCCACCACTGTCAGTCTGAGGTGTGAATATTACCAAGAAATGTCCTCTCTCTGTGTCTGTTTGTCTGTCTGTCTTGTCTGTATGTGTATGTCGGTGTCTGCCTGTGGCTGTCTGTGAGTGTCTGTCTGTCTGCCAGTGGCTGTCTATGAGTCAGTGTGTGTGTCTGTCTCTGCCTCTGTTTCTCTTTCTCTCTCTCTCTGCCCTCACGATCCCTGCAACAGTCTAACGGCTCATATTTACTTTCATTTTAATTTAATTTTGTTCACATTAGACAAGCACATAACCATTTCTTCCTCACCTGAGGTCCCTGTTCCACAGAGGAGAAAGGATCGCCCACACTCCTCTGATTGGCCCTCGCTGCGCTGCGCTCCACAAACTCGTCATAGATGCTCTCCTCCACAAAGACACGGCTACCGGCACAGCAACACTGGCCTTGGTTGAAGAACAGGCCAAAGTGAGCCTGCTCAATGGCGTGGTCCACTGCACAAAAAGTTAAAGTTCTATTGATAACAATAATAACAAAGGTATTTAAATGGCGCAAATCCTAATATAGTTCTAAGCGTCTTACAATTAATGTTCATTATAATACTCCTCATTACAGCAACAATACATATTTAGAGAATCTTCAAATAAATAAATAAATTAAAACAATTGATGAAAATTTATTCATCTTGTTTCTTCCCTTCAGAATACGAATGTTAAATAGCCCATACTTTGGTCAGAAAGCGCATGTGTTAATATCAGTCACAACCTTCACCTAGGAATGAAAGATCAAATGAAACTAAAGTTTTACCAACGGATGGTCATTATATGTATAGTCACTAGCATATGAGCTGTTATAACAAGCACACGCTGTAATAACGAAGCTTTTTTTCTCAGAATGCACACATCATATGCAGGTACAAACTTAACATGAATTGAGTACCCGACTTCTAAAAAAATAATATTAATAATCCATGAATGGACATTGTCCATATCCCCTCTCTTCGGGGTCATTGTTGAAGCTACAGTTTAAATGTCTAAAAGTTCAAATGAGAACGTACTATCACTAACGCTGTTGGGGTCTATGTCGACCAAAAGAATCGGATTCACTGTAGGTCGAGTTCCTGTAGGTGGATTCTCTGTATACCTAAGACTTTAAAATTGGCAATCTTGTATACAGGGAATACCACAGGGTGTAGTTCCTGTAGCGTTTTGCTAATATCAATGAAAGTCACGTGATGCTTAGCGACATCGTTAGAATTTGATGCTTTTCGATCTTTTTTTAATATTTCTTAGAAATTCGAGTATGGTTTGCATTTTTATTGAAAAACTGCACCCTGTGGGATTCCCTGTATACTAGATTGCCAATTTTAAAGTCTTAGGTATACAGGGAATCCACCTACAGGAACACGACCTACAGAGAATCCCACTCTTTTGGTCGACATAGACCCCATCAGCATCACTAACAGCTCTGTAGGCTAAATCCACAAACAAATAGACTGCCAACGTTCCAAAATTCAGAATAAACAAGAAGAGCAAACGCTCGATCGAGTCACTTTCGCAGTTCTGAATATTATATGAGGCATCAGATGGACAGGAAGAAATTGCTATTCACAACACAATACAGATGTAAATAATTTGATGTAAAGAATAATCCTATAAAGTTTGAATCAAATCCGATGAATAGTTTCAGAGATATGATATTTCAATTTTTTTCCTTCAAGACATACCTGTGACCTTGAAAAAGGTCAAAGGTCACCAAAGCAGACGTCAAAGTGTAGAGGTCACTGGGAGTCACGTTCACATAAAATTTGAGCCCGGTCACTTTTATAGTTTCCGAGAAAAGCCCAACGTTAAGTTGTGTGTTGCCGAACAGAAAAGGCTAGTTATCTCCCTTGTTTTTCTGATAACGTTCGTAAAAGGCTACAGATGTAAATACTTTGATGTAAAGAATAATCCTACAAAGTTTCAATCACATCCGATGAACTTTGTCAAAGATATAAAATGTCTAATTTTTCCTTTGACGCTGACCTGTGACCTTGAAAAAGGTCAAAGGTCAACGAAACCATCGTTAAAGTGTAGAGGTCATTGGAGGTCACGACTAAACAAAATATGAGCCGGATCGCTTTAATAGTTTCCGAGAAAAGTCCAACGTTAAGGTGGTGTCTACGGACGGCCGGCCGGCCGGACGGCCGGCCGGACAGACTAACACTGACCGATTACATAGAGTCACTTTTGCTTCGCATGTGAGTCAAAAAACCAAGCAAGGTATATTGTTGGTTCACGTTTAATTATTGACAAAACGTTTTGTTTTGAGTTGTGTAGACTGAAATGTGAACTGACTGTCGGCATCGGACAGCACCACCAGGGGACTCTTGCCGCCCAGCTCCAGCGTCACTCTCTTCAGGTTGCTCTGTGCCGCCATCACCGGAATCAGCTGCCCAATCTGTACAACATACACAAAACTAATGTTATGTACAGTAAAACGTCCGTTTTCAAATCTCTTTTTTACATTTAGTCAAGTTTTGACTAAATGTTTTAACATAGAGGGGGAATCGAGACGAGGGTCGTGGTGTATGTGTGTGTGTGTGTCTAGAGCGATTCAGACCAAACTACTGGACCGATCTTTATGAAATTTGACATGAGAGTTCCTGGGAATGATATCCCCGGACGTATTTTTCGTTTTTTCGATAAATACTTTTGATGACGTCATATCCGGCTTTTTGTAAAAGTTGAGGCGGCACTGTCACACCCTCATTTTACAATCAAATTGATTGAAATTTTTGTAAAGCAATCTTTGACAAAGGCCGGACTTCGGTATTGCATTTCAACTTGGTGGCTTAAAAATTAATTAATGACTTTTTTTATATAAAATGATCCAAATTTACGTTCATCTTATTCTACATCATTTCCTGATTCCAAAAACATATACAGTGGAACCCCTCACAACGACCCCCCTTTCAAAGGACTACCCCGCCACAACGACCCTTTTTTTTTTAACCGATGTGTTTCCTTATATAGTTGTCACCAGTGTAGCGACCACCCCGCTCTAACGTCTAAGGACCGACCTAACAGCTTGTGTAACGACTTTGTCAGACAAAGCCAAGACTCAGTCAGCGTAACGCATCACTAACAAACCGGTTATAACCAGTTATAACCGTCTTGCGTAAGCAAAGGCACTAATTAACCGCTGAGAGGTGTGATGGTTGGGTGGGCTGAGTAAACATCACAAACCAATCATCGAGAAAACAAACTCACGTGACCAACACACACCGTTCAATTCAGTCAGAATAGACAGTCTTTGGACAGAAGAGCAGTGGAGATCGACATGGCGTCTACAAAGAAAAGAAAATATTTAACTCTCGAAAATCGAGTGAATGTTGTGAACAGACACAAAAAGGGAGAAACTGCCATCGCGATTGCAAAAAGTCTTGATGTTGGAAAATCGCAAATTCAAAGAATTATCCAACTCCAAGAAAACATTCTGAAAAAGGTAGGGAAGTGGTGACAAGGCAGTGAACGCACTCACCATGCACTGACATCATACGAAAGCAGCCACACAAACACAGCACAGAGGCAGAGGCAGGTGTGCAGATGCTTTGTGAGAATAAGCGTTGAAAACCAGTTTGAACAAGAAGAGCAAACGCTCGATCGAGTCACTTTCGCAGTTCTGAATATTATATGAGGCATCAGATGGACAGGAAGAAATTGCTATTCACAACACAATACAGATGTAAATAATTTGATGTAAAGAATAATCCTATAAAGTTTGAATCAAATCCGATGAATAGTTTCAGAGATATGATATTTCAATTTTTTTCCTTCAAGACATACCTGTGACCTTGAAAAAGGTCAAAGGTCACCAAAGCAGACGTCAAAGTGTAGAGGTCACTGGGAGTCACGTTCACATAAAATTTGAGCCCGGTCACTTTTATAGTTTCCGAGAAAAGCCCAACGTTAAGTTGTGTGTTGCCGAACAGAAAAGGCTAGTTATCTCCCTTGTTTTTCTGATAACGTTCGTAAAAGGCTACAGATGTAAATACTTTGATGTAAAGAATAATCCTACAAAGTTTCAATCACATCCGATGAACTTTGTCAAAGATATAAAATGTCTAATTTTTCCTTTGACGCTGACCTGTGACCTTGAAAAAGGTCAAAGGTCAACGAAACCATCGTTAAAGTGTAGAGGTCATTGGAGGTCACGACTAAACAAAATATGAGCCGGATCGCTTTGATAGTTTCCGAGAAAAGTCCAACGTTAAGGTGGTGTCTACGGCCGGCCGGCCGGCCGGACAGACTAACACTGACCGATTACATAGAGTCACTTTTTCTCAAGTGACTCAAAAAACCAGCAGATAGAGCCGCATGTCATAATCATTCTTCTTGTCTGGCTTTATTGACTGCATGCCGATCTTGTGGCAGTGACTTTTCACTCTTCTGTCGGACTGTACACAAACCGCTCTCACTCTCCCTCACTGACTACCCCACTGAGTTTAGCCAGCTACCCCCCCCCCCCCTCTCTCCCTCTCTCTCCCCCCAGCCATGTACTGTTTGGTGCTGTGGCCAGAGAGGTGTCACCGGCTAATTGAGGCCAGCTGCACTGTTCACTCAGAGCAAAACTAGTTGACTGTGTCTAACTTTTGACAAAGCAACACAACTGAAGGGTTCACAGATTAAGTAACCGACTCACTGGTCAAGGCTGCAGGGAAACAAGAGTATCTTGTCAATGAAAAAGGTTACACACAGATGCGCGATGCTGAGAACGGTGGCCGATTTTTCACTCTCTTTCTCGGAGGGCCTTCATCATTGCAGGGACTGCTGTAAAGAAATGCTTGCTCAGAAACTAACTCTTTTTGCATTGAAACATGCACCAGAACTGGTGGACACCATCGACAATGTCAAACATGAAATCGAAGCAGTTTGCTTGAGGAAACGGTCGTCAGCAACTCAAACTTCTCTGTTTTCTTTTCTTAAGAAAATCTGAGGTGACTTTCTTTGTGGCCCCGCCCCCTCCCTCTGTAAGGACCCCCCTCCATAATGACCGATTTTTGTCAACATTTTCAAGGTCGCTAGAGAGGGGTTCCACTGTATGTTATATTCGGATTAAAAACAAGCTCTAAAAATTAAAGACAAGAAGGGCAAAGCCCATACGACTCACATGCTTTACACATTTTTCCTACCAAAATACATGTGACCTTGACCCAAGGTCAAGGTCATCCAAGGTCATGCAACATAAAGCTGTTAATTCAAGACATAGGAAGTACAATGGTGCTTATTGGCTCTTTCTACCATGAGATATGGTCACTTTTAGTGGTTCACTACCTTATTTTGGTCACATTTCATAAGGGTCAAAGTGACCTTGACCTTGATCATATGTGACCAAATGTGTCTCATGATGAAAGCATAACATGTGCCCCACATAATTTTTAAGTTTGAAACAGTTATCTTCCATGGTTCAGGGTCAAGGTCACTTCAAAATATGTATACAATCCAACTTTGAAGAGCTCCTGTGACCTTGACCTTGAAGCAAGGTAAACCAAACTGGTATCAAAAGATGGGGCTTACTTTGCCCTATATATCATATATAGGTGAGGTATTGAATCTCAAAAACTTCAGAGAAAATGGGAAAAATGTGAAAAATAGCTGTTTTTTAGGCAACATTTATGGCCCCTGCGACCTTGACCTTGAAGCAAGGTCAAGATGCTATGTATGTTTTTTGGGGCCTTGTCATCATACACCATCTTGCCAAATTTGGTACTGATAGACTGAATAGTGTCCAAGAAATATCCAACGTTAAAGTTTTCCGGACGGACGGACGGACGACTCGGGTGAGTACATAGACTCACTTTTGCTTCGCATGTGAGTCAAAAATATAAAAATTATGATTAAAATTAAATTTCCGAAATCGATTTAAAAACAATTTCATCTTATTCCTTGTCGGTTCCTGATTCCATAAACATATAGATATGATATGTTTGGATTAAAAACACGCTCAGAAAATTAAAACGAAGAGAGGTACAGAAAAGCGTGCTATGCAGCACAGCGAAACCACTACCGCGCTGAACAGGCTCGCCAGTTTCACTCCGTTATGCACAAGCGGCGGACTACGGTCATTGTGAAAAAAATGCAGTGCGTTCAGTTTCATTCTGTGAGTTCCACAGCTTGACTAAATGTAGTAATTTCGCCTTACGCGACTTGTTAAGACTTTCTACCATCCTAAAGAAGGCAGCAACAAAAATTGATTAATAATGTACCAAACTTACTTACTGTTGTGTTCTCTTTTTCTTTAAAGTATTAAAATATCTAATCTTTTTTACAGCCTTGTTTTCCAGTTTTACCCCTGATGCTGGGATGGATGCATGTTGGACATGAAAACTTTGCGCAAATATTTTCTTATCCGCTACGTTTTGGGTGTGAATGTCAGCGCTCTCAGTCTTGGTCGCGGATTTTTTTATTTTTTTTGTAAAATGCGGTGCGTTCAGTATCATTCTGTGAGTTTGACAGCTTGTCTAAATGTATTAATTTCGCTTCACGCGTCTTAATGTTTTTCTACTTTGTTTGTGTGCCTGAAGAAGACCCTAGGTTTGAAACGTTGCTATTATTTGTTCCGTATACTTTATTCACACGTGAGTACAGTATTTTTTTGTATTTTTACTCTCACGCACAGTCACCATTGTTCTGCCGCATTAATCTAACCTACAAAGATAACTGTGTCCGTACCTCAGTGGATCCAGTGAAGGCCACTTTGTCCACACCGATGTGGGAAGCGATGGCAGCGCCGGCAGTGGGACCGAAACCTGGGATCACGTTGACCACTCCAGGTGGAAAGCCAGCCTGCAAAAAAGTACAATGACCACTTAAAATTATGTTTGCTTCATCTCTTTGGTTTCTCTGTCTTGACTGTTTTCACATATTTAAAAGTAAAAACAGAAAAGTGAGAGAAAAACAACGTTGTCTTGGGCTTGTAATTAGCAAACAACAGCCTAAAATTATTAGAAAGAGGTGGGGAGCACACATGAGAGAAAGAGACAGAGGGGGAGGGGCGGTTGGGGGGGGGGGGAAGAGAATGCATTTGTGTATATGATATACATAGCAATAGGCTCACACATGAGCAGTGTTGTTCTCAGGCCTCGGTCACTATAATGCACACCTTTTTTTTTTTATCTGAGTGACGCAATTTGTTCTGACCCCTGTCTGGTCTCTACTTCTGGTGTATTGACATCTAAAAGGACTTCCGACAGACCATGTTTTTGTAGGCAGGACATTTCGACCTATATCGTACTTTCATGTATGAGAGAACACTTTGCTAAGGTCATACTCATAGGATCATAAAAATGCATAATACTACAGAGGAAGCTTTATATTTCTTTGTATAGCCAGTACAAGTGTACTCTTCCTCAGTCATACACAAGGCGAAACCGGTCAATAGGGCAGAGGAGTTAAAAGTTGAGGGAAACTGTTGCACCTC
Source organism: Littorina saxatilis (assembly GCF_037325665.1). NCBI lineage: Eukaryota > Metazoa > Mollusca > Gastropoda > Littorinimorpha > Littorinidae > Littorina > Littorina saxatilis. Next base: position 94,146,984 of record NC_090245.1, read on the forward strand.
ATAGTCCGAAAGTACAGTACATATTTTCAGTCCAGGTCCAACTGACCTATTCTCCTCCGAGTCTGGGAACAATGCTGCATGTGTGAAATGATTTCCAACCAGAAGCAATCTAAACACGAATAAAAGTAGAAATGTGTTCTGTTGGACAAGAGCAGGCTGAGACAATATGGACCTTCCAGTGGTGTTAGCCTTTTGGATCTTCAGGAGGAGATAAAATGTAAGTGTTTTGGGTTGTGGTTTGACGAGTAATTTGGCAGCTTGTGGCAGATCCTGGTTTTTGAACCTTGTACATTGTTCGTATTTGGTGAGAACATTTGTGACCCTCCACCACGAAATGAGTCTTATGTCACCTAGTCCGGGGAGTGTTTGGTAACAGTGTGAGGGTCACCTTAGTCACAGGCTTATACTCGAACAGTTTTCGCTCTTTTCTAAAACGGTTTTCACCACTGGATAGAGCATTAAAAACTCTTTTGTAAAATGTAAAAATATGAAAATCATGCAAAGGTGACATGTGACTCATTCCGTAGTGGAGGGTCACATTTGGCTGTTCAGGGCTTGGTGGTCGCAGTATCAAAAATATGTTTAAAAAAATTAAAAAAAATGTCAGTGTTAAAAAGAAAAGGATGAATATGCACACACCTCCTCTGTGAGCTTAGCGACATAGAGGCCAGTGAGGGGCGTCTGTTCAGCCAGCTTCATCACGACGGTGTTTCCCATAGCCAGGGCCGGGCCAAACTTCCACGCTTGCATCAACAGGGGGAAGTTCCACTGTAACAAAAATAGAACAGAAATGTCATTTTAGCTGAAAGGTAAAGTAGTTGTATATCTACACAAATGAAATATAAAGTAGCTTTATATACTGTTCAAAAAAAGAAACGCATAGTTGCTACTTGCCAAATTTGTTTTATTTTTCGAAAAAATTAACAGAAAATCCAATATTTAGATTATTTGTTTGAAATTTGGTATGGACACAGTTGAATGCACACACAGTTCATTTGCATCTTCAAATCAATCAGTCAATCAATACGATTGGGTGCCGAGGCTGTCAAGTCAGTAGGGGGTGTGACTGCCTTGAGCAGCAACAACTGCCCGGCACCTTCTGGGCATGGACTGGATCAGATGCCGGATATCTTGCTGTGGGATGGTGTCCCACTCCTCCTGAAGTGCCTGCAATAGATCGCGGTGATTTGCCGGCGCTTCTTCTCGCCTGCGCACACGTCTGTCCAATTCATCCCAGAGGTGTTCTATCGGGTTCATGTCTGGCGACATGGATGGTCAGGGAAGCACCTGGACATGGTGGTCGGTGAGGAACTGGGTGGTGAGTCGTGCTGTGTGCGGGCGAGCGTTGTCCTGCTGGAATATGGCATCCTGGTCAGCCAGAAGAGGAAGGGCGTGTGGGCGCAGAATTTCCTCCACGTATCGCTGGGCAGTTATGCGCCCTTGGACGTGCACCAGGGTGCTCCTTCCAGCGGTATTGATCGCCCCCCACACCATGACGCCTCCACCACCATGAACGGGTGCCTCATCCACACAGTTGGGCGCGTAACGTTCGTTTACTCTCCGGTAGACCCTCCTCCGACCATCATGTCGCTGGAGCAGGAAGTAGGACTCGTCGCTGAACCACACGTGTCTCCAGTGATTCCGGACGGTCCAGCGAAGGTGCTGGTTGCCCCACTGCACTCGGTTCTGGCGATGGCGGCGGGTGAGGACAGCTCCTCTGTGAGGTCTGCGAGCTCTCAAACCAGCTTCATGCAGGCGGTTCTGCACGGTCTGGTCCGATAATCGGTGTGGCCCGGGGAGAGCCTGGACAGAAGATGAGGCCGACAGGAAACGATTCCGGAGGTGGCGGAGCCGTATGAAGCGGTCGTGAGCAGCAGTTGTCGCCCTTGGTCTTCCCGCTCGTGGCAAGTCAGCAACGGAGCCAGTGGCTTGAAACCTGACCCACAGTCTACTGATGGTGCTCTGGGACACGTGGAAGTGCCTGGCGATTGCACTTTGACTTTGGCCTGCTTGTAAACGACCCAATGCAATTTGGCGGTCTTCTCTGCTCAATCGGGCCATCTTTCGTCGCTGAATTGTCGTCTGATTTCTTTGTGGCGAACAATCCGCTTTTATGGGTTTTGGAAGACATGGTGAGAGCTTAATATTCCCCGAGTTTCACGAGATTACACTGAAGCATGACGAGTGGTCATGCCAAATGAGCAATTTTGACATTGTAGCCACTGATAACGCATGCGTCACGTGCAGAGCTCACTTGTGGCAATGGACGAAAGGTCGACGACCAGATAAACATTTTCTGCAGTTTGGTGGATATCCTTGTAGCCATATAACTAAATTAACCAAATATTACAAGCTATGCGTTTCTTTTTTTGAACAGTATATTCTATATCTGTGATGCAAATTAAACCTCTCCTGACTGCAACTTCAAGAATGATGTCTGTTCCCCATTTTGAACTTTGACATATATTCCTTCCCATTTAAACTAGCAAACGACAGGCTTAATGGCCTTGCAGATAAGACGCCGGCCTCCAATGCAGAAGGTCACGTGTTTGAATGCCGGCCGCGACTGGTGGATTATGGGTGGAAATTTTTCCGATCTCCCAGGATAACTTATGTGCAGACCTGCTAGTGTCTTATCCCCCCTCATGTGTACATGCAAGCACAAGACCAATTAAGTGCGTACGGAAAATATCCTGTGATCCATGTCAGAGGTTGGTGGTTTATAGAAACACAAAACTACCCAGCATGCTTCCCCCGAAAACGGCATATGGCTGCATAAATGGCTGGGTAAAAGCGGTCATACATGTAAAAACCCACTTGTACAAAAAAAAGTGTACCTGGGAGTTTCAGCCCATGAACACAGAAGAAGAAAACAGAAAGTAGCATACGTACCATTACAGATCTGACCAGACTTATGAGATCCTTACACTTCAATCAATCAATCAATATGAGGCTTATATCGCGCGTATTCCGTGGGTACAGTTCTAAGCGCAGGGATTTATATTTTTTAAAATTTTTTTATTTTATGCAATTTATATCGCGCACATATTCAAGGCACAGTGATTTATTTATGCCGTATGAGATGGAATTTTTTACACAATACATCACGCATTCACATCGGCCAGCAGATCGCAGCCATTTCGGCGCATATCCTACTTTTCACGGCCTATTATTCCAAGTCACGCGGGTATTTTGGTGGACATTTTTATCTATGCCTATACAATTTTGCCAGGAAAGACCCTTTTGTCAATCGTGGGATCTTTAACGTGCACACCCCAATGGGACCTCGGGACCTCGGTTTTTCGTCTCATCCGAAAGACTAGCACTTGAACCCACCACCTAGGTTAGGAAAGGGGGGAGAAAATTGCTAACGCCCTGACCCAGGGTCGAACTCGCAACCTCTCGCTTCCGAGTGCAAGTGTGTTACCACTTGGCCACCCAGTCCCAGGCCACACTTGACACATACAGTACCAAATAACAACAGCCGGGCCGCTTTCTGTGAAGAATTTGATTGTTAAACGAATGATTTTTGCTTACTGGCATTAGGTGTCACTTAAGAAAATAATTCAGCCAAAATATGCGCCAACCTACCGGAATGATTTGCCCGCACACTCCAACTGGTTCGTGACGGGTGTATGCAAAGAAGTCACCATCTGAAAAGATAATTTAATTTAAAGTATGTTTCACAAGAAACTGAACACACACACAAACACATACGCAATTTGCTAAAGAATGAACAAGCCAATACTGAACATATTAAAGTGAAAGTAAGTGCTCCAAGTGTAGTACAGTGGAACCCCCCTTTTAAGACTCCCTCCCTTTTAAGACCTTGCTTTTTCAGATGTGCTGTTCAAAACCTCTGAAAATGTACCTCCATTTTAAGACCCAATTTTCTCTGAGTTTTGAAGGTCTTAAAAGGGGGGGGGGGGTCACTGTACCAATGTAAGAATGCTGTGGGAGGAAAACACAGCTCCAACATCTGTTTTCTTCAAAGGCCAGACTAATTGTTAATTGGATGTAATCAGACATGTCCATTCATGTATGATGACACCGATTCATTCTGACCATGAAACACTGACAGCTTCTGACTTGGCTTTAATCTTAAAGCCATATGTACTCGATGACTATACACGCTAATTGCTTTACCAACAGCTGGAGACAGACTAAATTAAGTTCCCTGCAAAATATTGTGGTCTAGGACCCCTTAAATGTTGAGATATTTGAATTTTCATTTTGATCTGGATCGTCCTATTTATAGATTTGGCAACACATGTAACGTTGATGCAAGGGAGAGAACACCGCGGCTTTGTTGACATCCTCACTTTTTCAGAGGCTAGAACAAGCTGTAATGCATGTATTATGGTCCGCGCATGGTGACGTATCGTCATTATATGGTCTTATGGTGCGTTTGACATCGATTGTGGGCAAACTACACTTTGTAAACACGGGAGTGCGTTAGTATGCCTTTAATTATTAGTAACTGGATAACAATTACCCCCCAAAAATACACATCCACCTCAATTGCATACTTACCGATGTGAAGAGTTTTTCCATGGTTTTTGTCAGCCCATCCAGCATAGTATCTGTCACAAAGATCATTTACACCATGAACTCTGAATTTGCAACAGAGATGTTTGCTATATGGTCTTTAATAACAAATGAGCGTTTTGTACAGGATGAATGAAATCTAGTCATTTAAAGAAATCACAGTATCACACAAAAAATTGTATTTATATATATATGTATACACAAAACCTTTTCAACCCAACCCATTTCACAAAAGACTTAATTGGCATCAGTTGAAGACTATAAAAAGATCAAACATGCAACGACTACCACTGCACAACGAGACTTGACTTCTTAGCTTGAAGTTACTTCAATACTTTTCAAAACACTCATTATTATTAGCTTTAATTATTCCATAGTTTTCAAAATACTCATTATCTGTTAATTTCTGGTGCTTGTCTTAAATGGTGTACACGGATCAACTGAAGACTTGATGTAATTACATCAGCGTTCAAGTCAAAATCAAGGGCCGACATCATTCTGACATTCATAGTCTCAGTACTATAATAGTCCTACATGTGCATTTATTATTTAAAAGGCCTACTATAGGACTGGAATTGCTGCTAGGCTAACAAAAAAATGTTGCTTTGATGATCGACCTTTTAGCTATCACTTTTGTAACCCCTTCGGCCATGAACTTTACAAAAAGCAGATATGACACAGAAGCGTCCCATATACTAACATAGATAAATGCTATCAACAGTGGATGCGTACCTGTAACATTTGATGGTCAAGGCCAGGTCGGCATTGAAGGCCTGTGAATACACCTTGCCGCTGTCTTTGGTCTCCAACGACTGTCAGAAAAAAATAAGAACATACAACATAATGGTCTCAATAAGCACAATGTACTGCTCATTTTTGTATGATACACACATGTCTGCCGTGTGCTGACAAAACCGAGTAAGTCCACTGACGCTACTTCCGAGAAAAACGACTTTTACTGTTTGATCAATTGTCTCAACAGTGATGATTATCTAGATCAAACAACCGAGATAATAAGATAAATAGCATTCATTTACGTTTAAAACCCGATTTTCATAATACTCTGATGGATGGTTTTGGTTTTGTTGGGCATTTTGTGGACTTACTTGGTTATACCACTGTCCCCCAAATATCAGATCTAACAAAAAATGCGCAGATTTATAAGCAAGCGGACTTACTTGGTTTGACCAGAATATTTGGAAGAAGAAGTGTTGTCAAAAGAAATGACAAAACAGTGAAAATAACACTACGAATTTGCACAAGATGGAAAGAGAGAGAGAGAGGGAGAGAGAGAGAGAGAGAGAGAGAGAGAGAGAGAGAGAGAGAGAGAGAGAGAGAGAGAGAGAGAGAGAGAGAGAGGGGGAGAGACTAGGGAGGGAGTGAGAGAAGGGGAGGGAGGGAGATAGGGAGGGAGGAAGAAGAGGGGGGGGGGAGGAAGTGTGGGAGGGATGTAGTTAGGGAGAGAAAGAAGAGAGGGGAGGGAGCGAGGGAGGGAGGGAGGGAAAGAAATGGTGGGATGGAGGGAAAGAGAGAGGAGGGAAGGAGTGAGATAGGGGGAGGGAGATAAGGAGGGAGGAAGAGAGTAGGAGGGAGAGAAAGGGGGAGGGAGGGAGAGAAAGAGAGTGGGATGGAGGGACAGAGGGGAGAGAGAGAGAGAGAAGGAGGGAGGTAGAGAAAAGTCGATTGTTGGCGGTAGGAGAGGGATGAGGGAAAAGGAGAGAGCGAAAGGGAAGGAGGGGATAGAGAGAATGATGGAGGGAGGGAAATTGAGAGAGGGAGGAAGAGGGAGAGAGATAGCGAGAGAGGTAGGGAGGGATAGAAAGAGAGATGGAGGGAGGAAGGGAGGGAGAGAGGGAGACAAGGATCGTCAGGAGAAACATATAGAGAAGAAAAATGTTTGAAATAAAACGTCATAAGGTGACGTCATTATGTCTCGCCTTATCGAATGACGTCATTTGTGTGTTCTAAACTTTAAATGACGTCATTTGTGAGTTCTAAACTTAAAATGACGTCTTTTCTGAAAGAATTTTGAAACTACCATTATACCAAAATTGGGAAATCCTTGGACTTACTTGGTTTTGTTAAAACATTCATGCACACTTAAAAAGTTGTTTTTGGTTGTGGACTTACCTGTTCATATCTGCTTATCTAAGCACTCTAAAAAGTAGAAATTAACACAAAAGATGCGCATCGATTTCTTCTTTTTGATGAACAAAATATATCATTTTTTTTAAAAATGGACTTACTCGGTTTTGTCAGCACACGGCAGATGTATGCACATGCATGTATTCACAAGTCAATGCTGTCCCCTCTCCCTTGCCAGGCTGTCCCTTCCTATTCTATCCACTTAAAGTTCTACCCTTCCCCTAACCCTAACTCATGCTGCCCTCACCCGTCGAGCACAAGCATTCATTCCATTTTATACCAGGAAACTTCCACTTGAGAACCACTCCCACTGTTCACACATTTATTCCACCTGTGTATACAGAGTGTACCCATGATGACAAAAAAAGAGTTAAATTCAGAATGCATAAAACAGAGACACAGTCAAACCTGCCTTGGCAACTACCTCTCGATAACAACCACCTTCCCACAGCGACCACTTCAAACCAGTCTTTTTACATTTAGTCAAGTTTTGACTAAATGTTTTAACGTAGAGGGGGGAATCGAGACGAGGGTCGTGGTGTATGTGTGACATTGTGTGTGTGTGTATGTGTGTCTGTCTGTCTGTGTATGTGTGTGTGTATAGAGCAATTCAGACCAAACTACTGGACCGATCTTTATGAAATTTGACGTGAGAGTTCCTGGGAATGATATCCCCGGACGTTTTTTTCTTTTTTTCGATAAATATCTTATGCAGTGAGTTCAGTTTCATTCTGTTAGTTCGACAGCTTGACTAAATGTTGTAATTTCGCCTTACGCGACTTGTTCATATATCAAATCACCTTTCCATAGCCACCACCAGTCTATATAACAACCACTTTTGTGTGGTCATTCTATAGACAGGTAAAGCTGAACAACCATACCTGATAAAATGAATCTCTTGAGGTATTCTTTTGATTCTTTAGTTCTTATTGATGTTGCCCTCTTCCATTCACAATGTGGTCTATTGCAGCAAAAGCGCAACACACATTACGGATAACATGGTTACATGCACCTCCTTTCACACATTGTTTCATCCTACTTGGCATCAAATGAAGCACATTTTACATTCAATACAGTAGCTCTGTGTGCAAGTGAAAAGTGCACTCTACATTCATGCACATGTGTACACGTACCCTTCTAATATGCAGTGCTAGCTATCACAGATTGACAGTTATCCAGAGCTGGACTCCAAGTGTAAAAGGCGAACGACAAGAAGAAGAAGAAGGCAGACTGACAGTGTTCGACTGGTCCACTGGTTACTGTCCCACTACAATGTATCTGTTCATGGCTTTGATTCCCAGTCAAGTAAGACAGGAAGAGAAAAAAAAAATTAAATACCCAAAGTCAAGTTTATGCTTATATGACATGTGGGATATCTTACCCCCACCCTCTTCTTTTCATGCAAGAAAAGGTCTGACAACAGTTGGTAGCCAAAAATTACACAGGTACAGTGTTGTTCTCAGGCCTCGGTCAATATGGCACATACTATTTTTTTATCTGACACATTGCTCTGACTCATGGTCAATCGACCTGAGTTTTAAAATATAGGAGCTAGCTCTTCTGGCCATCAATTTTCCTACTGAACTGACAAAGCCAGGTCATTTGGACAGGTCTACATATAGTATTAATGCAGGTCGAACTGACCAATTGTCCGTTTGATTTTGGGAACAACACTGTGTATCAATGCCCCAAGTGCCAAAGATTGTAACACACACACAAACGCACACATTCAATCTGAAATGGCAAATACAGAAGGACAAAAAGAAAAGACCCCCCAATTTAAGACTCCCTCCCTTGACCTTGCTTTCTCAGACTTTCTGTTATTAACTTCGGTAAATGTATCCCCATTTTAAGACCATTTTAAGACCCCCTCTTTTTTAAGACCTGATTTTGACAGATTTTTGGGGGTCTCAAAAGGGGGGTTCCGTTGTAATAGTGATGACTCACAGCCAGATACTGTCGGTCCCTCTCGATGAGGTCAGCCAGCTTGTAGAGGAGCCTCCCTCGGTTTGAAGCATCCATGGTGCGCCAAGGTGACCCCAGTCGAAAGGCCTCTCGCGCTGCTTTGACCGCAATGTCCACATCAGCCTGATAAAACACAGAGACTTGTTTACTCCCAAAACCTGACAAGAGTAATAGTCACGTAAACAAATAATAATCTGATAACCAAAATAGTAACCCGGTGGTTACGAACGCCAACATTAGCAACACAAACCTAATTTGAAGCAGTGCCATTTGAAAATCGTAGTCTGGACTCAAATAGAATATTTTTTCCCCAAACCCTAAAAAATAGTCATAAATTACTCCAAAATAGTGAGGGTAAACAGGTCTGTATAATATATGCATTCCAACAGAAAGAGCCTGGCCTTTAAACATGCATTTAGTAGATCCTGCAAATTGCCTCTTTTTATTTTTACTCATATGTATATCATACATATTATTATTTAAGCTGTCCTCACAAAACTCATCCCAGTCAGTTCTCCTCACAGGTTCAGTTAACACATGTTTGTGTTATACCTTCATTCATTAAAGCAGCAGAGGTGTATTAACTTTCCAGCAATAGAAAATATAAGTTCTGCTATGACAAGAATACTATACACGTACCTTAGCTCCCTCTGCCACATCCACGATGGTTTGCTCATTGCTGGGGTCTATGGTGGGAAAAGTCTTGCCACTGACAGCATCCACAAACTCATTGTTGATGAAGCACTGAAACACGCATTAATTCAGTAAATTTGTTACATTTAATGATTTATGTTTTGGTTCTTCCCAACTTCTGAAGCAGAATAGGTGTGAAAGGTGGTGGGAAAAGTCTTGCCACTGACAGCATCCACAAACTCATTGTTGATGAAGCACTGAAACACGCATTAATTCAGTAAATTTGTTACATTTAATGATTTATGTTTTGGTTCTTCCCAACTTCTGAAGCAGAATAGGTGTGAAAGGTGGGGGGAAAAGTCTTGCCACTGACAGCATCCACAAACTCATTGTTGATGAAGCACTGAAACACACATTAATTCAGTAAATTTGTTACATTTCATGATTTATGTTTTGGTTCTTCCCAACTTCTGAAGCAGAATAGGTGTGAAAGGTGGGGGGAAAAGTCTTGCCACTGACAGCATCCACAAACTCATTGTTGATGAAGCACTGAAGCACGCATTAATTCAGTAAATTTGTTACATTTCATGATTTATGTTTTGGTTCTTCCCAACTTCTGAAGCAGAATAGGTGTGAAAGGTGGGGGGAAAAGTCTTGCCACTGACAGCATCCACAAACTCATTGTTGATGAAGCACTGAAACACGCATTAATTCAGTAAATTTGTTACATTTAATGATTTATGTTTTGGTTCTTCCCAACTTCTGAAGCAGAATAGGTGTGAAATGTGGGGGGGGGGGGGGGGGGGGGTTGGATGCTTATAGACAAAATGTAAGTTTTATGGTATATTGTATGTTAACTCATTGTCTCCCAGGTACGGATATATATCCGTACCCATGCAGTCATATGGCTCTATCTGACCAGGTACGGATATATCCGCTCAGACTGTTAGCTTCAGTCGCTTCCTGTAACGTCCATCTAACTCCTGCATTCCAGCGTGTTGATACACAGTTACTACAATTCTGAGTGACCTGCTGCAACACAGCTGGTCTCGGCTAAAAAAAAACTTGGTCAACATAGGTGGGGTACAAAGTGTTAAGGCACTGAAAACTTTGTTGACACGTTCTGTTTGCTTTCATCACTACAGATACATGTACCAGCTACTGGAATGTACTGTAGTATACTTTAGCCTACATTCTTAAAGTTTTCATAACGCTGTCATCAATTAAGACACATTTGGGCGTCATCCAAAAATACTTGGACCAGTCACTCTAGCTTCCACACACATCAGATGAAAAAGCCTTGTAAAGAGGAAACTATAAACATTGCTCTGACTGTCAAGGGACCCTTTACTAGTTTAGACAAAGACCATAAAGAACTCCAGACTCAAAAAAGCTTTTTCCACACAAAGTCGCAATTCTGCAGGAAAACCACGAGGATCTGGTCAAAACACTTCAAGAGCTTTTGCAGTACGGTGGAACCCCCCTTTTAATAAGACACCACGATTTTGACTGAAATGCAACGCCTGAGGTATTCCACCTCTACCTAACAGTAACAGGCATTCAACCTCTCCCAACTGACGTCTCATATCATGCATGGATGGCAAAGCATGTGAGAGTCTGTTATACAATTTAAAGCGTATTATCTAAAAATCTAGGCTCCTTCTTTAAGCACACCTGACCCCCATTCTTTTTTTTCAGAATCGCTGGTGCATGTGCTTTTGCCCTCTCAAAACCTGGCTTGTTCAAGTAGACAATCAGGAGTTGTGAGTGGTAGACGACTTTGTATGGGATAAAAGAACAAAAAAAGACAAAAAAGCAAAACACTCATTTGACACATGGACACCCATGGCCTTGTCCTCTTATCAAACATTCACATGTGCTTCTACCTTTGATCCAAAGTGTAGATGGAAAATACAACTGCAGGTGCTCTATTTTCCTTTTAGCAATAATTTCAAGGACCTTTTTGTACATGACAAAAGAGTTGGTGAATGAAAAAGGTATCCTCATAAATAATCAAGACAATCTGACAGTCTGACCTGGTAGCTTTGTGTATAAAATCAACAGAGACGCTCCAGTCCTAATATTTTCATTCAACACTTCCGAAGAGGCTCCTTTTGTACTGCAGTGAAAACATTCTCAAACTCCCCCACTCCATCAGCAGAGTAACAGAAATACTAAAAGGGTCTTTTCATTTATCTATCACTATCTCAAGTGCCCTGAACTAACAGCAACAGGAAGACTCAAGGACATGTGCAACTGTCCAATATGCCCTTAGGAGTCTGTGTCTCGCCTGGTAACAACCTTTGAATCACAGACTCCAAACAGTACAGGACATCAACAGTCTGGCACATCTCATTCTCATTTTATGTTGTTTTCAATCATTAGCAGTAAGTATTAGCATAACAACAAAAATAAGTGTTCCGTACATATTTCATTTTCAAACATTTTTGGGGGTAGAGCTGTGACAAATCAGCCTTTTCTAATCATAATGTTATGCAGAAATTCATAACACAAAACAGCTCTAGCTGACACATTTCTCTCAATGACATTCACACTTCCCATATAATGACCTATATATCTCAATATCAAGGTAAAGGGGGGGGGGGGGGGGGGGACCTTAGTTTCCAATCCAGCTTGTGAAGTGTATCACTGACAGACGTTATCTGCAAGAGTACAATGTGGCCTACTTTGGGTTGCTCAGTATCTTAATACTTCTGTATTTGAAAAAGTAGAAAGTGACACTCGTGCAGACTCAGAGCGGGTCACTTTTTCATTACTTTGACTCGAGTCTTCAGGAGCATTCACCTTCCAACGTCAAAGTTTGAAACCAGATCCATTATATAAGAAAAGTAATTTGACCTAACATTAAGTTGATTAACAACAGCCATAAGAGCTGGGTACTCTATGGATGGTTCGGTTACTTACACCATCATTTTCAGTTTGTCTTGATGTTTGTATACGTAAAGGGCAAAATCCTTTCAAGGTTCTATTGCTTTTAATTTTCTTTTTTACTTCTATCTTTATTAATGTTTCCCTCTTTTGCTGGGATAGACAAATTGCATGACACAGCATACCGAGCATTTCAGTATTTCGCTGCAATAGTCCCCCCCCCCTGCTTCGGGCACACTGTGTGTTTTGGCTCTCTTTCTTTTCCTTTTCACAATTTTACTTCTTCATGAGTCCATCTTAATCACTGAATCAGTCTCGATCTGTACATGTGATACCCTTCCCTATGAATAAATAATAACAGACCTTCTCTACCCTCTGACTGAAGAGGTAGACACATTCTACCATGAGCAATTAGGAAAGAATCAGGCTTTGACCGTGACGCCGATTTTGTTACGCTTCAACGATCCAAGCCTGTTGACAAAATCATAAAACTCGAGCCACTGCTTATAGGCCGTACTTCTTGGCTTCACTCGTATCTCCGTCTGCAAAGTTTGGTACCTTAAAGTTACGACACTATTCTTAAACATAATCAACAAACCTCTATGCATTGCAGTTTACTCCGGATGAAAAGTATGCTAAATATTACACGCGTGCATGAAGCGAGTTTGTTTTGTTTTCCAGCGCACGTACACGCACTGTTGTGGTCGAAGTTGAAAGCGTCAAAGCAGATCTGTTTCTAAACTTAGTTCATTGCCTGAAGTATTGCGAACAAAGCACTAATGTTACCTGGGTGTACTTTATGTCAGGATTCGTGGTTGGCTGTGGAATCGCAGCAGCTGACATGCAGCGGGTGTGATGCTGGAAAACATTTTTCGCAGACGACAACACTTTCGACCTCACTACCAAGGCAGCCATGATGCTTGTGGACTGGTCGACGGTGTGAGGGTAATTTAGTTCCTTCCGTCTGTTGAGAAAAAATAAATACTTACTGGGTGATGGGCGGGGAACAGACAATACATTATACAAGACATTTCGCCGATAAAACTCGCTTCTGACGGCAACCAAAAGACTAATGGAGTTAGTCTTTATTAGTAACTGAATGTGGATGTTGATTTTACATGTGTTACTGATTATGAGACAGGTCAGTGTGGACCGTTCACATTTTAAATGTGTCATTTGCCGCTGTCTGTCTGTCTTGACTGTCTCCAGCTGTGTCTTTGTGTCCGTTTTTGTCTGTCTCCAGCCTCGGTATCACTGAGTCTCTGTCCGGCCAAAAGTAGTTCCTCGGTAACTGATTAGTTTTCTTATCATTCTAAATTAGTAAATGTACTATTTTAAAAATCATATTGTTGTACTTTTAGTTTTGTCTGAAAGTTTCCCCACTGACTCACGTAGACTATAAACATTTTCTTGTTGCCAGAAATACACCAGAAAGATCGAAAAATGTCCTCTTCCGCGGGCCACTGCCGATGCATGTGCTGACTCAATATCCGATATACCCGGTTTGCCTCTGATCGCCGTCTCTGCACCGGCTAAATATTGCTGGCGAAGTCAGCGATCCCTTTGTCCTTTTGTTCGTTCCGGGTGCTTTGCAGCAACATGTTTATCGGTTTATCAGACACTGTGGAGACTGAAAAGCAGAAGTAATTTCTGCTAATCAGTTACAATTGTAGGAGGGACCCTCTCTTGGTTTACACCGTCTGCTTCTCACAAGTGTTGACCATGAACCTTTGCAACGTTATGTAGATATCTGTGAGCGAACTAGTATATTGGTTTAACACTGACTGTGATCAAATAACTTCAGGCCTATTTGCTGATAAGTGGCTGATCATCTTTTAACCAAATGACGGCGTGTCAGTCAGTGTGTTTGTGTGTGATACTTGCAGAGAGAAAGAGACACTGACACTGAAAGTGAGTGTCCGCTGTCGCGTACGTGCATTTCAGTGTGCGTGCGCCGACTGTGCCGTGCCGTGCCGCCGCGTGCATGCGTTCGTATGTCACTGTGGGTTTTTTTTCGGGCTCTTCTTCTTCCTCTTTTTTCATGACTTTTCAAGTTTTTTCTTCTTCTCCGCAGATTGATATTGCCTGAACGAGTCGAACAGAAATTGCAACTTGATGCAATTTAGCGACTATAGTCTTTATATGACTCAATCATGCACTAAGCCTCTCAAATGATAAGCCAGAGGCCGATTTGAAGGCAAAGCTGAAGCAGTATATGTATTAAAGTTTAGTTTTGATTGAGCCGGCGCCGGCCTAAGCGGCCGATGAAAAAAAGCATATCGGGATTTCAAGCGATATATAATATGGCTCAAGAAACTCAAGATAGGTTATTCAGTATGTAAAAAGTTTAGGTCTGTTTGAATAACAAAAGCCTTACAGACATTTTGCCTACACTGATCATATCAGTCAGAGCAGGTCAAAGCGTTTAGGTCAATGTTGGTTACACAGTTTCAGAACCGAGTTCTTTCATGTTGAGCTGCTTTTTCTTTTCTTTTCTTCTTTTCTGTTTTTGATAACAAAAGCCAGCCGCGATTGCAGACATAACTTCATATACCTTCTTCTTCTTCTTCTGCGTTCGTGGGCTGAAACCGGCTCCCACGTGCACTCGTGGTTTGCACGAGTGGAATTTTACGTGTATGACCGTTTTTACCCCGCCATTTAGGCAGCCATACGCCGCTCAGTTTCGGAGGAAGCATGCTGGGTATTTCAACGTGTTTCTATAACCCACCGAACTCTGACATGGATTACAGGATCTTTTTCGTGCGCACTTGGTCTTGTGCTTGCGTGTACACGCGGGGGTGTTCGGACACCGAGGAGAGTCTGCACACAAAGTTGACTCAGAGAAATAAATCTCTCGCCGAACGTGGGGACGAACTCACCCTGACAGCGGCCAACTGACTGGACTCTAAAATCCAGCGCGCTACCGACTGAGCTACATCCCCGCCCCACTTCATATACCAATCAAAGCTGTTATGTCGAGTCAATATGTTGGATACACAGGTTAGCCTTGGAGCTGCTCTCTTTCGCGTTCAGTCTTTTCAAGGCACGGTACGTTAGGGCCAGTGTTGTATATCATTCAGTGTTTCGCCTGACTACGGGATGCATAACTTGAGCATTATAAATAAAGACAAGTAGCACTTTGACAGATGTTTATACATGTATAGCCTACGTTTTCGTCATTTCTTATCTCGATTGTTTAGTCTGTGTTTGTTCTCTTTTATTAGGTGGGCGGAAAACACAACATAAACATTTTGACCGTCAATGACTAAAGTTTCGCTGACAGCGGAGGTTTATCGTCATCACAGCGAGATGCAAACTGACTGTAAAATCAATCTTCACTGTCTATTCAGCCACGGTCGACGACCCCGTTACTTGTATAATTATGTGCACGTACAACAATACCCTTCCTATCCTTAGCAGTAACAAACAGCCCCGTTTACTGCAGCATTCTTCATTTCAGTTTACCGCGGTAACATGTTTTGCTGCGGAAAAAAACATGCTTCGACGGAAGATGCCATTATTTAGTTATTCCACTGAAAAACCCGTTTTGCCGCGGCATTTCTGTTTTTGCGAGGAATAACAGAATAGTCATCAACCGCTAAGGATACATTCCAGCTGTAGCAGATCATGTATTCAGAAGCGCCCCATGCAATATCATAGTCGTCGACCCATTTACCCACCTATTGAGACTGATTCTGAGTGTTATCCACTGTGAAAAACTCCGGGCCCGCAGTCAGCGCGGCAACGTGACAACCTCAGCAAAAGCGACACGAAAATAGATCTCTGTCAGACCATAGATATCCCTATGGCCAGACAGATAAACACGACTGAGAACCACTGGAGCGTGCTCGCCAGGGGCTCAAGGTCATGACTCAGTGATTTCTTTACAGGACATCAGTGTGAAATGAAGACGCAGCAGTATAGGCCGATCTCGATGCCAGTTTTCTTTTTGTTCAAAGGAGTTTAAAATGTGGACCGTGCACGACTTTAATTGTGCGCTTTTTAAAGTTCGTCAGTGGACTACATCACGTATAATTTATGTTTTAGTCAATTTGGAGTACAGGAAACCTGAACGTCAGTGCCCCCCAAATGGTTCTCCGCCAGTGACTGTTGCCTTTATTTGATTAACTACGAGCAGACACACGCATAAGCTTTATGTTTACTCAAGAAAAGTGGACTTAAAGTTCAAGTCGTGTATGAATCTTAAATTTTAATTTTGTACAAGTGACAGTTACCACAATTAAGACTAATGCAAGAAAACTCCTCGAACCCTGGTACTCTTTTCCGCCTTCTTTCTTTCCCTTTTACAGATCAGTGATGTGTGACATGTCACGCTGCATCACCCTGTTGTCCACATGGAATTTGCCGACACAACAGACTCCAATGAAATGGCATTTTAAACATGTTTACGTTGAACTGAAAGGCCTTTTTACATTTAGTCAAGTTTCGAGATGAGGGTCCTGGTGCATGTGTGTGTGTGTGTGTGTGTGTGTGTCTGTGTGTCTGTGTGTCTGTGTGTGTCTGCGCGTGTGTGTGTGTAGAGCGATTCAGACTAAACGACTGGACCGATCTTTATGAAATTTGACATGAGAGTTCCTGGGAATGATATCCCCGGACGTTTTTTTCATTTTTTTCAGATGACGTCATATCCGGCTTTTTGTAAAAGTTGAGACGGCACTGTCACACCCTCATTTTTCAATCAAATTAATTGAAATTTTGGCCAAGCAATCTTCGACGAAGGCCGGACTTTGGTATTGTATTTCAACTTGGTGGCTTAAAAACTAATGAATGAGTTTGGTCATCGGAAACTTGTAATTAAAAATATTTTTTTATTAAACGATCCAAAAATAGTTTCATCTTATTCTTCGTCATTTTCTGATTTCCAAAAACATATACATATGTTATATTTGGATTACAAACAAGCTCTGAAAATTAAAAATATGAAAATGATGATTAACATAAATTTTTCGAAATCGATTTAAAAATAATTTCATCTTATTCCTTGTCGGTCCCTGATTTTGGATTAAAAACAAACTCAGTAAGCTAAAAATAATAGACATACAGAAAAGCGTGTTATCCTGCTCAGCGCGACCACTACTGCACTATTCTGCATGGCTTGTCGATTTCACTGCCTTTGCCACGAGCGGTGGACTGACGAAACTACGAGTATGTGGTCTTGGTGAAAAAAGCAGTGCGTTCAGTTTCATTCTGTGAGTTCGACAGCTTGACTAAATGTTATTTCGCCTTGCGCGACTTGTTTTTAACCTTCTTTCATCCCCGGACTTTAGTTTAGGTGCACGAGTACCTGCATGCACGGTCGATGAAATACTCATAACTCTCTTTGCTTAAAAGTACGCCTTTGTACAATGTCATGAATTTGTCAAGAACATTGATGTACAGTTCTGCGCCGCACAAAACAACATTTTATCTGATAAACGCACAAATAAGCACTTTTACACACAAAAAGCAAGTCGAGTTGTGTGGTTCCCGGTTTTTAGCACGTTTTTAGCACGCAACTCAACAGTGTATTTTGCGACTTGTGTCACAATTTTCCAAGTCTGTCATTATTCTGTGGGTATTCAGCCCAACAAAATCCGACCATTGCTCAGGTTATAGAAATAACAACTAAGACTAAGAGTCTCAAACGCTGAACAGCAGAACAACACGTACCACACACAAGAAAGTAAGCAAATCGGTTTGAAAATGGATGATATTTAAGATAAGTTTGGGTTCAGAAATTATTTTTTTAAACTATTTAAAGGAAAATTAACTACCAACTACAAAAGTACAATGAAACAAAATTACAACTGATAAATTACAGATAAAATCGACACTCAAGACAAAAACAAACAACACAATAGATAAAACAAGCAAAACGGATACAAAGAATAACCTAAAGTTGCTCTGTAAACTAGCCCACCTAGATAAAGGAATACTAATAATCAACCGGCGCTTTGATACAAGCTCCTGTGGTAACAACACAGAAAACCGCACCAGCATCACCACAAAGGTACATAGACAACAAGTTTCAGCACACAAATATATGACCAACCTGTTGTCAGTGGCGAGATCGAGAATGAAGCGATGACTGTCACAGTGCGATGGAAAGGCTTCACTTCACGGCCTTGTGATCCTGGGTATTCAGGTAGGAGGGGGAGGGGGAGGGGGTGTGCTTATTGCGGTAGGCCATTGGTCTATGGCGGGTAAGCCCAGCGGTCTCAACCACTGGTAATAGAATAGACGTTATCCCCGAGTACGCTAGTACTTGGGCTCAGCAGACTTTAATTGTGTGTCTGTGTGTGTGTGTGTGTGTGTTTCTCCACTTAACAGCTTATTGCTGGGAAACTACTGGGCGCAGTTCGTTCAAAAGTTGATACACTAACTTGATAATAGGTCCGATTGATCGTATTAAAACTTCATAATGTTACCTGGGACCTAAATGCGAAATAAACCACAAAAACGACTTGGCCGTAGGAGGAGTTCACACCGGCGGGGCAACACGCAGCCATTGAGCTGATAGAACAGCCGAACGCGACACACAGTGACGAGGAAATAATAGCTCATAAAAAGCATGCGTCTCGCATGCGAGACGATTTGCCAGGCTTTGCGCGTTGTGTGTTTGAATAATTTGATTTTTTGTGTACCCCATTTTCTACCAAGCGTTGGTTGCTCGGTCGCGACTGCGGTGGTTTAGAGGTCGCGATTTTGTGTTTTGATTCTTATCATATTAATTTGTATTTTTTCTTATGGTTTCCTTTGTTTACATATGTTTCAGTCTTTTACCTTCACTTTACATTAAAGAATTTGGTAAAACTACCTGGGGCGTGATAAATGCAAGAATCCGCGAGCCAGGACAGTAAAAGAACTTCGTGGGCCACCAGTTCACCAGTTATGAAGAGGGTCGGCAGTATATTTTTCACTGTGATCAAATAAAAGAGAAAGGCCAGTCACCACGCACATCCTCGGCTCGCATGCAATGTACTTATATAGCAAAGGGAATGCCTGTAATTCACACAGAGCAATCACTTGGTCTTAAACGTGCACAAGACAAAAACTTTCATACTGGGGGAGCGAGCCAGTCTAAAGAGTACTCGGGTCCAGGGCGAGCGTTTTTTTATCAGTTTATGTAGTGGATTTAACTCTGTGGTCTCGACGCACTGGCTGCGGCTTAGGAGAAATACATGATCATGAAGTTCACTAGATTCGAAAATCAGCTGGACGTTTAATTTTGTGTGTGTGTGTGTGTGTGTGTGTGTGTGTGTGTGTGTGTGTGTGTGCAGGGCTCCCCAAAGTGCGCGTGCCTGCGTCCTATACGCACTAGAAGCCGAATTCACGTACTAGAAATTCATAGAGGGGGTCCCAGTGTCACGATGTCATCTTGACCCCGCCGTCATATTACCCCCTCGATATATATACTCAAGACTGAAATGTTGTTTCCTGGTAAAATTAATGAAGTGAAATTATTTAAGGGCGAAAAGCATGTCAGTTTCTTGCATGTGAAGAAAATTGGTGGTGAAATTTAGTAGATTTCACCCCAAAAATCGATAACCGAGTGGTTACGTCCCCTGAATGAGAAGGGACACATTTTTATAAATGCTGCGTCGCTCACAAGAAATAACGGTTTTAGGTGTGACGAAAAAAAGAACAGGGCCTGAGTACGGTGATAAATACAAGACTTATTTTACAACCATTTGAAAAATACATACATCCCCCGTGGCTGCCCGCATAACGAAATCGTTTTTCTCGTGTTTTGAACTTGCCAGTGTTACAGCACAGAGCAGAGTCCGTCCCGCACTTTGCTTTGTGTACATCACGTGGCCACCCAAACACCCGCACAACGCAAAATTTTCACGAGAAAAACACGTTTATTTGTTTGCTTTGTCTGTATTACACATTTCTATTTACATTTACCACTGACACACCAAATTGTATATTTTAGTTTGCAAGTGAATCGTTATCATACAAAATAACGTTATCACGAGACGAACAGAGATTTCAGAAATCGTCTGCTTCTCAACTGTTTCGCGCAAATCGTGTAATATCTATTTTTAATAAAAATAATAATAATGGTGATTTCTATAGCGCTTTCGAACACACAAAGCGCTTTACAAAAGCAATAACAACATCATTACCAGAATGACGCCATTGACGGAATAGAACACAATCATAAACACTTTACAACAAAAACCAAAAACAAAACATAAATGTTACAAAAATCCAGAGGCTCTTACAGGAACGAACTCTCAGTATACACAACAATTATGATGCACACACACACACACACACACCCACACATGTCCACACACACGCACACACACACACACACACACACACACACACACACACACACACCCACACATGTCCACACACACACACACACACACACACACACACACACACACACACACACACACACAGTAAACATTGTTCATCCGAAAGTGCACATTTACAGGGTCGCGACAACTACATCATCATAGAATGCTTCTCTGAAGAGGTGAGTCTTGAGATTTGCTTTGAAAGAAGGCAGAGATGGACTGAGACGTAGAGACAAAGGGAGTTTGTTCCAGATATGATCAGCTGCGACTGAAAGACAGCGGCCACCATGATCGTCCCTCTGATACTTAGGAGCTTTGACAAATTTATTTTGGGAGGCAGAACGGACAACCCTTTCAGGATTGTTTTTCTGCACGAGATCGGACAGGTACTGTGGAGCCGTGCCCGCGGCAATTTGATAGAAAATGCAGCAGATCTTGTATTTAATTCTTTGTTCCACTGGAAGCCAATGTAGCTGTTTGAGTAGAGGCGTGACGCTTTGTTTCATAGGTGTTCGAAACACGAGTCTAGCGGCAGCGTTCTGAACTAGTTGCAGGGGCTTGGTGACAGATTTGGGACATTCAGCGAGCAGTGAATTACAGTAGTCTAATCTAGAGAGTATGCCGGAACAGACTAGTCTTTTGGTTGCGTCTTCGGTAAGGTACTGTCGAATGGAACCTATACGCCGGATCTCCATTCGCGCTGCTTTACATGTTTGGACTACATGCTGTTTCATGCTAAGATCTTTGTCAAAAAAGACTCCGAGATCACGGGATGTATCCGAGAACTTGATGTCAATATTGTTCAAAGAGATGGCCTGTGGGAGTTCTGAAATAGACTTAGCATGGGTAGGGGTGGAGTATGAAAAACGCATGGCTTCAGTTTTGTCGTCATTTAGTTTGAGTTTGTTCTCTTCCATCCATGCCCCGACATCTCTCACACACTCCTGTAGCGACAGAACCAAATCTGGGTACTTGTCATGTGATGCGGAATGATTGATCTGCGTATCATCTGCGAAGATTTCGTGTAGCACACAATGATTCTCTATGAGAGTTGTCAGCGGTGTTGTGTACATAATGAACAGCACCGGGCCTAACACAGAACCTTGAGGAACACCAAACACAAGAGAGGTTTCAGCAGATTGTTGGCCATCGATCAGAAC
Source organism: Littorina saxatilis (assembly GCF_037325665.1). Lineage (NCBI taxonomy): Eukaryota > Metazoa > Mollusca > Gastropoda > Littorinimorpha > Littorinidae > Littorina > Littorina saxatilis. The sequence goes on from NC_090245.1 coordinate 94,168,639, forward strand.
AAACTGTTTCCTGTCTGAGAGATAATTTTGAATCCAAGAGAGAGCCATATCGCTAATGCCAAAGTAGTGCTCTAGACGATAAAAGAGAATGTCATGGTCTATCGTATCAAAAGCCGCAGACAGATCTAAAAGCAAGAGGACGGATGTTTTGTCCTGGTCTAGAGCGGTCAGAAGGTCATTCAAAATACGAAGAAGAGCCGTTTCCGTGCTGTGCCGTGGTCGATAGGCTGACTGGTGGGCACTAAGAAGGCTGTGGGATGAGAGATGTGAGGCAAGCTGTCGGAGAACAAGTTTTTCGAGAATTTTCGATAGAAAAGGAAGGTTTGAGACAGGTCTATAGTTTTTCAACTCGTTGGAATTGAGAGAAGCTTTCTTCAGCAGTGGTTTTACTAAAGCGGTTTTGAATTCCGTGGGGACAACGCCAGAAGAGAGTGATTCGTTCACTATGTTAGTGATGGTAGGGAGGAGGATGTCGATGTTTTGAATAAGTAGTTTGGTTGGAATCGGGTCAAGTTCGCACGTCTTGGGGGCGGTTTTTAGAATTAACTTCTTGACATCGTCTTCAGACACAGTGGTGAAAGCTAAAAAGGGAGTGCCTTGAAACGGATCGGTAGGAAATGCGCTTTGTGTGTTTGCAACATGCGAAAAGCTGTCACGTATCGAAAGGATTTTGTTCTTGAAGTAGTCACTAAAAAGGGCCGGAAGTTGTTGAACGTCAAAGACGGTAGGCAAGGAGGCTTTTTTACGCGTGCCTAACAGTGTGGTCATATTGTTGAAGAGCTGTTTGCATGTGGCACTGGAAGAAACCATAGCAGAATAAAATGACGTTTTAGCATTATGCACAAGGTCGGTGACCTTCTGTTTCACGGCATCATACATCTGCATGTTGATTGTCAGTGGTGAGGAGCGCCAGCGACGTTCTGCCCTTCGACGCTCACGCTTCAGCTCCTTGAGCTGATCAGCGACCGAGCTGTACCACGGCGTAGGCTTACGCTGGCGCACCTCACGCTGACGCACAGGGGCATGTTTGTCCAGAACCTTACCAAGATGTTGATTCAGGTTCGGAAGTGACATAGTGGGGGTCAAACCATCGGCAACATCAACAACGAACTCGTTCATATTGATGCTGTTAATGGATCGCATTGATTCTATTTTTACCATTGTAGGTGGCTTCTTGGCCGCTAGGTGGCACAGAATAGCCGTGTGGTCGGACTTCAGATCATTACAAGCATGAGTCGAATGAACAAGGTTATCAGAAACCATATGAAATATCAAATCAATAGTATGACCAGAGTTGTGTGTCGGGAAATCGACAGTCTGAACAAGACTAAACATGGAAGCTAGATCACAGAGTTGTTGGGTTAGAGTGTCACTTGCATCTTCATAATGAATGTTAAAATCACCGGTCAGAAGAAAACAATTGACATCAGCACAATGTTCCAGAAAGGCAGGAAGTTCAGCAAAGAACAAGGAATCCGAGAGTTTGTTCTTTTTGTTGGGAGGGGGCCGATACAACAGGAAAAATGTGATTCGTTGGTTGTTAACAATCGGAAACCTCCCGAAGAAATGCAATCTCAGCGGCTTCCACCTGCAACAAAGTCGTGCTTATTTGGAATCATTCTGATCAGTCATCGCTCAACGGCTATCGCCAGTTATCTCTCTGACCGGACGCTACAGTCCTCCGCGAATCTATGAAAATAAGACTACCATATGGTTTTCGCGAGCACTGATCTAAATTTGAGATCAGTGTTCGCGAGACGAAAATGATTGCAGATTGGCCGACTTCGACAGCGATCTCCGTTCTGTTCTTCACAGTTATGATAAAGACATCGTTCTAAGGTCAAAACAAGTCGACATTTTGGGACTGCTGCCGGAAGGAGACCGTAATATATGGTTTCATCACTGTCAACTGGTTACAGAAAAAATCGTCTGCTCCAGTGAGCGCCGAAACCAAACGGTTGATTATCACATGACACTTTTGCCATATTTAGAGTTGTTTGCACAGTAAATACAGCCGCAAAAAATAGCTCGCTTGAAACTGTCTTACATATCAATTCCTTTGTAATTTAAAAATTACGAATCACCATGAAAATCATTATCGACGATCGCGAATCTGCTTATATCAATAATACATTACAAAAAGCTCTAAATATGAAAGAAAAAAAATTTAAAAAAAATAAAAAATAAAAAATAAAAATCGGTTTCCTTGCCAGAAACTCAAGGCGTCAGGGAGAGAATGAGCCGAATTCATTTTGACCTGAGGTCAGGATGATTTGGAATGTGACGTCCTGTTCTTCGTCAGTCACGCCTATCTCGAAAACTAAGCGTCGCACAGAACCAGCGCCCTTCCATTACAAAAAAATGGTTGGACAAATTTGGCCCCATGAATGTAAGGTACCCAAGGTCGCTCATCAGTACTATCGAAGGGTGTTTGTTTTGTGTGGATTTTATACAAGATCAACGAGGCCGAGAATCGTAATATGACGGCGGGGCCAAGATGTCATCGTCACACCGGGACGCACTAAACCTATAAAGAGCGGGCCCTGGGATGCACTAATTAGGTTGTCGTGCTCTTTTCAGACTGTAGTCGACAGTTAACATTACAAAACAAAGACCAGAAGTCAAGTTGAAAGTGTGCATGTGTGTTGCATTTAACAAGGTATAGTGGAAGTGTCCTCCTCGAATATTCCAGTGAAAAACCCCACTTCATGTCACATTATTTGCGATCACAATGCGTTATATATGTACAAAGGGGGTTTGGGGATCCGACCCTCTAAACATTAAAAGTGGCGTCCGTGGGGAACCCTGAGTGTGTTTTGTCAAGATTGAAGATCATAATCTGCTTATGGTTGTACTTCTTGAATGTGAGGTAAGCTGAGGTAGGCTACATACAGCAGCTCAGTGGCTCTGATCACTGAGTGAATGCAGCAAATCAGCAAGGGCTGGAGGCAAAAGCTTTAAAGGCCTGAAGAACATAACGCTTAATTCTCTTAGCATTGAATGCGAAAGACTTTTATAAGCTCCGTTGTGCGTGATTTTGACAGAAAAAGGCGCGATCATTTCGAGCGGATCCTGCAAATGAAGCTATTTATAGCCAAATAACACAGCTGACTACTTTGTTTTTCGTAAGTATTTCATGCATAAAGACATATATATATATATATATATATATGTATAGGTTACAACACGAGTGGTTTTTTATATGGCTTGTATTTCAGTCAAGACCCAGCGGATGAATATCATCGGGAGACACGAGCCTTTGGCGAGTGGCTCTCGATTGATATTCCCGCTGGGTCTTGACTGAAATACAAGCCATATAAAAAACCACGAGTGTTGTAATCTGTATATCCCATTCTACCATCAAACACAAAGTGTAGACTACTAGCGGCACTTTTGCGATCTGTGGAGTGTGAAACAGTGTTTTCAGCGAGACATGGCCTTTTTGCAACCTTAAACTAAGTGACCGTCGCTGAAAAAATAAAACGAATGAGTGCATCTATAAGTACGCGGTAACACTACTTTCAGACCGTTTAAAAGCGTTAAGTAAAGGTTCATAAGTTGCAAGAAAGTAATGAAGTCGTATAGAAATCCATTTAGTTGAAGCGCACAATTCTTTTGCGTTTCAGGTCGGCGGAACGGGGAAACCGGTTTGGCCCCCATTTGGCTTACTCGACTCGATTCAGAATCGATTCCACGTTGTTTTTTTCGAACGCATTATTATACAATTAGTCTTATTGACAGAGAAGCAAATTTTAGGGAACACATATGTAGATTTAACCATTTGCTCCCTATTTGAAATGTATCTACATGATAAACTGTTTTGCGAGTGTGTTTGCATGAACCTAAACTGGTATTGATGCGATGAAAACAGGACCCAAGTCTGTCACCGCCGCTTGATTGCATTTTGAAAGAATATGACTGGATTACGGAAAAATACACACATGTTAAGTTCTTAGATACCTTCATCGCCAATGTGGACTTACTGCAGAGCCAGGCAAAAGAGTAGACTTGCTCGCAAAACACGTGAAACAGCTGATGATAGCGAAGCCCAACCGTGCCAGGTAAGGACGGTCTGACAGATTCTCAAAAGTCGTCTGCTAACGAAGCAAGGGTAGGGTACTCGTGTTTTTGTTTTGGTTCGCTAGCATCTGGTTATCTTGTAAGTTGAATGTTCGTTTTTTCCTACCTGCATTGCTTTCATAATGAAAGAAACGTTTGCTTATTGCATCTCATACATCAGATCAGTTCTGAGATTCATTTTTGCGTGCAACTGATATGGTTTTCTGAGCCGTGCAATACGATTTTGGAACTTCATACAAATGTGTCACATTGTTCGGCGCGAGGTCAAAGGTCGGGAGCAAAGTAGTTCTTCGCCCAAATCGGAATCTGCACTATCATATATTTTTTTGAGTCCATGATGTATTTATTGAGCTATAAAAATACAACATATATACCCATACTGAAGTAACAGAGACAAAGAAGGGAGGTCATGGGATATATATATATATATATATATATATATATAGATATATATATATATATATATATATATATATATATATATATATATATATATATATATATATATATGACTGTAGTATCTCACTGTATGGTCCACACATCCCTGCAATTTTTTTTGGGGGGGTGTGTTTTTGTTTGTGTTTTTGTTTTAGCTTTCAAGCTTGTGATGTATTTTTCAGACTTAATTAGCGATCGGGGTTGGTCTCTGCTCAAAGGCACAGTAAGCCTCCCGTAAACAATCACAGATACTGCCAGGCTTTTACACACAGTACAAACACCCTTCCATTTGAACGCTCACCAAACGGGAACATCCTAGGTGCCCTACGTAAAGAGCGAGCAATTTTCAAAGAATTTATTTTTGCGTGGTTTAATTTTTATCTTACCCCTGAGCCATCGTGAACCCGTGTGATCCAGTTTCCCTTTTTCACAATGTAGTCGTCAGTTGGTCATTTGAATGCGACTCAATGTGAGCTTATCTGCAATAGCACGTTATTATGTACCTCTGACTATGCACGAAACAAACGGCTGTGGTTCACAAGAACTCTAGCGATGGCTTTTGACTGTTCAGAGGACTGCTACGAGAACCACGACCTTGCGTGACCCTGCTTCCGGGCTTTTCTTTTTTCAAACTTTCAAAACTTCGAATTGTACTGATCTTGTCTTGATGAAAAAAGAATTCTTTTATGATTTAAGAATGTTTGTGTAACAAGCTGTCAATTTATTATTTAGATTTTAAAAGTTAGGTCTAGCGCCAAAACGCACCACGGTCCGATTGTCTCTGAGCAATCGGCGCAAAATTAATTCTTTAAAAATTGCTCGCTCTTTACGTAGGGCACCTAGGATGTTCCCGTTTGGTGAGCGTTCAAATGGAAGGGTGTTTGTACTGTGTGTAAAAGCCTGACAGTATCTGTGATGGTTTACGGGAGGCTTACTGTGCCTTTAACTGAGACTTTACAGTCTTTGATTCTGTGTTTACACGAAAGAGTGTGCGCACAGCTTAGAAACAAGTCTCTTTGCGACATAGACAATTTGAGAACTTTCCAGCAGCATGCGTCAACAACTGTCGTTAGTTTTGCTATGAAAATCGTCGTCGTACGAATTAAGTGTTATCTCCCTTCTTACGTTTCTTTGTGTTCGTACGCGCACAATCGAGCACCCACACATGCGGGTGCGGGCGAGCACACAAAAAATAAAACCCAAAGCATATTTTGCGCACACACACAACACATTCTGATAATCATCGGTCCACGCTATCGCTCAGGTCTCTCCGACATGATGAATAATTACTACGCGCATTAAAGGGAAATCTATCAAAACGTGATTGTAGAATGGCCGACTTCCACAGTGATCTCCGTTCTGTTCTGCACAGTTATGATAAAGACATCGTTCTAAGGTCAAAACAAGTCGAAATTTTGAGACTGCTGTGGGAAGGAGACCGTGATATTGTTGCATCACTCCCAACTGGTTACGAAAAAAGTCGTCCGCTACGTAGCCATTTTCTTATGATCACGTGACAAAGTTGATTATCACGTGACACTTTTGCCATATTTAGAGTTGTTTGCACAGTAAATACATCCGCGAAAGATAGCTCGCTTGAATGTGTCTTACATAACAATTCCTTTCTAAATTTAAAAATTACACAACTCCATGAAAAATCATGATCGACGATCGCGAATCTGCTTATATCAATAACACATTACAAAAAGCTCTAAATATGTAAAATAAATCCATTTATTCCCCCCTCTGCTTCTTTACCTCTGTAAACTTGTAGAGCTAGTTATTTTTCGATAATGACCCAGCAACCAAACAAATAACGAGCCAGCAACAGCCTGAATCCTCGATAGTGCAATGGGTTGAGAAGCTGTTCTGTTTCGGTACTACTTTTGCGACTGAAAAGTTCCGAACGCTCTATACGTACGAAGTATACATCTCTGGAGCAAACAATACAAACATACCGCATTTAAATTAACAACTACAGGCCTGAACACATGAATCTCCATATAAAATCCATGAGTTCGGTTGTTTTCTGAATCTAGATCTGCCGTGCAAAAACCGTTCATCACAAGCAAATTCCCAAGGCAGGTAACTCATACTCTGGCGACAAGAGTAGTTCCCCTTCTTTTAACGCAGTTTCTTCGACAACACTGACTGCAATCCGACGGTCAGTTTTCAACAATATTTCATTTTATAAACAGATCACACGCAACCAAATGCACACATCTCATCAATTTAAACAACATAAAGCGGTTTCATACACTATTTTCCCCAGAAAACTGAACTTCATACAGTAATTAACGTTGGAACACGGGTGCAAAAGTTCGTCTGCTAGTCCCATTTGACGAAAGAACATTTACTAAGCGATACTAAAACATAAACAGAACACACAATATCTGCCTTTACCGCCACAGCAGAATAACAGCATATATGTGTACTTGATTTTAGTCCAAAACAGGGAAACTGAAAAGAAGTGTTAACAGAATGGAATGATTTGCACGGAACTATACAACCGCGCATTAATCGATCGCCTGCGCAGGTTGACTGGTTGAGTGATTCGGATTCGATCAAACTTTCGCACAAAAACTCCTGTTTTTTTGGAATAACTGAAGAAAGGAGGAATAAAGAGGTTACACACCTCGTCTCAGTGATTATTAAAAATAATGGTCTCAGTTCGCGGTCATGAAAAAGCTCGCTGAAGCTCGCATTTTTCATGATCCGCTAACTTCGACCATTATTTTTAATAATCGCTGAGACTCGGCATGTAACCTCTATTTTCTCTCCAGAGAAGGAAAACAAAGGCATCCTGTCAGGGATAAATGAGACCCAAGGGAAGTAACTCATTTTGACCTGAGTTCAGGATGAATGTCAAGGGATAATGAGCAGTCAGGTCTCCCAGCGGCCCCAGAACTGGCTCCCAAAGCACACTGAATGAAATGACCGTATACAGGGCTGGATACCATTCATAAACAAGAACTCAGATCTGATCAGGTGTTACTTGCAATGGGGAAATCAACACAAAATGTGTAAAGAGACACTATATATGGAGTACACTGAGTAATGATCTAACAATAAGACACTTTTAATCAAATCTAGATAGAGACTTCATTTAAAGGGCTTCTGTACATTGACCCAAAACAGGTCGTAATTTTCATCACACACTAGGAATACGTAGAGGTTACATGCTGAGTCTTATGGCCCTGTCACACGACCGTTTTAAAGCCTGCGTATGCCGACGTATGGGACATTTGAATAAGTACGCTGGCGTACGTCGAATACGTTATGGGTACTTTATGGGTACGTTTTGTATACGTTAAGAGGACGCTGAAGCACGCTGGCAATACGTCGTAGTACGCTGAGCACGCAGCAAAGTTTTGTGCATGCACAAAACTTTGCTGCGTGCTCAGCGTACTACGACGTATGCCAGCGTGCTTCAGCGTCCTCTTAACGTATACAAAACGTACCCATAAAGTACCCATAACGTATTCGACGTACGCCAGCGTACTTATTCAAATGTCCCATACGTCGGCATACGCAGGCTTTAAAACGGTCGTGTGACAGGGCCATCAGTGATTATTAAAAATAATGGCCGAAGTTAGCGGATCATGAAAAATGCGAGCTTTAGCGAGCTTTTTCATGACCGCGAACTGAGACCATTAATTTTTATAATCACTGAGACGAGGTGTGTAACCTCTTTATTCCTCCTTTCTTCAGTTATTCAAAGAAAAGAGAAGTTTTCTGGCGAAAGTTTGATCGAATCCTATTCACTCAACCAGTCAACCTGCGCAGGCGATCGATTAATGCGCGGTTGTATAGTTCCGTGCAAATCATTCCATTCTGTCAACACTTCTTGTCAGTTTTCCTATTTTGGACTAAAATCAAGTACACAGATATGCTGTTATTCTGCTGTGGCGGCAAAGGCAGATATTGTGTGTTCTGTATATGTTTTGGTATCGCTTAGGATAATGTTCTTTCGTCAAATGGGACTAGCAGACGAACTTTTGCACCCGTGTTCCAACGTTAAAAACTGTATGAAGTTCAGTTTTCTGGGGAAAATAGTGTATGAAACCGCTTTATGTTGTTTAAATTGATGAGATGTGTGCATTTGGTTGCGTGTGATCTGTTTATAAAATGAAATATTGTTGAAAACTGACCGTCGGATTGCAGTCTGTTGTCGAAGAAACTGAGTGAAAAGAAATTTGAAAGGGGAACTACTCTTGTCGCTAGACAAAGTATGAGAGTTACTTGCCTTGGGAATTTGCTTGTGATGAACGTCTGTGCACGAGCAGATCTTGATTCAGAAAACAACCAAACTCATGGATTTTATATGGAGATTCATGTGTTCAAGCCTGTAGTTGTTAATTTAAATGTGGTATGTTTGTATTGTTTGCTCCAGAGATGTATACTTTGTACATTAGAGCGTTCGGAACTTTTCAGTCGCAAAAGTAGTACCGACGCAGAACAGCTTCTCAACCCATTGCGCTATCGAGGATTCAGGCTGTTGCTGGGTCGTTATTTGTTTGGTTGCTGGGTGTTTATCGAAAAATAACTAGCTCTACAAGTTTACAGAGGTAAAGAAGCAGAGGGGGGGAATAACGTAAAATAAGTGTTCGAGCGCTCATTTATTCAATCTGTTGTGGTTGTGGATGATGTTTTGAGGCTGTGATTTTTCCATCCTACTGTTCGCTCCTGCAAGCGGAATATTACACTACAGTACAACTTTAAAATGGGCCCCAGAGCTACAGAGTTCAGATTTTGGGTTGAATACGAGTAGATGACACATGCACACATGATAAATGCCTTTGGTCATGGCTTGAGCGCCCAAATATGGACCAGCTGTGAATTTTTCTGTATCTATATATTTTGCTACATTTCTATCAAAGCTGATTCGCTTTTCTTAGGCCTAACGGTCAATTAAATAGAGAACAACTACCAAACACAAAACGAAACTTCTTCGCAAAAAACAAGCTAGTTATCAGCATGAAACAATAAGTGGTCCATATTAGGGCCCTTCCCCTAATTGTTTTGGACATTAAAATTCAACATTCCCCTGATAAAGATGATTTTTTTTTTAAAGGTCAGGCAATTATGCACAGAGCTGAGCATAAAGTCACCTTGTCATTTATTCAAGTGGAGATCAATCTTAGTCAGTGCACATGGTAGAGTTTGCATTCAACCATGCTGGCAGAAGTCCCAGGGGAGAGCAATTCATAATCCGGTCGGGAAGATACTGTACTAAGAAAAGAGGATTATCAATCAATCAATCAATAGGAAGCTTATATAGCGCGTATTCCGTGGGTACAGTTCTAAGCGCTTGTCGAAGAGTTGTCAACACAGGACTAACAAAGAAACTAACATCTACAGACGGACACGAACCCTATCACACACTAGCAAACCCTGATAAACATACAAAAAACAACTGTTTAACAACAATGTACACATCAATAGCTAGGTCCAAACAAAATAATATCAAGCACAAAGAAAACACCTCTCACAGAGCACAGCACAAGAATGTCTTTTGGGGCACAACACATCACGTCGAACATGAAAGTCGCAGCCAGCTACGAGAAGAACTGAGTCTTCAACCTACTCTTGAACGCGTCAAGAGAGGGGCTCTGGCGAAGCTCAAGCGGCAGGGAGTTCCAGACGGAGGGGCCCGCAGAGGGGAATGCACGCTGACCAGCAGATGCGAGTTTCGAGCGAGGGATGTGAAGGCGGAGTGGGTCAGCAGCAGAACGAAGGGGACGGTCGGAGGGCTGGGTGTACAGGTCCAGGGAGGATTGAAGGTACTCGGGAGCAGAGTCGTTGAGACACTTGTAGACCAGAGTGGACAGTCTGTAGTAGATTCGGGTGTTGACAAGGAGCCAGTGCAAGGAGCGAAGTAGGGGGGTGATGTGGTCTCGCTTCGTCTTCATCAACGTCAGCCTGGCAGCAGCGTTCTGGACTCGTTGTAGGCCATGAATGGATGAGGCGGGGAGGCCAACCAGAACTAGTTGCAGTAGTCCAGACGACTGAAGATGAGGGAGACAACCACCTTGACACAGGCGTCGTGGGTGAGGTAGCGACGGATGGAGGCGATGCGTCGTAGGTGGAAAAAGCAGGTCTTGATGATGAAGGAGATGTGTGTCTGCATGGAGAGAGTGGAGTCGAGAAAGACGCCAATGCTCTTGACAGCAGGGGAGAATGGAACAGTCGTGTCATCCAGCTGAAGGTCGGTCACAGTGAGGGAAGCAATCTTCTGTCGTGTTCCAACGAGAAGGGCCTCCGTCTTCTCACTGCTTCAACTTGTTCTCAGTCATCCAGTTCTTGATGTCAGTGAAACAACTGGAGATGGATCCCTTATACTGAACCTTTTCTGTTCTTTTTTTCACGCCCATTCAATTCAATGATAGCATATATTTCTGCTGCAAAAGTTCATGAATCTTTGGAATTAATAAAAACTACAGAATTAAACATTACAGTTTCAGCTTTCCTCCAAGTGTCTAACTGTATAATTACTACTCCAATGAGATGGTGAAATCGAATTAATAAAGTATACAGATTTAAATATACCATTTCTCTCCAATGACCAAAAAGGTGAATTGGACTCGGAGATTACCGCGAAGGAATTAACTATTGCCCTTAAATTATTAAATAACGATTCAGCCCCAGGTCTTGATGGCCTCACTACCTGTTTTTATAAAGTATTTTGGTTGAAGATAAGGGATGTAGTTCATGCCTCATTTGTAGCATCATTTGTTAATGGCGAATTATCGCCCACTCAAAAACAAGCTGTCCTGACCTTAATTCATAAAGGTAAAGATTTACCTAGGGACGTTCTCGGCAACTGGAGACCAATATCTCTGACAAATACAGATTACAAGATAATTGCGAAATGTTTATAGCAATGCGACTTTCCACTGTAATAGGTGATATTATACATGAAAATCAAGTTGGCTTTATGAAAGGAAGAAAAATAAGTAACATGATTAGACTCATTGATGATACCATAGATATTATGAACACAATGGATAAACCTGGAGTTTTATTAGCAGTTGACTTTCGACGTGCATTTGATTCCATATCCAAAGATTACATTTTGTTTGCATTTGATAAATTTGGTTTTGGGGATAATTTCAAAAAATGGGCTTCTGTCCTGATGAACAATAGTCAAAGTTGTATTAATTATACAGGGTGGATATCCGAACCTTTTCCTGTGGAAACTGGCATTCGCCAAGGATGTCCATTCTCTCCAATGGCTTTTGTTATTGCCCTTGAAATGTTGGCGATCAAGATTCGTTCTGATGAAGCTATTAAGGGTATCCATCTGCCTATGTCACCCTTTGAGGTATCACCCATCACGGTCCTAAAACTGTTATTATATGCTGATGACGTCACTCTTTTTTTGCATGATAGAATAGATCTAGAAAGGGCGTTATACATTTTGAATATATTTAAACGTTTTTCAAACTTGGAAGTGAATGTTAACAAAACGGAAGCCATGTGGATAGGGTCCAAAAAGTTGTGTACAGATCAGTATTTTGGTCTTAAATGGAAATGTAAAGTAAAAATTGTTGGAATTATTTTTTCAAACAATATACCCGCATCGTCTTTAGAGGAAAACTGGTCAAAGAAAATTCAACGAATACAACAAATAATCGCCAATTGGTCAAAAAGAAATTTAAGTATACAAGGTAAAATTTGTATTGTTAAAACCTTTCTTATATCTCAATTCGTTTATATTTTCCAGTCTCTGGCAGTACCTCATCATGTTTTATATCATATTATTTCTATTTTGTTTAGGTTTATATGGAAGAAAAAGTATTCAAATACGCGCGCATTTGAAAAAGTAAGACGAACAGTTATGTGTAAAGAAAAAGATTATGGTGGTTTGAATATGATAAACGTAGTAGATATGCACAACTCATTTATGATTTCCTGGCTTGTTAATTTGCAAAACTCCACACAAAAGTATTGGTCTGTTATTCCAAGATATTGTCTGTCATGTCTGGGCATTGGTTTATCGTGCTTTGACTCAAATGCATCTTCGAAAACGATGAATGGCCTCAATAGTTGCAGATCATTGTTTTGGAAACAAGTGTTATTGACTTGGCTTGACAATAAAAGTGTTTTCTGTGAAAAGTATGATTTTGCACCAGTAAATAAATATTAAAGGACCAATGCATTTGGAACAATATGAATATTCAATTTAAACATAAATGCCTATTTTTTAAAGATTTTATAAAACATAATATCTCATTTGTAAAGGATGTTATGAATGAAAATGGTATTATTATTTCTTTTGAAGATTTATGTCAAAAAGTGGGTTATAAACCATCCAGACAGTTTGAATACAATGCATTATGCACAGCACTTAAATCCAGACGTACAGACACATTACCATATCAATATTTTACATTGCAGGATTTCATTGTTAACGGTGGTAATATAACAGCAAAGTTTATTAGAAAATGTTTAGTTGATCTTGATGTCCAGATTCCGAGTGCCTGTGATTTTTGGAAACGAAAACATAATGTAGATTTGGATAAGAGAAACTGGTTACTGGCCGTTAACAGCACAAAAGAAGAAAGATTACGTCTGCTGCACTGGAAACTATTACATAGAATATATCCAACCAATATTTTATCAAACAAAATGGGATTACGAACATCGAATAAGTGTTAAGTTTGTAATGAATTAGACACCATTGAACGTTTCTTTTTTAGTTGCCAAGAGGTGATGAAGGGTTGGAAAATATGTAAAGATTTTGTGTATAAGAAAATACATGTTGCCATCATTTTGAATGAAGAAAATGTATTTTTGGGTTATTTTAGGGAAAGTTTGAAAAGTGATTATATTTACTTTGTGAATTATTGTATTTTAATTACCAAAATGACCATTGGAAAATTTAGATATGGGAAAAAGTTAGATTTGGGTGTATTATTGGAAACTGAGCTGAACATTAGGAATAAATTTATGTTATGATTACTTTTATGTATTTATTTATTTAAACATATTAGTTTACTGATAAGGTTTATTGATTTAAAAATGTACACATTTGACAGAGAAAAGAAAAGACCTATGAAGAAGGTTTGCTCCAAGCCACACACACACACAAAAATAATAATAAGGCAAAAAAATAATTGTAGTAGCAAACCTGCATGCAACTGAGGTTAAAAAAAAACAAGAAAAAAAACCAAAAAAACCAAAAAACAAGAATTAATAAAGTATACAGATTGTAGAAAATCACAATCATGCTTTAATTGTTACATTTCCAGCTCTACATTTTCTGTAGGTTGTTCAATAAACTATAACATGCGTCAGTGGTGCAAAATAATTTCTACTGCTAGCGCTCAGTGAACTTTTCCCGATGTAAGCAAAATGAATTTTGTTCTATATGTCAACATTTTCTGAACTAAAAATGTGAATGTCTGATAAATAACCTTTTTTTATATTTAGTCGAGTTTTGACTAAATGTTTTAACATAGACGGGGAATCGAGAAGAGGGTTCTGGTGTGTGTGTGTGTGTGTGTGTGTGTGTGTGTGTGTTTGTGTGCGTGTGTGTGTGTGTGTGTGTGTGTGTTTGTGTGCGTGTGTGTGTGTGTGTGTGTGTGTGTGTGTGTGTAGAACGATGCCAAGACAACTACTGAACCGATATTAATAAAACTTCACATGAGAGTTCTAGGGTATGGTATGCCCAGACCATTTAGTCCTTCTTTGGATAAATATCAATGATGACGTCAAATTCGGCTTTTCGTGAAAGTTGAGGCGGCACTGTCACGCCCTCATTATTCGATCAAACTGATTTAAAAAAACATTTACTCATCTAGTGTGAACACGTAAACAAAAGTAAGGAAAATAATTATGGTTAAAATGGAGCATATACTGTCAGGCTTTTACACACAGTACAAACACCCTTCCATTTGAACGCTCACCAAACGGGAACATCCTAGGTGCCCTACGTAAAGAGCGAGCAATTTACAAAGAATTAATTTTGCGGATTGTCTCCTCACACAATCGGACCGTGGTGCGTTTTGGCGCTAGACCTAACTTTTAAAATCTAAATAATAAATTGACAGCTTGTTACACAAACATTCTTAAATCATAAAAGAATTCTTTTTTCATCAAGACAAGATCAGTACAATTCGAAGTTTTGAAAGTTTGAAAAAAGAAAAGCCCGGAAGCAGGGTCACGCAAGGTCGTGGTTCTCGTAGCAGACGACGGTTTATGCCTATCGCCCGTTCCTCTGAACAGTCAAAAGCCATCGCTAGAGTTCTTGTGAACCACAGCCGTTTGTTTCGTGCATAGTCAGAGGTACATATTGTTTGTTTGTTTATTTGTTGCTTAACGTCCAGCCGACTACGCAGAGCCATATCAGGACGAGGAAGGGGGGGATGAAGGGGGCCACTTGTCAAGCGATTCCTGTTTACAAATGCACTAACCCATTACTTGTGTCCCAGCAGGCTTTAGTAAAACTAAATTAATACCTACTGGAAGATTACCAGTTTCCAGTATGTTAAAATAGGCTTAACCTACCTACTGCTGGACTTACATCAGAACACTAACAGATTAAACTATACATGAATCGCGAGACAAGCGGCAAGAGAAGAGATTTTTGGAAAAAATACAGGTGAATGAGCAAGAAGGCAGAAAAAAGAAAAGAATTCATGAAGAAAAAGAGAGCATGACAGGAAAGAGGAACCAAAAATCTACCTAACAGCAAACTAGAAAGCTCCTGCGGTTCCAAAAACAGGAGGGGCCTTTAATTTCATAACCGCAGTGCCCCACTGCGGGGAGAGGTACATAATAACGTGCTATTGCAGATAAGCTCACAGCGAATTCACACCGGTGACACTGTGACGGTTCCCCTACGCTTTGTGTTCGGTGCCCTGACCCTTTGTGTTCGGTTCCCACTCGGTTCCCACACGCCAAAATTCGCGGACAAAACATCCATTTATGGTAGTATTACGCAATGTTGCTCTCTGAGAATGGTCTTGTTAGATCTGTGAGTGTTTACACTACATGCCTAGGTGCTGTTCGCCTATCAAGCCCCTGTGACCTGGAATAGATTACCTCTGCCTCTCAGACACACAGATTCTCTCACTACATTCAAGACAAATCTCAAAACACACCTCTTTCAGCGCAAGTGATTTTCCCTCCAGCATCTCCCCACCCACCCCATCCCGCACCACCTCACCCCCTACCTAGTGCCTAAAATAACGTGTATATATTTTTTCTGCGCTTTGTGTCAGCACTGTTTGTGTGTGTGTAAATAGTATTGTTGACACGTTTTTATACAGTAGCCTTATGTGGTTCTTGTGCCTAGGCTGTGTATTGGATTGTCATTGTATGCCTGCATCATTAGTTGTCAGTAATTATTACATGTGCTGATTGTTCTCTTTGCCTGCGCGCGTATAGTATGTTGGTTATGATTGGTCATAGTATGTTTGTTTATGTTTGGTCGTTATCTTTGCCTGTGCGTGTATTGTATGTTTGGTCGTTTTCTTTGCCTGTGCATGTATAGTTTGTTGGTTATGTTTGGTCGGTTTCTTTGCCTGTGCGTGTATAGTATGCTTGGTCGATGTATGTATTGTAAAGCGCTAAGAGTAGACATTTTTCTAGAATAGCGCTATAAAAGTTTGCATTATTATTATTAAGGTTTTTGATATTTTAGCCGTTATTAGGTAGAATGCCTTCCACTTTACTGCAAAACTGCATAATTCGTAGCATCGGCAAGAAATATCCTACCAAAAAATGCCTGCTTGGAACTGTCGTTGGTCCAGCAAAAGGTTCAACATGTCTGTAGCAGACAGCCCAAGTTTCAAGATTGTAGGGCCATCCAAACAGCCGTAATAATAAAAACAACAAAAGTAGTCAGTGAAATTGGCTGTGTTCGGTCCCCCCACACTTTTGTGACGTAGGCGTGACGGTTCCCATAATTCATTGTGTCGGTTCCCACTTTCTGTGTCGGACCCCACTTTCGACCTAATTTCTCTGTGACGGACCCCACAACCAGCCTATTTTGTGTCGGTCCCCACACCTTCTTGGATTTATGACTTGCCGGTTACTTGTATCATTGTATTCATTGAATCTAATTGTCTCGGAGTTATTTTTCAGCAAAAACCGGCAAGGCAGCACCTTTTGTGATACCAAGTAAGTCAGATGACATCAGTATGTGTGTGTGTGTGTGTGTGTGTGTGTGTGTGTGTGTGTGTGTGTGTGTGTGTGTATGTGTGAGAGAGAGAGAGAGAGAGAGAGAGAGAGTGTGAGAGAGAGAGAGAGAGAGAGAGAGAGAGAGAGAGAGAGAGAGAGAGAGAGAGAGAGATTGACACCTTTCCAGATCACTCCGGTTATGCGACACTACCGCGAGCGTCACTACCGCGTGTCACACTACGGCGAGTACGACACTACCGCGTGTAACACTACCGCGTGTCACACTACCGCGAGTACGACACTACCGCGAGTATAACACTGCCGCGTGTCACACTACCGCGCGTACCACAACCGCGAGTACCATAACCGTAGAGAGAACGCATGCAAACTTACTTCTTGTGAGTTTGTGTTCTAACGGCTTTGATTGGAAGCAACCCATTCTATATGTATTCTGATAGTGTGTTCTGATCGTTTTGAGTTCTTGGTTAGCATGACAAACATTGAATTAGTGTTCAGAGAACAGACCAGGCCTTTTTGTTTTATATTTCAAGGAAACATTTCAACCTTTGCCTTCAGCCATGGAAGTCATAAAATGACACGCGGTAATGTTATACTCGCGGTAGTGTGACACGCGGTAGTGTTATACTCGCGGTAGTGTCGTACTCGCGGTAGTGTCGTACTCGCGGTAAGTTCTGTTTCCGTACCCGCGACAGCGGCAGCGACAAAAGAAAACGCGCGCAAACGCGTGACGTGTTTCCGTACTTGCATTTTAAACATGCGGTAAAATCTGCAAACTCCCGCGTTGCCGCGCGACAACGCGAAAAAATCGCTCCAGGACCCTTTCAAAAAAATCGCGTCGCTTGCCGCTTGTCGCGCCGCTAACGCGTCGCGCGTGTGGAAACACTCCTGGTCATTTTCTATGTGCTTGATTTTCGTCGCACCGCTGGAAAAACGCTGTCGCGGGTACGGAAACACAACTTTAGTGTGAGACGCGGTAGTGGTACTCGCGGTAGTGACGCTCGCGGTAGTGACCAGCACCCGATCACTCCACATAAACGCTGGTTCTGGTTGCATTGTGCCGCTGACATAAGGCTAATAGGATTTTTACACCCCCGGTATAGGGGTGTGTATAGGTTTCACTCGATGTGTTTGTGTTCGCAAGTAGATCTCAAGAATGAACGGACCGATCGTCACCAAACTTGGTGAACAGGTTCTATACATTCCTGAGACGGTCCTTACAAAAATTGGGACCAGTCAAACACACGGTTAGGGAGTTATTGGTGGATTAAAATTATACAAGGCCTGGTATAGACGGACACCTCCGTTGGTCAAAGGGAAATAACCATTCTCACTGCCACCAACTGAGAAGGTTATTTCCCTTTGACGGGGGTGTAGTTCCTATCGGAGGAATTTTTTGTTTTAATCCTTTTGTGGTATTGCTGATGATGCTGAACATGTATTTTACTAGTTTACCAATATGTATCTTTGACCCTGATAGCCTACGAAAACGGAGCAATCATGGCCCAACATTGGCCCAATGCTGAATTTATTGGCGCGGTGTTGAGCCTTAGTCGGGCCGTTGTCGTAGGCTGTCAGGGTTTATGTAGCCTTGTTCCATTGTATTCTGACTGTCATAAAGTAATTAATTTTAAGAGAAAGCAGTCATGAACACAAGGAGCTGGGAAAAGTTGCCTCTTACAACAAGCGTGGATAAAGACACATAGTTGACATAGGCAAGTACTCTTTTTTTTTTCAATCACCACTAGAAGTCCCTGGGCAGCATTTTGCTCTGAAAACTGAATCTCACATACGACAGGTGGATCTTTTATTTTAAAAATGTGCCAAATTGCATATCTCCAAGGCCGTAAGACTAAGAGTAGATATTGGGAAGGCCAGTTCAAGAAGGTGTGGGTGGATCAACACATAATTTGCTGGTATACTGGGAACCGTCCCAGAGATAAATAATGTTATATATTATTTGTGGCATAAACTAATAAAGTTAGTCTCTCTCTCTCTCTCTCTCTCTCTCTCTCTCTCTCTCTCTCTCTCTCTCTCTCTCTCTCTCTCTCTCTCTCTCTCTCTCACACACACACACACACATACTGATGTCATCTGACTTACTTGGTATCACAAAAGGTGCTGCCTTGCCGGTTTTTGCTGAAAAATAACTCCGAGACAATTAGATTCAATGAATACAATGATACAAGTAACCGGCAAGTCATAGATCCAAGAAGGTGTGGGGACCGACACAAAATAGGCTGGTTGTGGGGTCCGTCACAGAGAAATTAGGTCGAAAGTGGGGTCCGACACAGAAAGTGGGGACCGACACAATGAATTATGGGAACCGTCACGCCTACGTCACAAAAGTGTGGGGGGACCGAACACAGCCAATTTCACTGACTACTTTTGTTGTTTTTATTATTACGGCTGTTTGGATGGCCCTACAATCTTGAAACTTGGGCTGTCTGCTACAGACATGTTGAACTTTTTGCTGGACCAACGACAGTTCCAAGCAGGCATTTTTTGGTAGGATATTTCTTGCCGATGCTACGAATTATGCAGTTTTGCAGTAAAGTGGAAGGCATTCTACCTAATAACGGCTAAAATATCAAAAACCTTCAATCCAACAGCACCTAGGCATGTAATGTAAACACTCACAGATCTAACAAGACCATTCTCAGAGAGCAACATTGCGTAATACTACCATAAATGGATGTTTTGTCCGCGAATTTTGGCGTGTGGGAACCGAGTGGGAACCGAACACAAAGGGTCAGGGCACCGAACACAAAGCGTAGGGGAACCGTCACAGTGTCACCGGTGTGGAATTACAAACTGACGACTACATTGTGAAAAAGGGAAACTGCATCACACGGGTTCACGTTTGTTTTGCCTAACTCTTACAACACGCAAACATAAATTCTTTGAAAATTGCTCGCTCTTTACGGAGGGAACCTGGGATGTTCCCAAGCGGTGAGTGTTTAAATGAAAGGGTGTTTGTACTGTGTGTAAAAGCCTGACATTATCTGTGATGGTTTACGGGAGGATTACTGTGCCTTTAACTTCTGGGTTTTTATATTTAGTCAAGTTTTGACTAAATATTTTAACATCGAGGGGGAATCGAAACGAGGGTCGTGGTGTATGTGCGTGTGTGTGTGCGTGTGTGTGTGTGTGTAGAGCGATTCAGACTAAACTACTTGACCGATCTTTATGAAATTTGACATGAGAGTTCCTGGGTATGAAATCCCCGAACGTTTTTTTCATTTTTTTGATAAATGTCTTTGATGACGTCATATCCGGCTTTTCGTGAAAGTTGAGGCGGCACTGTCACGCCCTCATTTTTCAACCAAATTGGTTGAAATTTTGGTCAAGTAATCTTCGACGAAGCCCGGGGTTCGGTATTGCATTTCAGCTTGATGGCTTAAAAATTAATTAATGACTTTGGTCATTAAAAATCTGAAAATTGTAAAAAAAAATAAAAATTAATAAAACGATCCAAATTTACGTTTATCTTATTCTCCATCATTTGCTGATTCCAAAAACATATAAATATGTTATATTCGGATTAAAAACAAGCTCTGAAAATTAAATATATAAAAATTATTATCAAAATTAAACTGTCCAAATCAATTTAAAAACACTTTCATCTTATTCTTTGTCGGTTCCTGATTCCAAAAACATATAGATATGATATGTTTGGATTAAAAACACGCTCAGAAAGTTAAAACAAAGAGAGGTACAGAAAAGCGTGCTATCCTTCTTAGCGCAACTACTACCCCACTCTTCTTGTCAATTTCACTGCCTTTGCCATGAGCGGTGGACTGACGATGCTACGAGTATACGGTCTTGCTGAAAAATGGCATTGCGTTCAGTTTCATTCTGTGAGTGCGACAGCTACTTGACTAAATATTGTATTTTCGCCTTACGCGACTTGTTTCTGGTTACGCTGGATTGTAGCAATCGATGTTTGTCACATAGTAACGCATCACATTTTGTGGGTTTTTTGTTTGTTAGCATTAGACGTTCGACACTATCGCTGAAAGGTACTGTATTTCCATAGACAATTTTCCATTAAGTTTTGGAACGCAGCAGGCGTGGAGCATTTTATGTGTCGTTACCAACGAGGGACAAAGTTGACATTTTGAACATTTGACATTTTGATTCTTTGTTTTGGGATGGATGTGCTCGGTGTCTCTTTGTCAAGTCTAAGGTTTTTCTTTGTAGTCTAGTCGCCTGCAAGTTGTAAGAGTTAGGCAAAACAAACGTTGGAATTAAGTGTCTAAACACACTCGACTAGTTTCTTTCTTTCTCAAAACGATAAAAAGAAGACAATCCGATAAAATGCTGTTGCAGAATAGAGAGAAGGAAATCCTGCGTTTGTGAAGCTGATTTGCTTCCTAGTTGAGATAAAAATAAGCATCCCCTTCAAACTCCTTGGTGATACTTAGCTTATACATCCGGAAGATTTGACTACACGCCGGGGAATAGCCGGAAATGCACAACGACGCCCCCGGCCGTCGCACAATGCATCCGTTGGTTTCTCGGATTGGATGTGTTTGGAAAATGTTCTCGTTTGAGGTAAGTTGAAAGCTTATCAGTAACATTTAACTTCATGCGAGCGTGTGAGACATTTAGCTCGTACATGAAACTAGGGGTAAGAATAAAGTGTGTTCATTATCACTCACAACTCAGACGGGCTTGAGAGAAGTCGCATTGTCACCTCGCTCTCACATCGAATTACATCGCTCACATCTCTACGTTTCTTGTGCCTTGTGTCTGTGCGGTGTTGTGCTGGGTGAGCGGTCTGCCTGACATTGCCTGCTTTTCCACTGCGTTTTTTTGCGCTTAGGTTTGCTTCGCTTTGTTTCGCTCTCACGCCTCAAACGCTCAACGTGCTTACACCTGGCTTCTAACTACCTGATTTTATTACTTGGCCTGCTACAATAAGTGCTGTACGGTTTGTGCTTTTCACTTTGCCTGTTTTGGCCGCTGTTTACATGCGTTTATGCTTGGGCTTTTTATTTGCTTTGTTCCGCTCAACGCTCCGGTGACTTTCTTTCGACCTTAAAGCTGTGGTCTATTTATGACTTTCCGGGGCTACAAGGTTGAAAAATAGGGACACAATCATGTACAGATTTCTGTACAGCAAACACTACCCGAAACCCCACCTATACGGCGTGTATGACCTTGAGAGCTTCAGTCAACGCTTGAATTTTGCAGTGGTAACATCCGGTTTGCTCTCGCAGAGCTGAGTATAATTGTCAAGAAGGATCGAGCAGAAAAAATAAACGACTTGGCAGGGATTCGAACTCAAAGGTACTCGAAATGTCGGGGCTGATGTCTTAACCGCTAGGCCACTTCACCAGTGTTGTCAAAGATAAAAAAATTGATAATGTTATATCATTCTACGCTTGAATTACCATTTATGCGTTGCAAAAACGTAAAAATTGACATTAAAATTTGCCTTTATTTGCAAACATGTTTTACGGAATCGCAGTACATGTTTACACTGTCATGCTACACGACATTCGCGCCATGCAAATAGCTGCGATATCTCTATTTACAACATGCAAGAAAATGACAAGAACAGTAATTGAATCTCTCCAAGCTCTGTGCAGTTGAAACCAGACATCTAAGAAATAGTTATACATGTATTCACTTCTGAGCAATGGGCGGATAGAGATATAAATCATGCTGCTTCAAGAATAACATAACATGAATTCATATCAATGTTTTTCCTTCTTTTTCTCAATTGGCGCAGTAGCCTAGTGGTTAGGACATTAGACACGAAGTCTCGAGGTAGAGAGTTCGAATCTTCGCCGGGGGCGTTTATTTTTTCCCCTTGAACTTGACTAAATATAAAAATGCATAGAACAAAATAGGCAAGAGAGTCAATCAACACTTGTACAAGTTGCCAAGTTGTGTCCTTTTTACATTTAGTCAAGTTTTGACTAAATATTTTAACATCGAGGGGGAATCGAAACGAGGGTCGTGGTGTATGTGCGTGTGTCTGTGTGTCTGTGTGTGTGTGTGTGTGTGTGTGTGTGTAGAGCGATTCAGACTAAACTACTGGACCGATCTTTATGAAATTTGACATGATAGTTCCTGGGTATGAAATCCCCGAACGTTTTTTTCATTTTTTTGATAAATGTCTTTGATGACGTCATATCCGGCTTTTCGTGAAAGTTGAGGCGGCACTGTCACGCCCTCATTTTTCAACCAAATTGGTTGAAATTTTGGTCAAGTAATCTTCGACGAAGCCCGGACTTCGGTATTGCATTTCAGCTTGGTGGCTTAAAAATTAATTAATGACTTTGGTCATTAAAAATCGGAAAATTGTAAAAAAAAATAAAAATTTATAAAACGATCCAAATTTACGTTTATCTTATTTTCCATCATTTGCTGATTCCAAAAACATATAAATATGTTATATTCGGATTAAAAACAAGCTCTAAAAATTAAATATATAAAAATTATTATCAAATTTTTTTTTTCGAAATCAATTTAAAAACACTTTCATCTTATTCCTTGTTGGTTCCTGATTCCAAAAACATATAGATATAATATGTTTGGATTAAAAACACGCTCAGAAAGTTAAAACGAAGAGAGGTACAGAAAAGCGTGCTATCCTTCTCAGCGCAACGAATACCCCGCTCTTCTTGTCAATTCCACGGGCACTGCCTTTGCCACGGGCGGTGGAGTGACGATGCTACGAGTATACGGTCTTGCTGCGTTGCGTTGCGTTCAGTTTCATTCTGTGAGTTCGACAGCTACTTGACTAAATATTGTATTTTCGCTTTACGCGACTTGTTACATTTAGAGGGGGGAATCGAGACGAGGGTCGTGGTGTGTGTGTGTGTGTGTGTGTGTGTGTGTGTGTGTGTGTGTGTGTGTGTGTCTGTGCGTGTCAGTGTGTGTGTGTGTAGAGCGATTCAGACTAAACTACTGGGCCGATCTTTATGAAATTTGACATGAGAGTTCCTGGGTATGATATCCCCGGACGTTGTTTTCTTTTTTTCGATAAATACCTTTGATGACGTCATATCCGGCTTTTTGTAAAAGTTGAGGCGGCACTGTCACACCCTCATTTTTCAATTAAATTGATTGAAATTTTGGCCAAGCAATCTTCGACGAAGGCCGGGGTTTGGTATTGCATTTCAGCTTGGTGGCTTAAAAACTAATGAGTGAGTTTGGTCATTAAAAATCGGAAACTTGTAATTAAAATTATTTTTTTATTAAACGATCCAAAAACAATTTCATCTTATTCTTCGTCATTTTCTGATTCCAAAAACATATACATATGTTATATTTGGATTAAAAACAATCTCTGAAAATTAAAAATATAAAAATTATTATCAAAATTAAATTTCCGAAATCGATTCAAAAACTATTTCATCTTATTCCTTGTCGGTTCCTGATTCCAAAAACATATAGATATGATATGTTTGGATTAAAAACACGCTCAGAAAGTTAAAACGAAGAGAGGTACAGTAAAGCGTGCTATGAAGCACAGCGCAACCGCTGCCGCGCCAAACAGGCTCGTCACTTTCACTGCCTTTTGCACTAGCGGCGGACTACGTTCAGTTTCATTCTGTGAGTTCCACAGCTTGACTAAATGTAGTAATTTCGCCTTACGCGACTTGTTTAATTTTCGTCGATTTTTAATTGGTATATTACGTTTATGTCAGGTCGATTTGGTGGTAGCCTTATTAAGGCAGCGGTTTGGGGATTCATGTAAAAAGTCATCTTTGATTCCAAAAGTGTGACAAATAGCCAAGTGGAGTGTCTTTTTTTTTTTTTTTTTTGTTTTTTTTTCAAACAATTTTATTCACATAAATAACAACAATTAACAATATCTCATACAATGAATTAAATACAACTTATCGAGAACAGCAAGCTAACTTTTTTAACGTTTTGTTCTTCGAACACTCACACAAAAATGCTTCTTATCTGTAACTGCCTATTAAAAATACTTTCCAACGGTAAAAACGAATTTGTTTTTTTATATATACTAACGCACATCTTTCCGATTAAGATAATGTGGTTCAATTTATACATAGTTGCCTTTCTCACCATTACAAAATGCATACCAAATAAAACATCACTAACATTCAAAATAATCTTAATTTCTAAAGTACGAAAAATAAATTCTTCAATAAACTTCCAGAATTTGTATACAACCGGGCATTCAAAAAAGAAGTGTTCAATGAAATCAGTTACATCACAGCAGTAATTACATTTATTAGTTTCCGTTACCGTGGGACAATCGGGCCGATTTTATTATGGAATAATGCATGCATAACGTATAGTGGCAACGTTTTATTTTTTGAGAGTTGGATACAACGAGGTGTATTGGTATTAGCGAGATTTAAGAAACAGCACGTTTCGTTTTGCAGCTCGTTTCGTTTGGTGAATGAGTCACCCCGCGAAACGGAACGTGTAACGAGACGGCATAGGCCGCAGACAAGATTTAGATGTATTCACGTTTCGTTTCGGAATGAAAGGCCGGGCATGGCAGGATATGATCCGCTGACTGGGCATGGCATAATTTCAACTCCACGAGTCAATAAAGGATTGACATACTCGCATTGCACGCACAAGAGCTTCACATTTTTCAATTCATGCACCTGATCACATACGAAGCCAGAATAAAAATTCGATGCGATGACCTACTTCTGCTTCGCCATTTGCTTTCTCACCATGAAGTTGGATAAATGTACCAGGATCAGCACCCTTCAAAATATTTCAGTTCACAACAGTTGTCTACCTCCAATGAACACATTCTCAGCGCTGAAAGACTGTGAAAGGGTTGATGAATCTAGCAATGCATAAAATGGCCAACAAATAAAACTGTTAGTGTGCAAAAATACTCACAAAAGTTGACGAAATATTGTTCGTTTTTTGGGGGTGGAAAACGTGACTGCGTTTTGACGTTCCACGTTCCGTTTCAGTTGACCTTCACCTTTCCAGCGAGAGACCCCCGAAATAATGACGTTTACCACAACTTCAAAACGAAACGTCCCAACGTTTCGTTTCTTAAATCTCCGTATCAACTGACATTGTACGTTCGGGAGATATATTATCATATCAAGATATATGTGATTTGATTGGATATTCGCCAAACCGCATTCTTGAATATAATGTTGTAAAAGCTGCTGTGTCATTATTTATGAGGAAAAATGCTGTAAATATGACTGATGATGTTTGTATTACCTTACCACTGTTTAACGGCAAAAATGTGTTAAGTGCCAGCGAATACAGGAAAGAGATTATTAATATGAAAACAGATGTACCATGTTCCGGAGGATTTTGGAAGAGAAAGTTTAATGTAGAAATTGATGAACGATCCTGGATAGTTGCCTATCAGTCAACACAAGAGACTAGATTAAGAGTTTTACACTGGAAAATTATGCACAACATTTATCCGACCAACATTCTCCTGTGTAAAATGAAAGTGGAGTGTCTTAAATGGCATAGAAAGTTTGAATGGAATGACACGAGAATGAATGTTTTAGTTGGGGTACAAAAATGGAAAGTGAGAAAATGTAAGTTTTACGCCCTCACGGCAAAGCCATATTAGGGGCATGTTACACGGGAAAACCCGGCTTTGTATGAAAAAAATGGAAAGTTTAGTTAGCGGAACTTATATACTAGAGCAGGTACGCAGAGTACACTAGCCGCATGTACACTTGTTGCAGTGAAGCAGTGAGCGATGGGCGTGTTCGGCGACGTTCGGGCGTTCTTTCACGCTACTGGGTCTGTGTTCATGATCATCGCTCTGGCAGCGGCAGACCATCTGTGGGGGGACCACGTCTTCAACTGTCCCTGTGGCAATCACTTGGTCAGGAGGCTCTACACGTCCGCCTTTTTTGTCGTGCCCCCTGTACTCATCATCCTCATTGGTATGTGGGACCAACTAGGGTAGCTGAGACTGGAGAGAGGTGGAGGAGGGGCGGGGGGGGGGGGGTGTGGTTGGGAGGAGATGGTAGAGGTTTTTGGTGGTGCCGACGTTTTGGATCCGGTCGGGGGTCGATGGTGGGTAAGGGTGGGAGTAGGACAGGATGTTGGGGTTTGTGGTGTCTACGTTTAGGGTCGGTTCGGGGGAGGATGGTAAGTGAGGGTGGGAGTAGGACAGGATGTTGGGGTTTGTGGTGTCTACGTTTAGGGTCGGGTCGCGGGGGGATGGTGGGTGAGTGTAGGAGAGGATGTTTGGGGTTTGTGGTGTGTGGTGTTTGCGGGTCGGTTCGGGAGGTGGCAGAGGGTGAGAGAAGGCTGGAAGAGAATGTTGGGGGAATATATTGTGTCTACGTTTAGGGTCGGGAAGCAGAAGAGGGGTGAGGGAGGGGTGGGAGAGGTTAATGGGTACTTTAGCAGAGCTGTAATTGAGATCTATTTTAGGCCTGTGTTTCACGTGTATTGTGGAGCTGTGTTTCAGATGTATTGTGGAGCTGTGTTTCAGATGTCTTGTAGAGTAGAGCTGTGTTTCAGATGTATTGTGGAGCTGTGTTTCAGATGTATTGTAGAGTAGAGCTGTGTTTCAGATGTATTGTGGAGCTGTGTTTCAGATGAATAGTGGAGCTGTGTTTCAGATGTATTGTGGAGCTGTGTTTCAGATGTATTGTAGAGTTGTGTTTCAGATGTATTGTAGAGTAGACCTGTGTTTCAGATGTATTGTAGAGCTGTGTTCCAGATGTATTGTAGAGCTGTGTTTCAGATGTATTGTGGAGCTGTGTTTCAGATGTATTGTGGAGCTGTATTTCAGATGTATTGTGGAGCTGTGTTCCAGATGTATTGTAGAGCTGTGTTTCAGATGTGATGCAGAGCTGTGTTTCAGATGTAGAGTAGAGCTGTGTTGTAGATGTATTGTAGAGCTGTGTTTTAGGTATATTGTATTTGTAGAGCTGTGTTCCAGATGGAGAGTAGATATGTGTTTCAGGTGTATTGTAAAGCGAGAGCTGTGTCAGATGTAGAGTAGAGCTGTGTTTTAGATGTTTTGTGGAGCTGTGTTTCAGATGTATTGTAGAGTTGTGTTTCAGATGTATTGTAGAGCTGTGTTTCAGATGTATTGTAGAGCTGTGTTTGAGATGTATTGTGGAGCTGTGTTTCAGACGTATTGTGGAGCTGTGTTTCAGATGTATTGTAGAGCTGTGTTTCAGATGTATTGTAGAGTTTTGTTTCAGATGTATTGTAGAGTTGTGTTTCATATGTATTGTAGAGCTGTGTTTCAGATGTATTGTGGAGCTGTGTTTCAGACGTATTGTGGAGCTGTGTTTCAGATGTATTGTAGAGTAGAGCTGTGTTTCAGATGTATTGTGGAGCAGTGTTTCAGATGTATTGTAGAGCTGTGTTTCAGATGTATTGTGGAGCTGTGTTTCAGACGTATTGTGGAGCTGTGTTTCAGATGTATTGTGGAGCTGTGTTTCAGATGTATTGTGGAGCTGTGTTTGAGGTGTATTGTGGAGCTGTGTTCCAGATGTATTGTAGAGCTGTGTTTCAGATGTATTGTAGAGCTGTGTTTCAGATGTAGAGTAGAGCTGTGTTTTAGATGTATTGTAGAGCTGTGTTTCAAGTGTATTGTAGAGCTGTGTTCCAGATGTAGAGTAGATATGTGTTTCAGGTGTATTGTAAAGCGAGAGCTCTGTATCAGATGTAGAGTAGAGCTGTGTTGTAGATGTATTGTAGAGCTGTGTTTTAGATGTGTTGTAGAGCTGTGTTTCAGGTGTATTGTAGAGCTGTGTTCCAGATGTAGAGTAGAGATGCGTTTCAGATGTATTGTAGAGCTAGAGCTGTGTTTAAGATGTAGAGTAGAGCTGTGTTTCAGATGTATTGTAGAACTTTGTTTCAGATGTATTGTATAGCTGTTGTTCTGATGAATCGTGGAACTGCGTTTCAGATGTATTGTAAAGCTGTGTTTCAGGCTTACCATGGAGCTGTTTCAGATGTATTGAAGAACTGCGTTTTAGACCTATTGTAAAGCTGCATCAGTTTCAAATGAACTGTAAAGCTGTGTTTTAGATGTAGAGTAGACCTGTGTTTCAGGTTTATTGTAAAGCTGAACTGGCTCTGATTAATCGTGGAACTGTGTTTTAGATTTACTGTAGAGCTGTTTTTCAGAGGTATTGCAGATATGTTTCAGACATATTTTACAGGTAAAGCTGTGTTTTACATGCATCATTCAACTGTGTTTCAGACGTATAATGGAACTGCTTTTCAGAGGTGTGTTTTAGATGTAACGTTAAGTTATTTTTCAGACGTACCATTGTGAAGTTCCCTTGTTTCAGATATATCGTGGCGCGTGTTGTGTGATTCCTGCTGCTGCAGCTGTAAATGCGGTCAGTGCTGCAATGAAACGTGCTGTGACTGCAACCGCAGGGCATGCGAGACGGTGTGTCGTCTGATTGCAAGACCCATCATCATCGCCATCGTCTGGGTCATCTTCAGTTTCATGGAGCCAAAGTACGCAAGAGAGAAGAATTTGCGGGCACGCATGTATAGCTTACACGTGCACTATTCACCCTTTTCATATTCAATACCGATTTTTGTGAGCACTAGTGAGAAAAAACAACAAGCAAAGTACCTGTAAATGTATATGTTACAGCTAATCTGTGAAACCAGGGAATACGTGTATTAACTAGGTAATACATGAATTAAATGACGGAAAAAAACATTTAATTCATGTATTACCTAAAATAGTTTAGTTAATACACGTATTCCCTGGTTTCACAGATTAACTGGAACATATACATACCTTTGCTTACACATCCACTGTTTTCTCTCTCTCTCTCTCTCACTGCTTAATCTATTACCCTCGTTAAATAAAGAATTCTCTCTCTCTCTGTCTTTCTCTCTCTCTCTGTCCTTCTCTCTGCCTGTGATACAAGATACAAGATACAAGAAATTTTATTGTCCTCATCAATACAAGGAAATTTGGCATGTGTGTGGCAAGACATAATACACTGATACATAGACATTTACAAAGCAACAACTGAAGTTCAATATCAACACACCCTTACGCACACATACCCACTACTTCAGACACACAGGCTACATGTGCCCCTCGGACGTACGCAACCCACAATTCACCCAGCCATACAACTCCACATGCACTTATTCATGCAGCACTCTAGCGCCCGGCCATGCACAACTCACACACTGGAACCCTCGTACGGCTACATATGACACCCGCACAAACATTACAGCCTCAAACATCGTACTAAATCTACAACTAACAAGCATACATCCACTATCAAACACCGAATACATCATCACACATTACATCATAACATATTGCATTATAACACACGCACAAACATTACAACATCAAACATCGTACTATAATCTACAACTAACAAACAATCATACACTATCAAACACCAAATATATCATCGTACATTAAATTACATCATACCCCCCCACCCCACCATACATTCACAATCGACACAGAATACATCATCATACATATACATTACATCATAACCCCCATACATGCGCAATCAACACATAGTACATCATCATACATTACATTACAACATAACCCCCCCCCCCCCCCCCCCCCATCATACAAAGTAAACAGACGTCAACATTCCACTCTTACCCCCCCCCCCCCCCCCCCCCCCGCCAATCACACGTCCTCTACTCTACCATCGCTCACACCTACTAAACATCACCCATAGTCCTCCAAGTCACAGTTCACAGCACTCATTGTCCTTCCGCAGTCACAGTTCACATCACCCATAGTCCTCACATCACAGTTCACATCACCCATAGTCCTCACAGTCACATTTTACAGCACTCAAGTCTATCTAGCATACTGTCACATTCACAGGGACTGGTTGTAGAGTCGTACAGCCATCGGGAGGAACGAGTCCCTCATCCGGTTCGTCCTGGCCCGCCAGCACCTCAAACGGCGTGATGACTCACGCGTGGGCTCGCACGATGCGAGCGCCTGGTGCAGAGGGTGGCGGTCGTCAGAGCGGATCATGCTCAGCTTCTTCAGCGCCACACTCGGGAATCGAGTGCTGAGAGGCTGAAGCTCAGAGCCAATGATGGAGCCTGCTCTCTTCACAATCTTCTCCAACCTTTCCATGTCGCCTTTCTTTGCACTGCTGTGGTAGCAGAGCTGGTTGAAGGAGACGACACTCTGAATAGTCGCCTGGTAGAAGAGGTGGAGGATCTGTGGGTCGACGTGGAACTGCCGCAGCTTCCTCAGGAAGAAGAGCCTCTGGTTTGCCCGCTTGCACACGGCGTCCACGTTTGGCGACCAGTCGAGCTGGTTGTCGATGATGGTGCCCAGATACTTGTAGGTATCCACCATCTCGACTGGTTCGCCCTTGATGATGATGGGGTCGACGGCGGACTTGGTTCGTCGGAAGTCCATGATGAGTTCCTTCGTCTTGCTCACGTTGAGCTCCAGGAAGTTGTCGTCGCACCACTGCACCAGCTCCTCCACTGCGTGTCTGTACGCCGATTCGTCGTTCTTCAGGATGAGACCTGACAGGGATGTGTCGTCTGCAGACTTCAGCAGCAGGTTGACAAGATCCCTGAGGCGACAGTCGGCGGTGTACAGCGTGAAGAGCGTGGGAGACAGCACGCAGCCTTGGGGGGCGCCTGTATTGGTGGCGACAGCCTCGGACAAGACTTGTCCAATACGGACCCGCTGGGTTCGCTTCGTAAGGAAGCTGAAGACCCAACTGATCAGCACTGGATTGACGTCGAACTCCAGCAGCTTCCTCATCATGAGATGAGGCTGGATGGTGTTGAAGGCGCTGCTGAAGTCGATGAACAGGACCCTGGCGTAAGAGGAGGGCTTCTCCAGGTGGGCGGAGACGTTGTGGACGAGGGTCAGGATCGCATCTTCAGTACTCCGGTTGCGGGTGTATGCAAACTGAAGAGGATCCTGATGGTCCTCTGTCTCCAACCTCAGCCTCCGAAGGACCAACTTCTCAGCGCACTTGAAGGGGATGGAGGTGAGCGCTACGGGCCTGTAGTCGTTCAATGTCAAGGGATTGGGCTTCTTGGGTACAGGAACAATGATGGAGCTCTTCCAGATTGCAGGGATGGAATGTTCGTCGAGGGACCTCTGGAAGAGCTCGCGGTAGACAGGGGCAAGGGAGTCTCCGCATTCCCGTAGAAGCCTGCCAGTGATGTTGTCTGGGCCTGCGGCACTGCGTGCCTTGACCTTCTTGAAGGTCGACCGGACTTCGTCGGTGGTGATGATGATGGGCGTGGACGGGCGGCTGAGCACCTCCTCCATGACTTTCCGTTGTTCTTCGCTGAAGTCACGCTGATCGAACCGGGCATAGAAAGTGTTCAGCTCTCCTGCCAGCTTCGCCTCATCCGTCGTCTTGAGTGGGACTTTCTTCGGCTTGTAGCCGGTGATGGTCTGGACGTCCTGCCAGTACTGCCTGGAGTTGCCCTCTCTGAAGTTATTCTCCAGCTTGGTCGCGAAGCGACGTTTGTCCTCTCTGATCTGCTTGGTAAGTTGCCGCTGGACAGCCTTCACCTCGTCGCGGTCACCGCTCTTGAACGCCTCCCCCTTCCTGTAGAGCAGCCTCTTCAAACCCGGTGTTACCCAAGGCTTGGTGTTGGGGTAGACTGTGCAGGACTTGGTCTCAAGAACAGTGTCCGCGCAGAAGGCGATGTACGCCGAGGTGACGTCGGCTGTCGCATCGAGGCTGGGATCAGAGAAGATGCTCCAGTCTGTAGACTCAAAGCAGCCGCTAAGAGCCTCTGACGAGTCACTGGTCCACTTCTTCACCTCTCTCACGATGGGCTTCTCCCGCTTCAGACGCTGTCGGTACGTGGGCACCAGCTGCACCATGTTGTGGGGGCTCCTGCCGAGGCCAGGGAGTGGCTTGGAGCTGTAGGCGCCGCGGATGTTGCCGTAGCACAGGTCGATGGTCTTGGTCTTGTGAGTCAGACACGTGACGTACTGCTTGAAGTGGGGGAGCGCTCGATTCAGCTTGCAGTGGTTGAAGTCCCCGAGCACAAGGCAAGGGGCGTCGGGGGACTGCGAAGCCAACCTGTGCACAACCTCCGCCACCTTGGAGCAGGCCACCTTCGCATCTGCCTTGGGGTGAATGTACAGTACGGTCACGAAGAGTTGGTTGAACTCCCGTGGGAGGTAGAAGGGCCGGAGGGCAACAGTTAAAAGTTCAAAAATGTCCTCACAGCAGACCTTCTCCTTGACGGTGATGTTGGTGCACCACTTGTTGCTGACAAATAAGCAGACACCGCCTCCTCTAGACTTGCCGGTGTCCTCCCGGGTGCGGTCAAGTCGAACGACAGAGAAGCCAGGTAAATCTGGGTCCCCGTCATCCTCGGTCAACCACGACTCGGAAAAGCAGAGCAAGTTGGCGTCACGGTACTCGCGTAGATGTTGCACGCTCGCCAGACACTCGTCGATCTTGTTCCTCACGGACTGGACGTTTCCGAGCACAATGGACGGTAGGGGCAGCCGGTGTCGTCGTCTACGTGCACGTAGCACGACGCCGCCGCGTCGGCCTCTTTTCCTGGGTCGCCGGACGCATCGCAGCGTGTCGGCAGCGAAGTCGGGGATAGGGGGGTTGCTGGAGGCGTGCGCGCGCAGCCTCAACAGCTCGTCGTGACTGTAGCGGGTGACATGCATGGCTGAACGAGCGGATACATGTGGGCAGGATGGAAGATGCCGCGTTCAGCTCAGCCATGCGTAAATCGGTGAACCACTCACACACGGAAGCATACACCAATCGAATCACAGACTCACCACCCAACACACAGCGAATCAGACGCATATATATTCCAGCGAATCAGACACATATTATATGAGTCTTGATGTGTGTGTGTGTGTGTGTGTGTGTGTGTCTGTGTGTCTGTCTGTCAGAGCATCTGTCTGTCTGTCTGTCTGTCTGGTTTGTTTGTTTGTTTGTTTGCTTAACGCCCAGTCCACCACGAAGGGTTATATCAGGGCGGTGCTGTTTTGACATTTAACGTGCGCCACACACAAGACAGAAGTCGCAACACAGGCTTCATGTCTCACCCAGTCACATTATTCTGACACCGGACCTAGCACTAACCCCATAATGCCAGATGCCAGGCGGAGCAGCCACCAGATTGCCAATTTTAAAGTCTTAGGTATGACCCGGCCGGGGTTCGAACCCACGACCTCCCGCTCCCTGGGCGGACGCCTTACCACTAGGCCACCGTGTTGCGGTCTGTCTGTCAGGTGTTAATCTGTATATTTTACTCCCCAGATTCGGTACCTGCATTTTTGAAAGGTCCACGTGCGCCAATGAAGGTGATAGACAGGCGTCAAAGCTGAGAATTTGGATGGCTTGTGCTATGTCTAGTCTCACTCTTCTGGTTGTGGTTGGAGGTGAATTGATTTATGAGTATCACTATTTTCTCTCTCTCTCCCTCTCCCTTTCTCTCTCTCTCTCTCTCTCTCTCTCTCTCTCTCTCTCTCTCTCTCTCTCTCTCTCTCTCTCTCTCTCTCTCTCTCTCTCTCTCTCTCTCTCTCTCTCTCTCTCTCTCTCTCTCTCTCTCTCTCTCTCTCTCTCTCTCTCTCTCGAGGTATTACACACCGGTACGACCGAACTAAGGTGCAGCGGGTTGAAAGAATACCCTATACCTCGGAGATATACCTTCACTCGGTCTCAACGACGTCACGTGACATGTTATATGGTGGAAGAGAATGCTGTCGCTTATTTTCCACCCTCAGTTCGGTAAGACTGAAACGATGCTCAGTCACGGAAAGAACTATCCAAACTTGCAAGCACAGCCGCGGTTGTCCTGTAAGTTCCCGATCCATGTTAAACCCTCATCCTCAAAAGGAAAATAAGCGACAGCATTCTCTTCCACCATATAACATGTCACGTGACGTCGTTGAGACCGAGTGAAGGTATATCTCCGAGGTATAGGGTATTCTTTCAACCCGCTGCACAACAGTAATTTAACGTTACCTTAGTTCGGTCGTACCGGTGTGCAATGGGTGCTCTCTCGCCCTCTCTCTCTCTCTCTCTCTCTCTCTCTCTCTCTCTCTCTCTCTCTCTCTCTCTCTCTCTCTCTCTCTCTCTCTCTCATTTTTTGCAAGATATTAAGATAATAGGCGAAATCTGGAAATAATTCGGGTTGGTATGGGATGTGAAAGAGTGACTCCTCTTGCTTTTAATGAGGCAAGCTGTCAATACGTGTTCCTTGCCCACGTGTTTCAGACACAACCCTCGCTTGTGACTGGCCTATACTGTCACGTGGGAAAGTTTGACTCAATACTAAAAGCAAGAATATTCAGTCTTTCACATCATATTTTAACCCGATGGAGTTATTTCTGAACATCGTCAATTCCTTCTGCGAACTTATCCGCAAATGCCTATCGCGGTGGCTAATTTTGTTGATGGAAAAGAAACTTTGGAATAAGGAACTCGACTCCTCCCCCCAAATACACACTGCATGCTTGACTGCAGATGCTTAGATTTTCATTTACATTTTCCATTAATACCACCAACAGCGAGAATAGTCCCTCACGTCTTTTTTTTTTTCTTTTTTTTTTTTACCGTCCCGCAGTCACGATGATCATCTGCAGAAGTCGTTGCCCATGCCTTCCGCAGAAGGACCTTGAAGTCTGGGGCAGAGACTCTGACTGGGGTTCTCAAAAAGGTAAGGGGAATAATTATGTCTGTCTCTTGTGCTAGTGTTTGGTAGGACATTGTGTATGTGTGTGTGTGTGTGTGTTTGTGAGTGTGTGTGTGCCGGCGTGCGTGCGTGCGTGTGTGCGTGCGTGCGTGCGTGCGTGTGTGTGTGCGTGTGTGCGCGCGTGCGTGAGTGCGTGTAAGAGAGGGGGAAATCTAGAGTTATATAGCCATAGGAATAACAAACAGAGACTTTCTAACTTTCTAACAGCCATCAAAGACAATATCGTTTATATATATCAAAAACAGTAGTGGCCCCAGCACAGATCCCTGGGGAACTCCAGCTGGTACAGTCTGTGGGGCCGACATGTGTCCTTTTACAACAACGCTCTGTAATCGATCATTTAAATAACTTCTAATCCAACGTAATAAGCGTCCTCTTATGTCAATGGCCTCTAATTTGTACAATAGGCCTTTGTGCCACACACGGTCAAAGGCTTTTGACATATCCAAAAAAATGGCTTGTGTTGGGAGTCCCTTATCAGCAGCTGTACATACATCATTGTAGGTGCAGAGTAACTGGTTTACAGTCGAGTCACCTGGTATAAAACCAGATTGCACAGGCGTTATTATGTTATTTAACTTCACAAAATTAAAGATATGGTTGTGGACACACTTTTCAAACACTTTTGAATTCCCCACACAGCTTAACAATGATATAGGTCTATAATTCAAACAAAGTATGGACTGGGTGGCCGAGTGGTAACGCACTTGCGCTCGGAAGCGAGAGGTTGCGAGTTCGACCCTGGGTCAGGGCGTTAGCAATTTTCTCCCCCCTTTCCTAACCTAGGTGGTGGGTTCAAGTGCTAGTCTTTCGGATGAGACGAAAAACCGAGGTCCCTTCGTGTACACTACATTGGGGTGTGCACGTTAAAGATCCCACGATTGACAAAAGGGTCTTTCCTGGCAAAATTGTATAGGCATAGATAAAAATGTCCACCAAAATACCCGTGTGACTTGGAATAATAGGCCGTGAAAAGTAGGATATGCGCCGAAATGGCTGCGATCTGCTGGCTGATGTGAATGCGTGATGTATTGTGTAAAAAAAATTCCATCTCACACGGCATAAATAAATCCCTGCGTCTTGAATATGTGCACGATATAAATTGCATAAAATAAAAATAAAAAAATAAATAAATCCCTGCGCTTAGAACTGTACCCACGGAATACGCGCGATATAAGCCTCATATTGATTGATTGATTGAAACAACTCATTTTGGATCCTTTTTTAAATATCGGAGTAACATGTGCATATTTCCATAACATAGGGTGTTGTCCTTCGTTCAGGCAACGATTAAACAGCGCTGTAAGCGGTTGTGAAAAAATACTGATTGCTGCTTTAAGTAGCCTATTATGTACGTGATCTGGGCCGCATGCTTTACTAATATCAAGACTTTTTATAATGTTAATCACCTCTTCGACGGACAGATTTAGCTCGCTCAATTCACAATCAAGGAAAGGAACAATCGGCAGGACATCATTTACATTATCCAGAGTGGCTTGCTGTACAAAAAGTCGTTAAAAACGTTTGCCTTTCCTTCGTTGTCATAATAAATGTTACCGTTATGCTAAATAGGTGGTATTTCATCAGAACCAATTCCTTTCTTGTCCATAAACCTTTTCACAATTTTCCACCAATCTTTTTTATTATATTTAGTCAAGTTTTGACTAAATATTTTAACATCGAGGGGGAATCGAAACGAGGGTCGTGGTGTATGTGCGTGCGTGTGTGTGTGTGTGTGTGTGTGTGTGTGTGTAGAGCGATTCAGACTAAACTACTGGACCGATCTTTATGAAATTTGACATGAGAGTTCCTGGGTATGAAATCCCCGAACGTTTTTTTCATTTTTTTGATAAATGTCTTTGATGACGTCATATCCGGCTTTTCGTGAAAGTTGAGGCGGCACTGTCACGCCCTCATTTTTCAACCAAATTGGTTGAAATTTTGGTCAAGTAATCTTCGACGAAGCCCGGGGTTTGGTATTGCATTTCAGCTTGGTGGCTTAAAAATTAATTAATGACTTTGGTCATTAAAAATCTGAAAATTGTAAAACAAAATAAAAATTTATAAAACGATCCAAATGTACGTTTATTTTATTCTCCATCATTTGCTGATTCCAAAAACATATAAATATGTTATATTCGGATTAAAAACAAGCTCTGAAAATTAAATATATAAAAATTATTATCAAAATTTTTTTTTCGAAATCAATTTAAAAACACTTTTATCTTATTCCTTGTCGGTTCCTGATTCCAAAAATATATAGATATGATATGTTTGGATTAAAAACACGCTCAGAAAGTTAAAACGAAGAGAGGTACAGAAAAGCGTTCTATCCTTCTCAGCGCAACGAATACCCCGCTCTTCTTGTCAATTCCACGGGCACTGCCTTTGCCACGGGCGGTGGAGTGACGATGCAACGAGTATACGGTCTTGCTGCGTTGCGTTGCGTTCAGTTTCATTCTGTGAGTTCGACAGCTACTTGACTAAATATTGTATTTTCGCCTTACGCGACTTGTTATATTTAGTCAAGTTTTGACTAAATATTTTAACATCGAGGGGGAATCGAAACGAGGGTCGTGGTGTATGTGCGTGTGTGTGTATGTGTGTGTGTGTAGAGCGATTCAGACTAAACTACTGGACCGATCTTTATGAAATTTGACATGAGAGTTCCTGGGTATGAAATCCCCGAACGTTTTTTTCATTTTTTTGATAAATGTCTTTGATGACGTCATATCCGGCTTTTCGTGAAAGTTGAGGCGGCACTGTCACGCCCTCATTTTTCAACCAAATTGGTTGAAATTTTGGTCAAGTAATCTTCGACGAAGCCCGGGGTTCGGTATTGCATTTCAGCTTGGTGGCTTAAAAATTAATTAATGACTTTGGTCATTAAAAATCTGAAAATTGTAAAAAATAAATAAAAATTTATAAAACGATCCAAATTTACGTTTATCTTATTTTCCATCATTTGCTGATTCCAAAAACATATAAATATGTTATATTCGGATTAAAAACAAGCTCTGAAAATTAAATATATAAAAATTATTATCAAAATTAAATTGTCCAAATCAATTTAAAAACACTTTCATCTTATTCCTTGTCGGTTCCTGATTCCAAAAACATATAGATATGATATGTTTGGATTAAAAACACGCTCAGAAAGTTAAAACAAAGAGAGGTACAGAAAAGCGTGCTATCCTTCTTAGCGCAACTACTACCCCGCTCTTCTTGTCAATTTCACTGCCTTTGCCATGAGCGGTGGACTGACGATGCTACGAGTAAACGGTCTTGCTGAAAAATGGCATTGCGTTCCGTTTCATTCTGTGAGTTCCACAGCTTGACTAAATGTAGTAATTTCGCCTTACGCGACTTCTTTATATTGTCTGAGTTACATATTTTCGAATCTATTTCATTGTAATAGTCTGTTATCCGTTCTCTTTTCTTGGCGGTTACGTAATTTCGTACCTCGCGAAATAATTGCCAATCTTCTGGCAAGTTTGTTCTCTTTGCTTTGGCATGAATCCGCTTTCGTGTATTTATGAGTGACAATGTGTCAGCGTTTATCCACGGCGCGTCTTTAGGGCTAACTGTTATCGTTCGGACAGGCATATGCTGTTTGGCGATGTTCATAAGAGTAACTGAAAAAATATCGGCGCAATCATCGATAGAGTTGCTTCCGATAATTTCATTCCAATTTACATCTGATAAATCTGCACAAAAATGTTGTACGTTTAATCTGTCATAATTATATATAGTTCTTTTAAATGGCTGCTGGGTCTTTGCTGTATTATGAATAATAACACATGGTACGCCATGGTCACTGCATATGGGTGCCAGTACGTCGACGCTCTTTACTAAATGGAGTGTTTGAGTTAAAATCAGGTCCAGACAGGTGCTACTGTTGTTCGTAATTCTGGTTGGCATGTTCACAATCTGATGCAGTTGGAATAAATGTAGAATGTCTACAAGGTGCGGTGTCGGCACGTTGAAAAAGTCGTAGTTAAAGTCGCCAAGGACAATGAACTTTTTCATGGTATCGTTCGCAAGTTGAATGCTTTCTTTAATAAGGTCCCAGTACGGTACGGTTACGTTAGGTGGGCGATAAAAGGAACCGATGAGAAGACTTTCTTGGTCGATTTTAATTTCAACCCATACAGCTTCTAAATTGTGGACAGTCAGATCTGGGCGGTGTTTATAATAGAGGTTATTCTTAACGTACATATTGCAACACCTCCATGGGGATCGTTAGGTTTATCAAGTCTAGCTGGTGGGTGAAAATTAGGTAAATGTAAAGAGCTATTTTCGTCTGTTGGCGAAAGCCAAGTTTCAGATACTGTTATTGCGTCAAACATTTGCGATTCTGGTTCTAAAAGGTAGATTTTATTTTTATACTCCTTGCATTGATGTGAACAATGCTGAGTTCCGATTTATCAGGACCTGGATTACTTTCTACATCGCCAGCTCGGAGAAGCATAATATTCTGTAATGAACCAAAATAGTGAGCAAAACACTTGTGTCGCGTAAAACTTGTTTAAATTTGTCAGTCCTTAAACATCGTCTTCTCGCGTTGACAATGAGTTGAAAGTCAGAACTTTGTACAATATGTACAAAAACAGCCAAGGTGATGCTGTTTGCTTTGTTCAGCAACAACAGTATCAACAAGTCACGTAAGGCAAAATTACTACATTTAGTCAAGCTGTGGAACTCACAGAATGAAATAGACCCTATCGGTATTCCAAGCTCTCGTAATCTCTCGCTAGCTTCAGAGCATAGCAAAGCATGCGGTACTGCGATCTCGTGCGAGCTGCACAAGCGAAGGTTCGAAGTTCTCGCGATGTACAAAGCATAACAAAGAGCGTGTCTCGCGAGAGCTGCTCAGATACCGAAAAGGTCTATTGAACGTAGTCCGCCGCTAGTGCAAAAGGCAGTGAAAGTGACGAGCCTGTTTGGCGCGGTAGCGGTTGCGCTGTGCTTCATAGCACGCTTTACTGTACCTCTCTTCGTTTTAACTTTCTGAGCGTGTTTTTAATCCAAACATATCATATCTATATGTTTTTGGAATCAGGAACCGACAAGGAATAAGATGAAAGTGTTTTTAAATTGATTTCGAAAATTTAATTTTGATCATAATTTTTAATTTTTTTTAATTTTCAGAGCTTGTTTTTAATCCAAATATAACATATTTATATGTTTTTGGAATCAGAAAATGATGAAGAATAAGATGAACGAAAATTTGAATCGTTTTATAAAAAAATTGTTTTTACAATTTTCAGATTTTTAATGACCAAAGTCATTAATTGATTTTTAAGCCACCAAACTGAAATGCAATATCGAAGTCCGGCCTTCGTCGAAGATTGCTTGGCCAAAATTTCAATCAATTTGATTGAAAAATGAGGGTGTGACAGTGCCGCCTCAACTTTTACAAAAAGCCGGATATGACGTCATCAAAGACATTTATCGAAAAAATGAAAAAAACATCCGGGGATATTATACCCAGAAACTCTCATGTCAAATTTCATAAAGATCGGTCCAGTAGTTTACTCTGAATCGCTCTACACACACAGACAGACACACACACATACACACACACACACACACACACACACACACACACACACACACACACACACACACATACACCACGACCCTCGTCTCGATTCCCCCTCTACGTTAAAACATTTAGTCAAAACTTGACTAAATATAACAAGTCGCGTAAGGCGAAAATACAACATTTAGTCAAGTAGCTGTCGAACTCACAGAATGAAACTGAACGCAATGCCATTTTTCAGCAAGACCGTATATTCGTAGCATCGTCAGTCCACCGCTCATGGCAAAGGCAGTGAAATTGACAAGAAGAGCGGGGTAGTAGTTGCGCTAAGAAGGATAGCACGCTTTTCTGTACCTCTCTTTGTTTTAACTTTCTGAGCGTGTTTTTAATCCAAACATATCATATCTATATGCTTTTGGAATCAGGAACCGACAAGGAATAAGATGAAAGTGTTTTTAAATTGATTTCGACAATTTAATTTTGATAATAATTTTTATATATTTAATTTTCAGAGCTTGTTTTTAATCCAAATATAACATATTTATATGTTTTTGGAATCAGAAAATGATGGAGAATAAGATGAACGTAAATTTGGATCGTTTTATAAATTTTTATTTTTTTTTTACAATTTTCCGATTTTTAATGACCAAAGTCATTAATTAATTTTTAAGCCACCAAGCTGAAATGCAATACCGAAGTCCGGGCTTCGTCGAAGATTACTTGACCAAAATTTCAACCAATGTGGGTGAAATATGAGAGCGTGACAGTGCCGCCTCAACTTTCACGAAAAGCCGGATATGACGTCATCAAAGACATTTATCAAAAAAATGAAAAAAACGTTCGGGGATATCAATCCCAGGAACTCTCATGTAAAATTTCATAAAGATCGGTCCAGTAGTTTGGTCTGAATCGCTCTACACACACACACACACACACAGACAGACAGACACACACACACACACACACATACACCACGACCCTCGTCTCGATTCCCCCCTCTACGTTAAAATATTTAGTCAAAACTTGACTGAATATAAAAAGGGGGAAAATATGTACAATACAGGCTTTGGTAAAAAAAAGAGTTATCTAAGTTATCCATAATAACTGAAGAGGAATTTGGTAGCTGTAATAGCAGAAAGAACAAGTCGCGTAAGGCGAAAATACAACATTTAGTCAAGTAGCTGTCGAACTCACAGAATGAAACTGAACGCAATGCAACGCAGCAAGACCGTATACTCGTAGCATCGTCAGTCCACCGCTCACGGCATAGGCAGTGAAATTGACAAGAAGAGCGGGGTAGTAGTTGCGCTGGGAAGGATAGCACGCTTTTCTGTACCTCTCTTCGTTTTAACTTTCTGAGCGTGTTTTTAATCCAAACATATCATA
Organism: Littorina saxatilis; assembly: GCF_037325665.1. Classification (NCBI taxonomy): domain Eukaryota; kingdom Metazoa; phylum Mollusca; class Gastropoda; order Littorinimorpha; family Littorinidae; genus Littorina; species Littorina saxatilis. Next base: position 94,210,883 of record NC_090245.1, read on the forward strand.
TCTATATGTTTTTGGAATCAGGAACCGACAAGGAATAAGATGAAAGTGTTTTTAAATTGATTTGGAAAATTTAATTTTGATAATAATTTTTATATATTTAATTTTCAGAGCTTGTTGTTAATCCAAATATAACATATTTATATGTTATTGGAATCAGCAAATGATGGAGAATAAGATGAACGTAAATTTATATCGTTTTATAAAAAAAATTTTTTTTACAATTTTCAGATTTTTAATGACCAAAGTCATTAATTAATTTTTAAGCCACCACGCTGAAATGCAATACCGAAGTCCGGGCTTCGTCGAACATTACTTGACCAAAATTTCAACCAATTTGGTTGAAAAATGAGGGCGTGACAGTGCCGCCTCAACTTTCACGAAAAGCCGGATATGACGTCATCAAAGACATTTATCAAAAAAATGAAAAAAACGTCTGAGGATATCATACCCAGGAACTCTCATGTCAAATTTAATAAAGATCGGTCCAGTAGTTTGGTCTGAATCGCTCTACACGCACGCGCACACACACACACACACACATACACCACACACACACACACACACACACACACACACACACCACGACCCTCGTCTCGATTCCCCCCTCGATGTTAAAACATTTAGTCATAACTTGACTAAATGTAAAAACTGCAAGTAGTTGCAGTAAGTTTTGAATGAAGCGTCTAAATGTAATAACATCCAGATAGAGTTGCAAAAAAATACTGTAAGATACGGAAGGAATGCATCATCAACAATTCGTTCACATGTTTGCAATACACATGGCAACACAATATGCCGGGATACAGTTATGAATATGATCAAGCGGCCTAACATGCTCATGAGCAACAACACACACTCACACTCACACTCACACTCACACTTACACACACACACACACACACACGTACACACACACACACACACACACATACACACACACACACACGTCATCATACACGCACGCACACAGGCGTGGTGATATGACAACATAAATTAGGTTAGGGAGCACGTTCTCATGCACGCGTTTGTCTGCCTTGCTTTACGTGTAGTACTGTGTGACACGTACGGCAGCAGTGTTAAGTCCGGTATGTGCCAGTCAGTGCGGGACAAGAATACACGCGTTCTGCACGGTTTTCACATTCCATTTAACACTAGGGGAATACCCCACAGGCACATGATAAATGAGATAATCACCAAAAAGTGTCCATTTCACATTCGCGCTCTGGAGCAAGTTTCCGGTTAGTCACTCAGTAGCACGGTCTACGTTCAGTTTAACACAAGGGGAATCTCCCACAGGCACAAAGTCACAGTGTTTATTTCTGTTTGATTTTTGCTGGCTTGAAATATGAATTAATCCCCAATTATAGTGTTCATTTCACGTCTGCTATTTAATGCACAGTTTCCGTTGGGTCTCTATATAAGGAGTTCAATTTAACAGAATGTCGTCTGTTTCACGCAGTAGGAGCCCAGAGGACGTAGCGCTGAACAGCGAGAGTTCAGGTCCCTGTGTAACTATGTACGCACCTACACCAACACACACACACCCACACACGCACACCGACACACACACGCACACACAACACGCACACACACACTCACACACACACACACACACACACACACACACACACACACACTGGGCATACACGTGCGTATTTACCGGCAAGACTGAATTCGCATGCTTCTTGTGGCAGACTGATGATCGGGACTTATTGGCACTTTATCTGCACTGTACCTCGAGGAGTTCTACCTCTCGCACTGTGGTGATTTTTGTTATGGTATCAGAAAGGCGTTTGACAAAGATGATACCGTCTCGAGAGTCCACGTGTCTGTGATCTTCTTGTTTCGTTTGAGATTGCGCGCTCTTGCGGCAACACTTGCGCGGGATTTCGTTAGATCCTCGTTGATGAAGATCTTTGCTTTTTGGCGTAATTTTCGTCGATCAAACAACCAAATTAATAAATTATGCTTAAGTTTAGAGCTCAATCCGTCAATTGATTTCACGATAAATGTTCTCAGGCTTGTTTACAGGGACTTGTATCAAAAATAAGTAAAGAATGCCACTGAGTTCTGAGCTATGAGCCTAACACACTAACGTTCAAGATTACCCGATTTTCGATATGTCGACTTTTCCTGGGGTGTGACTCGTTACACCGTTTCTGGCAGTGTTCATTACAGCCCTACGCCGAAATTAATATTTGGTTTCGTCCGTTTTAGTCAACCCGTCTTCTTTGTGAAGTTTTGAAGCATGGCAAAACCGGCGCCGGAAACTGGTAATCCACTCAGTCCACTCTCTGCTCTGATGCCGAAGTTCTCAGGGGGAAAGTTCATCTTAGATCAATCCCACTTCTGACACCATGTATATGTGTTCACTCTTACACAGACGACACTCATCTTGAACACGCGGCCAGTACAACTGGCCTTGACACGGAACGATTAAAGGGGGGGCAATCTCAAGTCATCTGAAAGAGGGAAATCCAAACGCAATCCGCCTTGTTCGATTTTATGGGCTTGGACGATAGAGAGAAATAAGAAAAGCAAAAGCTGGAGTCCAGTCTGGACGAAACTGCTATCAAGAACGCAGAATTGATTTTTTCTGAGTTTTTATTTTAGCCGTAAGCGCCATTTCTCATTTCGAATTTCTCATAACTGCTGTTCACCGCAGTGAAACCAACAAAGGGGCCTCACTCTCACAAGAGTTTCCTGCTCCGATAAATATGGCGCTTACGGCTAAACAAAAATCTGAAAAAATCAATTCTGCGTTCTTGATAGCAGTTTCGTCCAGACTGGACTCCAGCTTTTGCTTTTCTTATTTTTCTCTATCGTCCAAGCCCATAAAATCGAACAAGGCGGATTGCGTTTGGATTTCCCTCTTTCAGATGACTTGAGATTGCCCCCCTTGAATCGTTCCGTGTCAAGGACAGTTGTACTGGCCGCGTGTTCAAGATGAGACGACACTACGCAATACGTACTGGCATCCGGAATACAAGAGTCTGGTACAACGCAAATATGGCGAACTAATCACGTGACCTTGCTTTCGCGCTCTTTGTAATCATTCTAATTGGTAGTTATATTTAGCATATAATATATGTCATCTGTTCTAAACAAGAGAGAGAGAGAGAGAGAGAGAGAGAGAGAGAGAGAGAGAGAGAGAGAGAGAGAGAGAGAGAGAGAGAGAGAGAGAGAGAGAGAGAGAGAGAGAGAGAGAGCTCAGTCCAACTTCTTCGAACAAGAAATTGGCTGGGAGGGGCTGGGAGGGGCTGACTAGAAAAAAAGAATTGTTTACAAAGAACAAGAAAGAGATAAAGCAGAGAGAGTGGAGAGAAAGGGGGGGGGGGATAGAGATAGTAAACAGAATCCAACTACTTTGCATACTATGAGAAATTGGAAGGAATTGACTAGGAAGAAAGACGAAGAAAAAGAGAGAGACATTGACAGTACACTACCCAATATTGACGGACTGTGTGATGATATCTTCTGCTATGGTCTGTTGAGACACGGTCTCGATTTTGATATCACTGTCGAAACAGACCAATAGCAGAAGATATCATCACACAGTCAGTCAATGTTAGATATATTGCTAATTCTCTGGACATTTTGTATTTACTGTAAAGAAATTACAAAAGTATTTGTCTCAGTTTTGGCTGTTCCATATCCCTCCCTCTGATTATTATTTCTTTTTGTTCACTCTTTTCTTGTACTTTTCAGTATTTCAAAATGTCTTTTCTTTCAAAAGGTCTTTAGTCACTTGCTCAACTAAATTCTGGGATCATTACATTTTCATATATATTTGTTTGTTTTTAAATCTAGGTGTTTTTGTTTTTGAAGTGGGGAAGCAATAAAGAGGTCGTCGATATCAAAACTGATATCGACGGAAATGTCGTCGATATCACTTTTGCACTAAGCTCAGTTTTGCCCAATTGACCAATGGAAATCCACGTAACATATGAAATAGCAATATTACATGATATCAACGATTGAATGAAGATCGCTTCTCCCCTGCTGCCACAGCTCTAACCAGAAGCCTGTACGCCATGGGACTAGTGCCAAAGACCGTTCTCAGACTGAGACACGAAGAACTGATGAACGAGTGGCTCCTGCTTCATCTCCCCGCCGACGCCATCAACAGACTGGGTTCTTCCATCACCATTGGGCAGCTGGAGATCCTCCGAGTGCACAGAACGGACATACGTAAGCACATTTAATTATACACGATACCGATACATACATACGCATATTAAGTATAGGTAGCGCTAGCATAATTACTTTTGGACATATGTAAGTAATGCATGTAAATAGGATAAATATTAACCTTGTTTTGGAATGAGCTATGTTGGATTGCTACGGAAAATACACTAACATTTAACTGTTTTCTGCCAGGGTTGGTACGGTGGCTTTTGGACAATGAATTCTCGGAGTCTGACGTTAGGAAAGTTCTTGTGGAAGCTGAGAATTTTACAAACATAGGTAAGAAATATCTTTGTGGTTGAGACACAAACCATGTTCTGTTTTGGGGTTGTCAGTTGTTTGTTTGTTCTTTCTTTTTTCAATTTTTTCTTTCTCTTTTAGTTCTGTCTTTCTTTCTTTCTTTTGCTCGTCCGGACTTTCTGTCTATGTGTGGGTGTGTCTCTCTCTCTCTCTCTCTCTCTCTCTCTCTCTCTCTCTCTCTCTCTCTCTCTCTCTCTCTCTCTCTCTCTCTCTCTCTCTCTCTCTCTCATTAGAATTGTTTCAATTATTTAGATGTAAGGAAAGGTTGTAAGAAAAGTCGTAGCCTTAAACCTCTATCCTTGTAAAAACAAAAGAGAAAAAAAAAGCTTTACAGTAATGTCTTAGAACCGTCCTTGATAAATGATTTCTTCCCTTTCTTGAATATGAGAAGATACGTTTATAACATGCATTTTGTTAAACATTGACCTTGAAATTTCAAGTGAGATGGTCGGGCATGGCATGCTCAGAGCACAAGTGCTTGACACGAGGTAGGCGGGGCATGTGGGTTTAGATGACGTGCTCTCATGACCGCTACTATAAGTACTACAAGAAATTCAGTTGATCCCAGGATCAACACGAGCCGAAACATTGACAATATCAAAGAAACAGGGAGTTCTACACCTGTTGGTACAGGTAAACAAAATAATAGTGTTGATGTGTCCTGTTAAATTGTCTTTTCGGCGTTTGTACATAAATGGGAGATATAGAGAATACTACATGGCTTGCTGTGTCGTACCAGATTTACACGAGTTGTTTTTTTAAATATTGAACTGCGAGCGAAAGCGAGCTGTTCACTATTTGAAAAAGCAACGAGTGTAAATCTGGTACGGAACAGCAAGCCATGTAGTATTCTGTTTATCCTACATACTGTACTTACGTGTATTTTACTGAAAATGTCCTGCATTCGAGGCAGCTAAATTGAAGACGCTTGTTTTAGAACCTCGATCTCTTCTAAAGCCTCGTGCAATCTATTACGTCAAAGCAAAGAAACGTCACTCTGAAAGTGTGGCGTGACGTGTTAGTTCTAAAGATTCATCGAGGGTAATTAGCGAGCGCAATTTGTGTTTCTATAATGACGTTTGTCTCGGTGACTTTGGCATCATAAGCAGTGGAAAAACAGGTCCCTGCCAGACTTGCTTGACATGACCTCATTTACATGATATACACACGTGTGATTTGAACGATTATTATCTCACGGGTGTCTCTCTCACGTATTTAGGATAAAACAACTATCGCAATATCAAGGAAGAAGATTGTTGTGAAAGTAATGCAATAATGAATAAGAGCTCAATCATGAATAAGACCTATTGGCTTAACAGAAAGGAAGAAGGCTACTAAATGGGTTCGGTGCATTTGTCAGTCTGTCACATGTTGAAGGGCCCCATACGGGTTGAAAGAGATAAGGTACTGTCGTGTTTTTCCCAAACCTAGTGCACTACCGTTCTCACGAGATAAGTTACTTCTGTTTTGTTCCGGTTTTTCTCTCCAATTGACACCATGTATGAGAGATGAAACAGAAAAGCCTGTTGTGAAAATGCAAAAATTTGGAGGTAAAAACGAAACAAAACAAAAGTAACTGTTCTCATGACAACGGCAAACAACGACACCGCCCTCAGCTAATTCAAGAAATCACCCCCCTCCTACACGTGCACTCAAGTTAACCTCTGCTTTGACCTGTGTGCCAAGAGTGAGATGAGAGAGAGCAGAGACACACACACTCCCGCGCCGTAGATCAGATAGGTGCTTGATTTTGGTATTTTGATTTTACATAACATTAAACCTTTCTTCTTATTATTATCATGGTGAGCTTATATAGCTTTACATATTAATTTCTGCCGTGTGAAATGGAATTTTTTTACAGACAGACAGACAAACAAACATTTTTTACACACAATATATAACGCATTCACATCGACCAGCAAACCTCAAGCCTGTTAGGCGAGCATTCACCTTTCGCGGCCTTTATTCCAAGTCACACGGGTATTTGATGGACATTTTTATCTATGCCTATACAATTTTGCCAGGAAAGACCCTTTTGTCAATCGTGGGATCTTTAACGTGCACACCCCAATATAGTGTACACGAAGGGACCTCGGTTTTTCGTCTCATCCGAAAGACTAGCACTTGAACCCACCATCTAGGTTAGGAAAGGGGGGAGAAAATAGCGGCCTGACCCAGGGTCGAACACGCAACCTCTCGATTCCGAGCGCAAGTGCGTTACCACTCGGCCACCCAGTCCCATGGGGTTCATGGTCATGGCAACAGCCTTAATAATATTATATCATGTATAATATTACATTTCAGCATATGTGAATTACATGTCATCATACCAAACTGTCATACATTTTTATTCCCACATCATTCTGATTGATCACAACCAAACCTACTATCAGTGGACACATCCAAATACAAGCGCCTGTTCTTGACAACTTGCGACTGATCTAAAAATAAAAACCAGTGCAATTTCCTCGGTCTGGCTTTGCCACGACACTCACGGTTTGGCCTGTAGGTAAAATGTACAATGTATTTTCTGATTTGTGCACAAAAGCTTTTTTCTTTTTTCTTTTTTTTAACATAACAATGTTTAATGTCATTGTTTGTTTAAAAGACCATGGTCACATTTGTAAAAAAATGTTAAATTAGAAAATAAATAACATTTTGGTTCATGATTTTTCCTACACCTGTGCTGAAAAAAAGAAATAAAAATGTCGGTATATAAGTCACTCAAATACAGCAATGCATGAATGGCTCGGTTTGAGTTTGTTGCGGTTGTCCCTGCACAAATCGACCTATGATGTTTTTGTTCAACAATTTTGCCGTCATCCCTCCCATAGGGTGACGTATTCCACAACTTCCTGTGTTGCTCAGTGATTTTGTTAGAATTCAAATTCTTGTGACACACTTCTTCTTGTTCATTTCCTGTGCCTGTGATTTGTTTGAGCACATTGTGAGGTATTTCACCACAGACTACAAACGGCGACTTCCTGTCACGTGTTCGCCCATGAACAAAAATTTCTTCTCCTGCACGCTACTTACCCGTCGCCAAAGACGACCCGCTGGTGCGGCTCGTCAATGAGTAGGAGATATAGAGCTTCCATCACCCTAACCACGTGACATTCAGCACACAAACCCCGCCCACATCGTGTCGAGTGCCTGTGGCTCAGAGGATGGATGGTGCCTTACCGTTCTGTGAAGAACACATCGACACAACTAGCTTTTCGGTATTTTAAGAAGATAAAGTGTGTTTTTGGAGAACACGAAAGGGATCATTTCTTACAAATATGTCACGCTGATAATTGTTATTAAAATTTAAGTTTGGCTTGTTCATTTTTTAGCGTAATAAACAAAAAGAATGGGTCCCGACCTGACTGCTATAACATTAAAGCGGGTCACCTAGAATCAGTCCTGATTTGTCAAATAGCCATGTGATTCACTAAATTTGCACAGATGTCCTTTATCATAATAATGATAATAATAATGGAACATTTATATAGCGCTTCTCCTCAGTTCGAAGCGCTTTACAAGTTCAATCAAAACACAACACGAAATAAACAATTGATATCATTTGTCTCAAATAAAAAGGAAAATACTCATCAAAGAACACATGCATACATGCATGCATAATAATACAAAGACTCAAAATTGTTTAACAGTGCACCGCAGTGCGCAGTCAAAACACGCAAACAAACACATACAACAGACTGATACTCACAACAAACAGACATGCACAAACTACCACTTTCAAACAGTTGTTATTTGGAAAAAGCTTCAGAATTAATAATAATAATTGTCAGTAAGTACTGGTGTCACATGACTGATGTAAACCAGTTGATTGGCTAATGGCGATGCGCTAAAACTGTTAGCGCACTCTTGGAGTGCGCTAACTTTTCCACTGAGCGTATTCTTCCGCCCTTTGCTTAAGCGAGAGTGTACTCTCATCCTCAGAATTAATTAATGACATGTAGCTTATATTCTCCACAATACCAATGATTAAGACCATACATTTCCTGCTTTTCAATTAAAGCAGAAGATGGGTTTTTTTCTGACTGATTGCGTGTGCCTGTGCCGCAGTTGCCACTGATCTAAAAATAGAACCCGCTGTGTCTATTTTTTCAGTTTCGACTTGCGAAGATTCCTCTCATAATTATGCCATGCCATGACCAAATGATGAGTTAGTATATACAATTCCCAGCAGCTAACAGAAAACACAAGTGTTATTCCGATAACGTAGCACTGAGCAGAGACGGTAGCAGCTAGATCAGCACGTAGCAGACTACACTGAAATACGACTGCATCTGTTCAGTAAATGAATGTTTTCCGAATTATTATTTCAAGGCAAGAACAATCGGAATCGAAAACGTGTAGGGTTAAGAACGTTCTTACCATATATAAGACTTATTACCAGCCTGCCTCATGCGTGCAGACTCAGTGCAACGTGACGAGCAATTTTTGTTTTTGAAATGAGACTCAGTGCAGTAGCAGACGACATAAATCCCGCTCAGCAAATTAACATGTTGGGCAAATGTGAACGATAAAACGATGGGGATATAGTACGTGTAGGGTTCAGAGCATTCTTACCGTTCATATTTAGTACCAGACTTCCCGATGAGTGAAGATACCACACGAGAAACATGCCACATTTATTTTGAAAATGTGCCTTTCCGTCGACCGTGGCAAGGGGCAAAACTCTGCACAGTCAATCTGTCGAAGCTCGATGAAGGTTTCGAAACCAAGAGCACAGTCCTTTCTCCGAGTTTAAATGAGGTCTCTATGAAAGATCATCACTTTTTAGCTTAACGCTACACTGGAATTTACCAACAGAAATTAAAACAAGAGTTTGCGTGTGACGAAAGCACGACACACTTGAGACAGCCCACACAAAAGTAGATCCAGTGACACAAACCTGACCACACAGTTACGCCTATCCAAATGCGCGTTGCAAAATGTGCGTTTTGAATCTTCTTTTTTCTCTGGCGGTACTGACATATCGTTATTGAAACAATCCCAGTGCACTAAGGGATTTATAGAGCAAATCTCGAAAATAATTATTGAACTGCGCTTCGTTCAATAATGAATTTTCTCGATTTGCTCTATAAATCCCTTAGTGCACTGGGATGTCTCAATAACTTAAATTGTCAGTAAGTACTGGTGTCACATGACTGATGTGAAGCAGTTGATTGGCTAATGGCGATGCGCTAAAACTGTTAGCGCACTCGCTAACTTTTCCACAGAGCGTATTCTTCCGCCCTTTGCCTAAGCGAGACTGTGCTCTCATCCTCAGAATTAATGAATGACATGTAGCTTATATTCTCCACAATACCAAATGACCATAAATTCCTTGCTTCTCAATTAAAGCAGAAGTGGGTTTTTTTTCTGACAGATTGCATGTGCCTGTGCCACAGTGCCACTGATCTAAAAATAGAAGCCGCTGTGTTTCATCTAATTTTCGCCGACTTGCATAGATTCTTCTCATATGCCGTGTTAGTGGCATGTAGCTTATCATCCACATGACCAAATGATGAGTTAGTATACAATTCCCAGCGGCTAACAGAAAACACAAGTGTTATTCCGATAACGTACCAGCTAGACCAGTTTGGAAGACTGACTCGATCGACTCTGTCATTCGTAGCAGACTACTCTGAAATACGACTGCATCAGTTCAGTAAATGAATGGTTTCCGAATTATTATTTCAAGGCAAGAACAATCGTAATCAAAAACGTGTAGGGTTCAGAACGTTCCTACCATATATAAGACTTATTAACAGCCTGCCTCATGCGTGCAGACTCAGTGCAGACTGCAGTGGTTCCATTGCCCTAGCCTAGCAGTAGCAGACGACATAAACCCCGCTCAGCAAATTAACATGTTGGGCAAATGTGAACGAAAAAAACGATGGGGATATAATACGTGTAGGGTTCAGAGCATTCTTACCGTTCATATTTAGTATCAGACTCCCCGATGAGTGAAGATACAACACGAGAAATATGCCACATTTATTTTGAAAATGTGCTAACCGTCGAGTCCTTCGACTTCGAGTCAATTCAAGGGGAGTCACTCCGCACAGTCAATCCGTCGAAGCTCGACTGGAGGTTTCAAATCGCAAATAACGAAGAGCACAGTTCTTTCTCCGAGTTCAAATGAGGTCTCTCTGAAAGATCATCACTGTTCAGCTTAACGCTACACTGGAATTTACCAACAGAAATTAAAATGCGTGTGACGAAAGCACGACACACTTGAGACAACCCACACAAAAGTAGATCTTACTGTACACGACCTGACCACACAGCTATGCCTATTCAAATGCGCGTAGCAAAATGTGCGTTTGGAATCTTCTTTTTTCTATGGCGGTACTGACAATATCGTTATTGAAACAATCCCAGAGCAAATCTCGAAAATAATTATTGAACTCAGCGCTATGCGCTTCGTTCAATAATGAATTTTCTCGATTTGCTCTATAAATCCCTTAGTGCACTGGGATGTCTCAATAACTTAAATAATAATAATAATAATTGTCAGTAAGTACTGGTGTCACATGACTGATGTGAACCAGTTGATTGGCTAATGGCGATGCGCTTAAATCTGTTAGCGCACTCTTGGAGTGCGCTAACTTTTCCACAGAGCGTATTCTTACGCCCTTTGCCAAAGCGAGACTGTACTCTCATCCTCAGAATTAATTAATGACATGTAGCTTATATTCTCCACAATACCAAATGACCATAAATTCCCTGCTTCTCAATTAAAGCAGAAGTGGGTTTTTTTCTGACAGATTGCATGTGCCTGTGCCAGTGCCAGTGATCTAAAACTAGAAGCCGCTGTGTTTCATCTCATTTTCGCCGACTTGCATAGATTCTTCTCATAATATGCCGTGTTAGTGGCATGTAGCTTATCATCCACATTTCCAAATGATGAGTTAGTATACAATTCCCAGCGGCTAACAGAAAACACAAGTGTTATTCCGATAACGTACACAGCATTTGGAAGACTGATTCGATCGACTCTAGCAGACTACACTGAAATACGACTGCATCAGTTCAGTAAATGAATGGTTTCCGAATTATTATTTCAAGGCAAGAACAATCGTAATCGAAAACGTGTAGGGTTCAGAACGTTCTTACCATATAATTATAAGACTTATTACCAGCCTGCCTTATTCGTGCAGACTCAGTGACAGTGCAGACTGCAGTGGTTCGATTGTTCTAGCCTAGCAGTAGCAGACGACATAAACCCCGCTCAGCAAATTAACATGTTGGGCAAATGTGAACGAAAAAACGATGGGGATATAATACGTGTAGGGTTCAGAGCATTCTTACCGTTCATATTTAGTATCAGACTCCCCGATGAGTGAAGATACAACACGAGATATATGCCACATTTATTTTGAAAATGTGCGAACAGTCGAGTCCTTCGTGGGGTAGTCAATTCAAGGGGAGTCACTCCGCACAGTCAATCCATCGACGCTCGACTGAAGGTTTCGAATCGCAAATAATGAAGAGCAGAGTCCTTTCTCAGAGTTCAAATGAGGTCTCTCTGAAAGATCATCACTGTTCAGCTTTAACACTACACTGGAATTTACCAACAGAAATTAAAATGCGTGTGACGAAAGCACGACACACTTGAGACACCGGCCCACACAAAAGTAGATCTTACTGTACACGACCTGACCACACAGTTATACCTATTCAAATGCGCGTAGCAAAGTCACGGGGGATAACCGGCTATACAGTGGTAAGCTGGTGAACACTGGTAAACACTCGATTCGGCCTGCATTTTCCCGTTTTACCACAAAGTTGTTGATTTTTGTCTGGATTAAAGGTGAGCTAATGCATCTGTGATGACTAACTTTGTTTCGAAATGCATAATATGTTGAAGAAAGATTTGTGTTTTCCCGTATTTAAATGTTAAAACCAGAAATCGTGGTGACGAAGCAACGGAAATGGCTCCTCGGTGGGTTTCAAATGTAGAAATCCGCTTGTTTTTACAAATACAGCTCGTATTCAGCTTCGGTACGGGAGTCTTAGTGACAAAGGAGTCATACTTGATGCAAAGGAGTGCTATTGTCGAGTTGGAATCATCCGTTAGAGCGTGCAAGCAAGAGGCGGTCAAATATGCTAGATAATCGTACACCGGGTTGGAGACCGTCGCGAATGGGGCAGCAGACGCATAATCCGGTTTGATGCATAATTTTCTGTTAAACTAGACATTCGAACACTCTCTCTCTCTCTCACTTCCTCTTTCTCTCTCTGTCTCTGTCTCTCTCTCTCTCTCTCTCTCTCTCTCTCTCTCTCTCTCTCTCTCTCTCTCTCTCTCTCTCTCTCTCTCTCTCTCTCTTAGCAGTCTCTCTCTGTTTCGTAACTGAATAGTCGTAGGTTGCTAAAATACCCCCCTCCCCCGACTTACCTTCAATATAATGTTGAATTGGAGTGGCTATCCGTTAGCCAGCCAGCATAGAACAATACCTTGAGGGGGAAAGGAAACACACGGTCCTTAGCGGATGATGACTTTATTTCGGCAACGAAGTCATTCGGCGCTCAATATGTTCCTGGTAATTTTGGACGAGTCCATCTCTCAACATAGGGGGAACTCACGTGATCCAATAATGTTATTATAATGAGCTAATACAAAATGCTGTGGAAAAAATGGTAGAAGTTTTTTCTGAAGTAAAACAACAGCACCGTTTTACCTCAGCATTCTTTATTTAAATTTTACTGCACTAAAATGTTTTCCTGCGAAAAAAAAAGAGGCTTCGGCGGATGATGACATTATTCAGAAATGCTGCAGAAAAAAACGTTTTTCTGCAGTATTTCTGTTTTCCGCAGAATAACTGAATGAAATCATTATCCGAAAAGGATAGGTAGTCTCTGTTTCCGCGGCGTTTTGTCCTTCTCATTATGACATGAGTTCTTCATTTGTTGAAAGAACTGATGGACTCGTCCAAAATTACCAAGAAAACATTGAGCGCCGAATGATTTTGTTGTCGGAAGTTCAAAGTTGCAAAATTACGCTGGTAACACACTTACCTGTCAGCAGCATTATCAAATTTGCATAGACGGACGCAGTAGTTCACTTCGTTTTCGATTTGGTTAAAAAATTATTCTCGCTTCTGATTGGGCCACTGTTGAGCAAGCTATTATATCCCCGAGGGGGGAGGGGAGGGGGGGGGGGCGGATACAAACGCTACTTTACTTTCTGGGTAAAAAACTATTACAGGTTATTCGGAAGAAAAGGGTATTCCCAATAATGCTGCAGAAAAACATGCAAACATTATGTTGCGGAAAAACTACTTTGAGAGGGAAAGGAGGCACACCGTTAGGATGTCATTGTCCTTAGCGTATTATCCGTTTTTCCGTTTTTCTGTGGAAAAACAGTAATGATGTAGAAAAAATCGGTTTACCTGCAGCATTTTTGAATAATGTCATCATCCGCAGAAGCATCGTTTTTTCCGCAGCAAAACAGTTTTTCCGAAAAATAATGCTTACATATTTTTCCGCGGAATTATTGGGAATAACTTTTTCTCCGGAATAATTTGTGACAGTTTTTTTGTACCCAGAAAACACAGCGCCGAATGACTTCGTTGCCTGAATAAAGGCATAATCCGCTAAGGACGACTACCTCCTAACCGTGTGTCTCCTTTCCCCCTCAAGGTATGGCTGACTGGCTAACAGATGACAGCCACTCCTATTCAACATTGTATTGAAGGTTAGTCTGGGGTGGGGGGTGGGGGGTGGGGGGTGGGGTTAGCAACCGACGACTATTCAGTGACGGAACAGAGCGAGACTGCTGAGAGAGAGAGAGAGAGAGAGAGAGAGAGAGAGAGAGAGAGAGAGAGAGAGAGAGAGAGAGAGAGAGAGGGGGCGAGAGAGAGAGGGAGGAAGAGAGAGGGAGGGGGAGAGAGGGAGGGAGGGAGAGAGACAGAGAGAGAGAGAGAGAGAGAGAGAGAGAGAGAGAGAGAGAGAGAGAAAGAGGAAGTGAGAGAGAGAGTGTTCGAATGTCTAGTTTACATACATTTTGCATCAAACCGGATTATGCGTCTGCTGCCCCATTCGCGACGGTCTTCAACCCGGTGTACGATCATTTCGCATATTTGACCGCCTCTCGCATGCACGCTCTAACGAATGATTCCAACCCGACAATAGCACTCCTTTGCATCAAGTATGACTCCTTTGTCACTAAGACTCCCGTACCAAAGCTGAATACGAGCTGTTTTTGTAAAAACAAGCGCATTTCTACATTTGAAACCCACCGAGCAGCCATTTCCGGTGGTTCGTCACCCCGATTTCTGGTTTTAACATTCAAATACGGGAAAACGCAAATCCTTCTTAAACATATTATGCATTTCGAAACAAAGTTAGTCATCGCAGATGCAGTAGCTCACCTTTAATCCAGACAAAAATCAACAACTTTGTGGTTAAACGGGAAAATGCAGGCCGAATCGAGTGTTTACCAGTGTTCACCAGCTTACCACTGTATAGCCGGTTATCCCCCGTGAAAGTGTGCGTTTGGAATCTTCTTTTTTCTCTGGCGGTACTGACAATATCGTTATTGAAACAATCCCAGAGCAAATCTCGAAAATAATTATTGAACTCAGCGCTATGCGCTTCGTTCAATAATGAATTTTCTCGATTTGCTCTATAAATCCCTTAGTGCACTGGGATGTCTCAATAACTTAAATAATAATAATAATAATAATAATAATAATAATAATAATAATAATAATAATAATAATAATAATAATAATAACTGGACATTTTTAAGTGCCTTACTAGGCCCTTTTCAAAAGAACAAAGACAAAATAGAACAATTAAATGTACAACCTACATAAAAAATTTAAAAAAACATACGGACA
Source organism: Littorina saxatilis (assembly GCF_037325665.1). Taxonomy (NCBI): domain Eukaryota; kingdom Metazoa; phylum Mollusca; class Gastropoda; order Littorinimorpha; family Littorinidae; genus Littorina; species Littorina saxatilis. The sequence continues at coordinate 94,226,212 of NC_090245.1, forward strand.
AAAGTCACCATATGTACATGTTTCAATATTTGAAAAAGCAACGAGAGTAATTATCAATTTTAAACAAAACCATTTCACCGAATCTATGTATGCTTTAATCCACAGATGCGGTGAGAAATTCTCTGAACGAGACCAACACGGTTGCTGAAGACGCTGCCAACAAGCTGTGCGATGAGCTTCGTGAGCATGAGATCGTTCCTGCATCAAAGAAATCTAAGAGAAAGGGTAAAGGCAACCCAAAGGTGGCCCAGAAAGAGACACCAACTTGAACAGAGATTTGCAAAGAGCTAAAGAAGGCAGCTACTGTGAAATATTTACAGCATAGGCCATGTAACATTTTAATGTTTGTTCTTTCTTTTTCGTTTTCCGCTGTCTATGTGCTTTTGTGCTTTTATATTTGTGCATGAATGCATATATATATGTGCATTGTACAGTAAACCCTCAAAAGCGCTTTGTATGCATGCTTAATTACTACATTCCCATCGAAAATAAACATTAAGCTTGTATCTTCTGATTTCAGCTCACCGCTTACCGCTAGTTTGTTCAGGTTTTGTACGCACAAAGAAAACAGCTGGCTTCCCACTTCTGTTTGCTTTAGATTGGAAATTATCACACGCGCAAAGCTATTTTCATTGCATGTATGCGAGTAACTAAAAATAATTACAGGGCAAGAAGCAAAGGAGTTTCATGCAGGCTTGCCGTAACGCAACGATATATCAATAGTTCTTTATTAAATGCTAATGATGACAATTAGGAGTCATGCAGTTTAGGTCGTGTTACAGCAGCATCCTAGCCCAATCATTCAATCCTATAGAGAATACTACATGGCTGACAGTACCAGATTTACACGAGTTGCTTTATTAAATAGTGAATAGCGAGCGAAAGCGAGCTCTTCAATATTTGAAAAAGCAACGAGGATAAATCTGGTACGACACAGCAAAGCCATGTAGTATTCTGTTTGTCCTACTTACATGCCTTCAGTTACAAATATCCCTGAGTCGCCGGGTACAAATTGAAGACGCTTGTAATGGAACCTCGATCTCTTCCAATGCCTCCTGCAATCTTTGACGTCAAAGCAAAGTAATGTCACTTTGTGTGTGTTCTAAAATATCTTCAAGAGGAAACATCAAGCGCAAAAGTGTTTCCATAACGACGTTTGTCTCGGTGACTTTAGCATCATTCGCAATGAAAAAACAGGTCCTTACCAGACTAGTTTTACATGACTTCATTCACATAAACTGTGGTGAACAATATTGTTATTTCATGAGTGGTATCTCTCACGTATGTAGGATTAAAAAAAATATATATATAGCATAACAATTGGCAAAATCAGGGAAAAGTGTGAACGATCCGATAGGTTTGCGAAAACTGGCATAATTTCCGAAAATGCCAATCACAATTATAAACAACAGTGGGAATACACGTAAAGTCGAACATTATTAAGGCTTTTACACCACACAAGTTGTCCATTATTTGTCTTCTTTAGTTTTTTTGACCTTACGTATTGTTCTGTGTTGTTACATCTGAAACGTAAGCTACGCCTGCTCCGTTTCAATATGGTTTTCACTGGCGATAATGTTAACGTCATCTACCTGTGTATTACACATTAATTACTAAGAATGTTTTACAGAGAGAGTTTGACCTGTGCACCACGTAATGGTGCAAACTTTGTGAGTTGTCACGCGCTTTGACCACCTGAAACGAAAGTTCACATTCATGTGGCTGTTCACCTTAATATTGAAATCTGATACTATTAATGCTTTTATAGACATATCTAAGTAAAATGATACTTTCTTCGTTTCTCTCTTTATTCTATTTGCTCTTGGTTTGCCATGCTCCTCTTATCAGGATGTTGGCGTGTCACTTGAAACGCTTTTTTCAAAACATAGTCATATAGCAAAATCAAGGAAAAGAAAAGCCCAAAAAACTAACAAACAAACATATATATATGTATGCTTCATAATTTCTGTGAGATATTTGATTTTTTCCTGATGTTATTGTAATCAGTGTATTAGCTTGCCAAATCTTGCCTTTGGGCGGGGATATAGCTCAGTTGGTAGCGCGCTGGATTTGTATTCAGTTGGCCGCTGTCAGCGTGAGTTCGATCCCAGGTTCGGCGGAAATTTATTTCACAGAGTCAACTTTGTGTGCAGACTCTCTTCGGTGTCCGAACCTCCCCCCGTGTACACTACATTGGGTGTGCACGTTAAAGATCCCACGATTGACAAAAGGGTCTTTCCTGGCAAAATTGCTTAGGCACAGTTAATAATTGTCTACCTATACCCGTGTGACTTGGAATAATAGGCCGTGAAAGGTAAATATGCGCCGAAATGGCTGCAATCTACTGGCCGTATAAAATTTCATTTCACACGGCATCACTGCAGAGCGCCTAGAACTGTACCCACGGAATATGCGCGATATAAGACTCATTGATTGATTGATTGATTGATTGATTGATTGATTGAAATAAAGTGACTTGCTTTCTTTGCATGATGAGAAAATATTTTTGAGGCAGCGTACTTCCTTCGAATTTAAGATTTTGTGTGGATGAGTGAGTGAAAGCAGTTACCATTGGCTACCTTGTCATTTATTCAAGTAGAGATCAAACTTGGTCAGTGCACATGGTAGAGTTTGCATTCAACCATGCTCGTGGAAGGCCAAGGGGAGCAATTCATAATCCGGTCTGGAAGATACTAAGAAAAGTGGGTTACTTCTCTTATAATGAAAACTGTTCTTTGTCATGAACATTTGATTCAATGGTAACATTTCTGCTGCAAAAGCTCATGAATCTTTGGAATTAAACAAAACTACAGAATTAAAAATCAAAGTCTCAGCTTTCCTCTAATAGTCTAACTGTTATAATTACTACTCCAATAAGATTGTAAAATTAAAGTCAAGTTTTGACTAAATGTTTTAACATAGACGGTGAATCGAGACGAGGGTTCTGGTGTGTGTGTGTGTGTAGAACGATTCCAAGACAACTACTGAACCTATCTAAATGAAACTTCACATGAGAGTTCTTGGGTATGATATCCCTAGACCACTTTGTCATTTTTTTTATATAAATATCATTATGACGTCATATCCGGTTTCGTGAAAGTTGTGGCGTCACTATCACGCCCACATTACATTTAGTCAAGTTTTGACTAAATGTTTTAACGTAGAGGGGGGAATCGAGACGAGGGTCGTGGTGTATGTGTGTCTGTCTGTCTGTCTGTCTGTCTGTGTGTGTGTGTGTGTGTGTAGAGCGATTCAGACTAAACTACTGGACCGATCTTTATGAAATTTGACATGAGAGTTCCTGGGTATGATATCCTCAGACATTTTTTTCATTTTTTTGATAAATGTCTTTGATGACGTCATATCCGGCTTTTCGTGAAAGTTGAGGCGGCACTGTCACGCTCTCATTTTTCAACCAAATTGGTTGAAGTGTTGGTCAAGTAATCTCCGACGAAGCCCGGACTTCGGTATTGCATTTCAGCTTGGTGGCTTAAAAATTAATTAATGACTTTGGTCATTAAAAATCTGAAAATTGTAAAAAAAAAAAAATTTATAAAACGATCCAAATTTACGTTCATCTTATTCTCCATCATTTTCTGATTCCAAAAACATATAAATATGTTATATTTGGATTAAAAACAAGCTCTGAAAATTAAAAATATAAAAATTATTATCAAAATTAAATTTTCGAAATCAATTTAAAAACACTTTCATCTTATTCCTTGTCGGTTCCTGATTCAAAAAACATATAGATTATGATATGTTTGGATTAAAAACACGCTCAGAAAGTTAAAACGAAGAGAGGTACAGAAAAGCGTGCTATCCTTCTCAGCGCAACTACTACCCCGCTCTTCTTGTCAATTTCACTGCCTTTGCCATGAGCGGTGGACTGACGATGCTACGAGTATATTTCTTTCTTTCTTTCTTTATTTGGTGTTTAACGTCGTTTTCAACCACGAAGGTTATATCGCGACGAGGGAAAGGGGGGAGATGGGATAGGGGAAAGGGGGGAGATGGGATAGAGCCACCTGTCAAGTGTTTCTTGTTCACAAAAGCACCAATCAAAAAATTGCTCCAGGGGCCCGCAACGTAGCACAATACATGACCCTACTGGGAGAATGCAAGCTTCCAGCACAAAGGACCAAAAACATTTCCCACATACTGCTTGACCAAAATCCCCACAAACACTGACCACATTCTATACAAGAACCACTTAACAAGGGTAAAAGGAGGAACAGAATCCGTTAGTCGCCTCTTACGACATGCGGGGTGCAGAGAAATAAGGATGTGGAAAAGAAGACTTTTGGTAAGTGAAATAAAGGTGAAGGATCCAGTCAGATAGAAATAAGACAACAAGAAAAGAATTGGAAAACTGCAGGGAATAGTAGGGAGAGTTTTATTGGAAGTAAATATAGGTGAAAGGACTGGTAAGGCAGAAATAAGACAAAAGAAGAGAAGAAACAGAACCGTTAGTCGCCTCTTACGACATGCTGGTTAGCATCGGGTATATTCTTTCTAGTCCCAACCAATATGGGACTCCCCCTAACCCGCGGGGGGTCTACGAGTATACGGTCTTGCTGCGTTGCATTGCGTTCAGTTTCATTCTGTGAGTTCGACAGCTACTTGACTAAATGTTGTATTTTCGCCTTACGCGACTTGTTTTTCTGATTAAAATTTTAGTCAACTAATCTTCGACTCAGTCCGGACTATGGGATTGCATTTCAGCTATGAAGCTTAACAATTAGTTAATGAGTTTGGTCATTAAAAATCTCAAAATTGTAATTAAAATTAATATTTTAGTAATCGACCCAAAAATGATTTCATCTTATTCTTTATTCTCGCCTGAATCCAAAAATATGTAAATATGTTATGATTACTCTGAAAATGTATTTACAATTAATGAAAATATGTTTATTATGCAAAATTATGATAACTATTACAATTTGAGTAATCGATCCAACAATAAATTCATCTTATTCTGTATCATTTCTTGAATCTAAACATATATAGGTATGCCATGTTTACTCTAAACATGTGCTCACAATTTGAAGAAAAATGTACAACGTTGGCATTGCCAGGGCTCCCCATTATGGAACGCCAGATACACAATGTCCCCGCGGAATTCGCGCGGACTTTTGAGCTTTTCTCGTCGTTGATTGGTCAAAAATTCCGGCCGAACTTTTTTTGTCCTCGCGCAATTCCTGCAGTGGGGGTCCATGGACACTCTACAACTTGAAAGTGGGGGTCCCGGGACGCACTAGGAGGGGCCTTCCGTGGGGAGCCCGGATTGCTTCGCGGAGCGGAGTGTGACCCGTCTCGGTCTCCTGCCAGCCAATACAATACTATGGGAATGTCGCTAAACCTGGAACAGTTAAGGAGAAACAGCCGTACCAGACAAAAAAATTATTATTGCAAAGCGTTTTTTATATTGTCACATACTAGACTCTATCAGTAAACAAACGAACAACATAAGATTAAATAAAAGTCACACAACTCATCAAACTGACCATTATAAAAATGTCTGCATTTGTTCCAGGTTGGACGCATGGGTGTGTAAAGTGGAACACTGTGTTGTCAAACTCGGAACACATGCAAAAACACACTGACTCTCTTTCTAGCTCTGTCTGTGTCTCACACACACATATATACACCCACACACTCTCAATCACACGCACACAATTACACATTGCCACACACACAAGATAAATTCATACGTCATAACATTTTGATTTAGCCATCTTATTTAAATGTCTGTTTTTCCACATAACATTGGATTTTTACCAAAGAAATAGTAAATTTGATAACAATTAATGCCTCAAATGTGAAAAAAATATAAATAAGGGCTAGGTCTAAACAAATCGGATAAAAAAACTGTTTTTGTAAAACATGAAAAAAGAAGCTAAGAAACGATTTTTCACTCAATGTCCTTTTGTTTTCTACTTTCAGTGCAGTCCTCGTGTGATCAATGCCGTGTGTATACTGCTGGCACTGTATAATGTTCAAAGGGGTGTTGGTGCCACACAAGAAGCAGTACCAAGATATTTCGCAGCATAATTGTTACCCCTCTTCTGATCACAAACAGATATTAAAAGGGCTACCTGCCCAATTAACTAAATGCTAAAATCAATACGCATAAAGCCGCAAAGCAAATAACACAAACAAATAACTATGTACAGATGTCGCAGACAAAGTCCCTTTGTCCTTTGCTGACCGTGACAGCGCAATCCTCGTGTACCCATAAAGAGCACTGCTGGCACTGCACCTTGTCCTCAGGGGAGTTTGTGCCACACATAAAACAGTACCAAGTGTATTCCTCCGGGATATCACGCATCGTCGATAATTTTCCCCTTTTCTTCCTCTGAGCAGATGTTCCCGTCTTGTTTCTCTGAGTCGAACATTTCATAGCTTCTTTCCTCTCTTCTGTTCTTTTGCATTCCTTTTTGCGAGTGACATCTCCAGCTTTTGTTTGAAAGAAGAAGTGATAATTTCAGATTGTTTTCTTCGTGACAGACACACACACACACACACACACACACACACACACACACACACACACACACACATATACACACACACTCACACACATATAGACACATACACATAAATACTGTAAACACCCAGACAAAGACAAACTGACAGACATACACACAGACAAACCGACACAGACACTTGCACGCCCACACTTACGCCCGCATTTACACCAGCAAACACGCACACACACACACACACACACACACACACACACACACACACACACACACACACACACACACACACACACACACTCTTATTGAAGTGAACGGCTTTTGCAAAAACTTACACGAAGAGTGGTGAGAAAAAAATTGGGGGGCAGGTGTCCGGGGGGCAGTTGTCCTCCCTCGGTGGGGGGGAGGGGGCAGGTGTCCGGGGGGCAATTGTCCTAGTAGGGCAATTATCCGGAGGGGGGGGGGGGCAGTTGTCGGGGAACAATTATCAGGCTTTTACACACAGTACAAACACCCTTCCATTTGAACGCTCACCAAACGGGAACATCCTAGGTGCCCTACGTAAAGAGCGAGCAATTTTTAAAGAATTAATTTTGCAGATTGTCTCGAACACTTTTTGGACCCATCCTGAACTCAGGTCAAAAATGAGTTACTTCCCTTAAACTGGCGATAGCCGTGGATCGATGATAATCACAAAGTTATTGGACCGTGGTGCGGTTTTGCGCTAGACCTAACTTTTAAAATCTAAATAATAAATTGACAGCGTGTTTTCATCAAGACAAGATCAGTGCAATTCGAAGTTGTGAAAATTTGAAAAAAGAAAAGCCCAGAAGCAGGGTCACGCAAGGGTCGTAGCAGACGACGGTTTATGCGGCATATCGCCGTTCCTCTCAACAGTCAAAAGCCATCGCTAGAGTTCTTGTGAACCACAGCCGTTTGTTTCGTGCATAAAAACGTGCTATTGTAGATAAGCTGACATAGAGTCGCATTCAAATGACTAACTGACGACTACATTGTGAAAAAGGGAAACTGGATCACACGGGTTCACGATGGCTCAGAGGTAAGATAAACCACGCAAAAATAAATTCTTTGAAAATTGTTCGCTCTTTACGGAGGGCACCTAGGATGTTCTCAATCGGTGAGTGTTTAAATGAAAGGGTGTTTGTACTGTGTGTAAAAGCCTGATCGTATCTGTGATGGTTTACGGGAGGCTTACTGTGCCTTTAAGTTTCAGACTAAAATTTCTTGTAAAACTTACTTCTCACAGTTTCTTGAAATTAAAAATGGAAATAAAGTCAAACTGCAGCACTTTTAAAAGATAGGATTTGATTACTTATCTGCTGTTCGTAGCATTCCTCCAATCAAGACCAATTAGCCAGTTCCAGACTATGATGTTGGTCTATTTATGAGGTGACCATAATGCAACAGTTTTTGGGCATGGGATGGGGGAAAAGGGGGACTGGTTTCTCCTGGGTTGGCCTCTTGTAGACTCTCACTTTCATCCGGCATGTCCATGCCTTGTTCAAGTGGAATGAGAGAGAAAATCTTTTTGCACATATTTTAGATTGTTTCTTTGCACAATTGAAGCAGGAAATATTAGTCCCAACAGATGATAAAGGTGAAGGCAGGAGCAGACAACCATTGCAGCATGAAGAAAGGCCCAGCAGACAACAAAAGTGAAAGCTGGGGCAGCCAACCATTGCAGCTGGGAGAAATGCCATGAAGACGATGAAGGTGTCGACAGGGCCGACAATCGTAGCAGCATGAAGAAAGGCACGACAGACAACCAAGGCAGGGGCAGACAACCAATGCAACAGGAAGTTAGGCCCAGCAGACGACATAGCATTTAGGTCACATACGCTAAACAAAATGGCGCCAGCTTCCAATCAACTTAATGACGACATAGGCGAAGGCAGGGGAGAACAGTCATTGCAGCTCGAAGAAAGGAACAACAGACGAAGACGGCAGCAGTAGGAATCGTATGGACGGAGATCTGCAAATGAAGACAAAGAAAGATAATAATCTGAATATTTTGACGGAAATTATATTTCAAACTTTTTTTTTACACATTACAACCTCCGCACAAATTGCTCATTATCCAATTGCCCGAGACAGCGCGGACCAGCGTCGAAAAAGAAACCATGAACCTAATTTGCACAACAAGGATTTTCATTATTTTCAGAGTAAACTTATCATATTCCTGAAATCAGGAAATGATAAAGAATATAATGAAATCTTTGCTGAATGTGTTATGGCAGTTTCGATTTTAAGCAGAATTTTAATCAACAAATTAGTTAATTAATGTCTAATTTCCAAATGAAAATGCAATCCAAGAGTCCTGAGAGAAAATATGACCCAAAACAAACTGTCATTGAAAAATACGGTTGATAGTTGGGTTTTTTAATTTCTTTTGCGCACAGACTGATGACGTCAGTCGTCACGCATAATATTGTGCCACTTCACATTTGCCGTTCATGAAGTCTCGTCTCGGTTCCCGATACATTTTTTCTACAAACGATATTTGGCTCTGGATATTGATGATATCGATAAGCAAGTGGATTTTTGCGGCTGACAGGGAGTCATCCTTTCTATCCTCCGAGCAGAAGATCAATTCCGTCCTTGGCTTAGCCCCATTCCCCCCGAGCTAGCACTAAAGGGGATTGATCGCAAGTCTCTGCTCATATATCCAACGATAAGTTTTTGCGTCCAGTGTGCAGCGTCATGGGAAATGAAAACCTTTGTTTTCCGTTCTTTTTGGGCCAAAATTTGCCCGACCAATAATTTTGCAATAATTATAAGAAAACACTGTTGAAGGAAAGGTTTTACAGACTTGATAGAAGTTAGCTCTGTCTGTCTGTCTCTCTGTCTGTCTGTTTCTCTCTCTATCTTTCTCTCTCTCTCTGTCTCTCTCTGTCTGCCTGTCTGTCTCTCTCTGTCTCTTCTCTTCTCTCTGTCTGTCTCTCTCCCTCTATCTCTGTCTCTGTCTCTCTCTCTCTCTCTCTCTCTCTATCTCTCTCTCTCTCTATCTATACATATATATTATATACTAGATGAATACCCGCTTCGTCGGGTACGGCTTCGCCGGGAAGAAGTCGAGCCAAATACCCGGCTTTGGCACCACACGAAGGAAGGGAGATAAACGCGCAAAACACTGGAGAAGAGTAATACCCGGCTTCGCCGGGACGGTGACCTTCTAAAAATAGTATAACGGGAATATGGATTGAGCGTTGTCGACAGTGACCTTCTAAAAATAGAAACGGGAATATGGATTGACGCCACACGAAGGAAGGGAGATAAACGCTGAAAACACTGGAGAAGATAAGGAAGAGTTACTGGGAATGGATCCAGAGAAAAACCAAAATCGGTTCAGCGCTGCGCGCTGAGAGCACGTGTTGAAATATCTCATCGAGCAGGTTGTGTCAGGGATGTAGGCTACCTGAATACGGCCACCAAATTTGAAAGAGATCCATCGAGAACTTTGGCCGTGCATCGCGGACACACACACACACACACACACAGACACAAGTTCTCATGTATAATTTCTATGCATTCTCGCTCTTGCAATCGGCTCCGAAAGGGTTTGATTCTCCAGTAGGCTGTCTGTGAAGAGTTCTTTCTAGATCTAATTCTTACCCGCACCCCCCACCTCTTCCATTACCTCTAGTGTGCTCCCTGCTTTCAAAATTCCACTAGTTGGAATGTAGGCGGTGGAGACACACACAGAGTAAAGGATGATCTCCCTTGCTCATGTATAATTTCTATGCATTCTCGCTCTTGACGTCATTCTATATTTAACTTTTCTTTAAAAGTACAAGCGATCGAGTGCACATTTTGGCATTTTTAGCAGCGCTCTCATTATAACTTTATATATAGATGTATATGGCTGTCTCCCTCTGTCTGTCTGGCAGTCTGTCTGTCTGTCGGTCTGTCTGTCTGTCTGTCTCTCTCTCTCTCTCTGTCTCTCTCTGTCTCTCTGTCTCTCTCTCTCTCTGTCTCTCTCTGTCTCTCTGTCTCTACTTCTAGCGACACCAAACAGATCAATATTACTTAGACTTGCAACCTTCATCATGAACGCGTTTAAAATACGCAGTGAGTGGGGACAGTGAATATGAGATATTGCATGATCTTGTTTTATGTGTATGCTATTTTTGTTGTTTTTGTCGATTGCTTAAAAAATAGTAATAATGTTTTGTTTTTTGAAAACGTTAATGTGATGCTATGTATCAGAGATGCAACGATTATGCATATAACTGTTTGCAGATTTACGTGTGGAAGGGCAGGTGAAGGGATAGATGGAGGGATGAATAGATGGATGACGGATGAATGGTAGGACAGACAGACGGATGATTAGATGGATGGATGACAGAGGGACATGAGATGGATGGAAGGATGGTTGGATGGATGGATGGATGGATGGAAGGATGACAGAGAGACATGAGTGAAGTGTGACAGAGCAAAAGTGTTGATGCATTACTGTCCTTTTTCAAACGTTTTGCTGTTGTAAATGCCTGTCATTACGATGATGATGATTATTATTATGATTAATATTATTATGATTATTATGCATGAAGCATGTAATTTTGAAACTTTGTACACCCCGAATTGAAATGGGTCCAAGGCCTAATCAATAAACCTTCCAGACTCCAGACTCTGTCTCTGTCTCTGTCTCTGTCTCTGTCTCTGTCTCTGTCTCTCTCTCTCTCTCTCTCTCTCTCTCTGTCTGTCTATCTCTCTCTCTATGTCTCTCTCTCTGTCTCTCTCTCTCTGTCTGTCTGTCTGTCTCTCTCTCTCTCTCTCTCTCTCTCTCTCTCTCTCTCTCTCTCTCTCTCTCTCTCTCTCTCTCTCGTTAGACAACTTTGAAAAAGAAAAAGAAACGTTCGTTTCATTCTTCCTTTTTATGCATGTATGTATGTTCAACCTAATTTTTCGTGCCGACGATCTTACAACCGAACGTTCATCAATTTCCTAATATTTCTGGTGTTTGTCTGGAACTGCTTGTTTGACGAGAATTGTCTGTGTATCACGTACCGACGGCACAGAGAACTGCGTGCCGGGACCAACCCTGATATTCTCAGATCATGGATACTTTGATGCCTCAGCTTTTCATGAGATCACGAAAGATAATCATTTGCATGCCGACAGATTCAATCAGATTAGGAGGAGATGTGCAGCGGCATATGAATCGCTCGGGGCAATAGGAGAGCGGACCGGCACGGTTGGCCTAGTGGTAAGGCGTCCGCCCCGTGATCGGGAGGTCGTGGGTTCGAACCCCGGCCGGGTCATACCTAAGACTTTAAAATTGGCAATCTAGTGGCTGCTCCGCCTGGCGTCTGGCATTATGGGGTTAGTGCTAGGACTGGTTGGTCCGGTGTCAGAATAATGTGACTGGGTGAGACAGGAAGCCTGTGCTGCGACTTCTGTCTTGTGTGTGGCGCACGTTAAATGTCAAAGCAGCACCGCCCTGATATGGCCCTTCGTGGTCGGCTGGGCGTTAAGCAAACAAACAAACAAAATAGGAGAGCGGGAGGGGTATCGAGAGGAGCACAGAGGATGAAAAGAGAGGGGGGGAGGGGCAACTTTTGCCATACATGCTTTCGCTAGTTATGTCGAGTTGTTTTTGGAACATATCATCTTTTTCTTTTCGTTTCTTTTTTAGGGGGGGGGGGGGGGACGCTCGATGTCGGGGATTTAGATTACTTGTTCAAAGCCTGTTGTGCTATACATTTATTTGCTCGAGCTATTCATTCGTAAATTATACGAAAGCTGTCCACAAGCTAGATATTACCTGCATGATGTTCCTCTCTCTCGTAAGTACATTGGCGCCTCGCATCGGCAGTAAAATGCCTATGTCTGTCTGTCTGAATGTCTGTCTGACTGTCTGTTTATCTGTCGTAAATTCTGTCCATTTTTTTTCTGTCTCTGTCTCTCTGTCTGCCGCTCTGTATGTCTGTCTGTCTGTCTGTCTGTCTGTTTCTCTCTCTCTCTCTCTCTCTCTCTCTCTCTACCCCCGACCCCTCTCCTTTCCTTTAATAAAATAACCCACACATATTTCTACGTGTCTTTATTATTTTAACCAGACTGTGTGGCAATTTGCTGTTTAAATTGCTGTTTAATTATTGATGTTAATGTAACCGAGTGCCGAAACACTACGATCACCACGGGAGGCGAAGTGCAATCCGAGGATTGAAAATGTTAGGGCTAATTTCTTAGCCCTATAAAAACTGTTATGGATACCCGAAGGTTTCCATGAACATACAGACAATCGGAAACCACCCGACCCCATCACAAACAGAATCCCACAATCCACCGGTGTTGACTTAAAGGCCAACAACTCGGGTGCAGAGTCTGCCGTGAAAGGAGCGGTAGCCTCCCCTGTCATATTAACATTACTGTTAATGTCCTCATTGCTTTCTATTGCAGTTTCTAAAGTGAGTGTAAAGCTGGTCGCTTTTGCTCTGTATTTGTGTCTGCTTACATTTTTACACACACACACACAGACACACACACACACAGACACACACACACACACACACACAGACGGTTCCTGAAAAAATGTTTTGGTTGTGTGTTTTTTCCACGATGGCATGACCCAAGTGTGAAAATCTGGCTGCATCGATCCTACCTGCTTTACGGAGACTAAATGGGGCGACGGCATGATTCAAATCAGGAGAGCGCTGCGTGACACTGACATACACAATCCAACCAGGGCCGGACTACCGGGGGGGTTATGGGGGTTGCGCACCCCCCACCCCCCTAGCCTAAACATGTACCTCACTTATTTAAAAAAATTTTTATTATTGTTTATTTTATGCCGTTTCATGCAAGGAGCGACCATTTTCCTATCTCAGAATATGACCTACCCATGTCACCCATCCCCCTGGACCACCACTGGCAAACCCCCCCCCCCCCTCCTCTTAGCCTAGTCCGGCCCTGCCAACTTCATCCCTGTTATGTATATCACGTCGTTGTAATGCTTGTTTGCTATTTTTCGTGCACCTGGATGCACAGCATGGTGTGACTACGTACTTAATACGGCGACGTATTCCGTGTTATAATGTCCCCACCTTCACTGAACAAAACGGACGGGAGAAGAGGCGGGATTGGTTAAGGTGGGGTTGGGGGAGGGAGAGGGTAGAGAGGCAATGCGTGGGGTTGTGTATCCCACAATCATTTGGTGTTCGCTCGTTGACACTTCACCCGTGTACACTGACGCACACACACACACACACACACGCACACACACTGGTACGGCGGACGGGAGTCAATTAAGCAGAGCACGTCGGGCTTTAAACTTCAACTTCTTTGCTCTATTAGTAATTTTTTACAAATATGTCCAAGTAACCAGATTATATCCGTCAGAAGCTTCCAACAACAGTAATTGGGGTTGGATAACCCCCACAGCTATGATAGCGGCTCTTCGATTGGCCGATGGCGCGCGCGCGTCGTTCGAGTAGTGAAGCAGACGACAGCCGCGCCGTGCTACTGACGAATTCAAGCAGACGACAGTAGCGTAGGCTCAGGACAGCGCATGTTGGAATGCATCCGTGCTTACACACTGAAATGTCAGGCAGTAGGACAGATGCAATGCTGCCAAGATAAAACACATGTTCACGATCACCAGTGCCTTTGAAATGATGTGAGTTTAAGTAGAAATGCGAAACTAGCACAGTGGAGTTTGGTTGTGGATGCGCTTTTGTGAACCCAGCAGATCAGTTCGGTCGAAGTGGAGACTGCAAGTGCAAGTGGTCTAAACTGTAATGATTGGATTATCAGCAACATTTCGAGAATTGCGCAGTGGCTGAGAATTTGCCCACGTGCTAAATAGCGGTGAATGTTTTTATTGAATTCGAAACAAACAAGGTGAGATTATTTTCAAGAACTTTTTAAGGGTAATCTTGAACTTTAGCGTGTTAATTCAGTAGCTCATAATTCAGAGGCATTTGTGTCACTGGATTCTGAGCTATGAATTTAACACGCTAAAGTTCAAGATTACCTTTTTAAGATTTTTGACTGACGTGTATCGGGGCCACAAACTGTGGAAGCCCGGGTGGACCTGTGGTTAGGTGGTGGCTGTAGAGACGGGTGAGGTGGACAGGGCCGGACCAAATGAGTTGTAAGGGGGGGGGGTCCTCCTTTTTTGGGGGGGCAAATCAGCGAAGTGGCGAAGCCACAAGCGCGCGCCTGCAAAGCAGGCGCGCGAACTAGGGGGCTCCGGGGGCATGCCCCCCCGAACAAATTTTGAAAAACGGTTAAAATCTGTGCAATCTGGTGCATTCTGGGCCTTGTTTTGAGGGTTAAGAGCAGCATTGTTTTGGTGCTAAAACTAGTAAAAGTCAAAGCAAGGTACATGCTTTTTCCAGGGGTGGGGTTCCGGAACCCCTGGAACCCCCCCCCCCCCCCCCGGGTCCGGCCCTGGTGGAGGAGAAAGTGTTTCAATGGAGGTTTCAGAAACTGAACAGCAACAAACCAGCGCATGTAACCGTGTTAGGCCTAAAAAAATAGGTTTGGTTACGGTAACCCGAC
This sequence comes from Littorina saxatilis, assembly GCF_037325665.1. NCBI lineage: Eukaryota > Metazoa > Mollusca > Gastropoda > Littorinimorpha > Littorinidae > Littorina > Littorina saxatilis. Next base: position 94,241,220 of record NC_090245.1, read on the forward strand.
CTACCCTATTTTTAGGGGCCGACCCTATAACTTTTTATTACATAAATTTGTCCAAAAAAACACCCAAAAAACAAGAAAACGAGTGCAGAAAACGCAATGAAAGCGAAAGCGCTCGAGTCGCACACTTATTTCCCTGTCAAGTAGGTTTAATTTGTACACATTAGAAAAAAAAGTTTAAAAAAAAAAAGTGATTGCCTACCTTCCTACCCTATTTTTTTGGGCTATGTTACCTTAACCACACCTTTTTTGTGTGGACCTTATGTGTTCGTTCTGGGAAAAAAGTGTATGCCTGCCTTTCTCACTGCAGTCACTAGAACAGTTGTCCTGCGTTGTACTGTCTGCATGTCTGTCTGTCTGTCTCTCTTACACTTTTTCCGTCTCTGTCCGTGATTTCGAACACACTTTTCCTGGGTCGTGCGCACCCTACGCTGCCTCTGATACAAACGCAGCATTGCGTTCGCAAACTTGAAAGTACAGGTCGAGAAGCCATGTCGTCAATGATACAATCCTCGATCCTTTATATTCTTTGTAAAAACCCAGTGCCGCCGGTTTCTTGTTAAAAAAAATCAATCCTCACCGCCCGTTTTCAGTTCAGGTACTTCTTTCACTAAAAATGTGAACCTGGAAATATGGTTGGTGTCAGGGTTGCATAATTATGCTGCATTTATAACAAACTATTGAGCCATTGAAGCGTTCCGTACTTTTCACAAGAGTAGAGAAAAAGAGACTGAGAGAGAGAGAGAGAGAGGGACAGACAGAGAAAGACAGACAGACATGGGAACAGAGAGAGAGACTGAGAAGTGTGTTTGCACCTGTGGGTGTCCGAGAGCCAGCCCAGGTGTGTGTGAGTGTGTGTGTGTGTGTGTGTGTGTACAGTCCAGTGTGTAAGTGTGTGTGAGGGGGATATGAATGTGTGTGGGTTTGAGTGTGTGTGACATAAGTGTGTGTGTTTGTGTGCCAAGAGTGTGTGTGTGTGTGTGTAGGTGTGCCAAGTGTGTGTGTCTGTGTAGGTGTGCCAAGTTGTGTGTGTGTGTGTGTGTGCGTGTTTACTTAAGTTGAAGGATACTGGACAGAAAACTCTTTGACTCATCCGACATTTATTTACAATAGTAGCCTACTTCTAGGTGCTGCCGGTTTCGTTCGTAATAGCGGCGCAGCGATGTTTACTTTACGAGCTAGCCCTGTTACTATCAATAGTTTAGTCTGAAAGGCTGTCGTAGCTGTTGCGAAATATCCGTCTCCTACTTCACAATGTTTTTCTGTTTTTCTTTTAAATTGGGGTTATTTATTCTGTTTCACTTTACTTTATTTATTTTATTTTTTGAAAACAGAATACACTTCGTCTTAAATACCATGGGTACGTGACAGCTGCTGGCTGACAGTCTATTTATAAATGATCACTTGTTGCAGCGTGTCATTGACAACGTTTGCGTTTCCCAAAAAACAGTAGCAAGACTTGACAGGTGTCAAAGTTAAATCTTGAATTTGTGCGCCTGCTGTTCTCCTCATTTTAGCCGTTAGTGCGCACACTATACTCACCTTCCTGGTCACAGGTGTGTGTAATGTTTTCATTCTCAACTAATCCTATACTGATACATCTCCACATCTCTCAACCAGTGTCGCTGATCTGTGTCAGAACAGTAACAAAATCTTTTGGTCGGTGCGCAGTAGATCGAGCACGCAAGAAAACCTCGGTATAGCCTACCTTGCGAAGTTTCTAAGTTTGTAAATTTCAGTATTTGTGTCTCTGTCTCAAAGGAAACTCAAATTGTGAGAAGGAGCGATGAATAAGTGTTCATTGCTATTAGTAGTATCATGATACATTGCATCTGACCTATTAAGCTTTGATCACTATTGACTAGTTCTGGACTATACACATTTTCAGTTCTTTTAAAATAAGGCACATCATCTCACATCATTCCATGCTTTTAAATGCGTAAGACCATCTCTCCGTATACAAAAAATAAAGTTAATTTTTCGCAAAGCCACTGATTGCATATATTGCGTTATAAGTCCATCATCATAGTAATATTCAAAGTAAAGAGTCCTGTCAGACTTATTTACTAGGCATATATGTCTTTGGGATTATTCCACTGAACCACTATGGTAAATGAATATATGAAGTATTTTGTTACTGTTGAAAATGTGTAATTTTGATTCCCCAATTGCAAGGAAAGACCAAAAAATGACCTCACAAATGCAAAATTTTCTCGGCTTCTGGGAGGCGTTGCCCCTGCACCAAACCGGGGCCTGAGCGGCCCCTGGACCCCTGCCTTCAGTTGGAACCCCCCCCCCCCCCCCCCCCTCAAACGAACTTGGTCGTGCAAGTACGTTGCAAAAAAGTTAAGAATATGACTTCTTTGCGAATATATATTAGAAACATGTTGCTATGTTCAAAACAAGAGACGAATGGTTAAGAACATTTACGAATGTCTTGCGACCATGTCCCGATCATTGTGAATTATTGGTAAATTCTATTTGCAAGGGCAATTCGGCACAGTGTAAGAGTAGCTTTAGGTTTTGAGGATAAAGCTAAAAGGGTGATGTTTGGGTTTGCGTGCGTGCGTAGGTAGGCCCTACTTTCGTTCGTGCCAGACCATTCATAAGCATAATGACTCGGACCTTGATTTGATCAGTCTTTAGATTCTTGATGACGCGTGAATTGTAGGAACGGGTTACCCCTCCCCCCCTCCTCCTCCTCTCTCTCTCTCTCTCTCTCTCTCTCTCTCTCTCTCTCTCTCTCTCTCTCTCTCACATGTACCTGCGTTTGTACTAATTGACATTGCCATTACTCGGCAAACAGCCTACCTACCCGGCTACTCATCTGTTAGTCCTGAACCAACATGATCTTTAGCGTAGGCAGGCATGCACCAGTTACCAAGGACGACATTAGACTAACATTGGTACAAAATAATGCGGCTTACCCCCCTCCCCTACCCGCTTGCGTGTGTGTGTGTGTGTGTTTGTGTGTGTGTGTGTGTGTGTTTGTGTATACTCACGCTTTTCCTTCTTCGTCTGAACCGTTTTTAAACAGTCAGGGTACGCCTCTTAACCTCTGATGTTGTCTATCTTCCGCAATTAATTAATTGCTTCGGATTGGGTTTTTTTGGTGTTTTTTTCATCAGAATTGCCATCGCATTTTTGTCGACAAATGTCTCAATGTTATTGTGTTCCTTCCATCGGTCAAAAAAAACATTGTCTTGGGAATGACTTGGTACAGAGATTTTGAACTTTGCTTGAAGCTACATTTATCCAAGATATTATCAAGAAATATCACCACGGGAATGGTTTTGGTTGATAAATTGAAAATCACATGAAACTATACAAGTGTGCAATATTTTACATTGTACTTTGGAAGAAGGCGAGGCTGCACTTTATCCAATATATTAGCCGTGAGAATGCCCTGGAAACAGGAATCAAGAAATAACATTCTCCCGCCTGCCAAGAAACGCAATAACTTCTCAAGACGTTGGCGTCTGCATTGTTTGCGATAATTTCCATAAACGTTTCTTCTGATCCGCGCAAGAACTGCATGGATACGCTTCGATCAGTGAGTCACATCACAACAATCAGTTGTTCCTGATGATAGCTGGACGTGATATTGTATAGCTCGACATCTGCATTTTGTTACCAGCTCTGCCCTGAACGTGTGATCGTTGAGGTCTATCGATTCTTGAACCTCATGCAATGATGATCTGCATCTCAAGCTTAAGAAGAATGATCACAAGCTATCACCCTCAAACACGCACGCCCAAACGCACATACACGCACGCAGACATCCATACGAAAAGATACTAACACACGCATACACATAATACAGTATGACGAAAGAGAGAGAGAGAGAGACAGACAGACAGACAGACAGACAGACAGACAGACAGACAGACAGACAGACAGACAGACAGACAGACAGACAGACAGACAGAGACAGAGAAAGATAGAAGAGAAGAGAGAAAAAGATAGACAGACTGACAGCGAGCGACAGAGAGAGAGAGAAAGAGCAACCATAAGTGTGTGTTTTCACGACGCGCAATCTACTGTATCCGTGTTCGGTTGATATAGATGCGGTCTGTATCCTCTCGGCAATCGGGATAAAAGTAGTAGCAAGTCCCGTTGTCTTCGTTATCTACAATCGATACTCGACTTAAGGACCCCTGGGGCTATAAAGCGTGTTTTTATTTTCAATCCCAACACAGTCGCCTGTACCGGACATATCTGGAATACTCTAAGTCTGATGTTCTTTATTCGACATTGAAAGTGGAACGCGTGCACAGTTTTTAACCATTGTTAGCACTCGCCGGAGATGATCGCATGCTTGTTTATTCCCTCCCTGGCCTAGATTCCTCTCTTACTTCCAGTTTTCTTTTCTTCCTAATTTGTTTTGTATTGTGATTGGTGTTTTTTTTCTTCTTCTTTTTGTCTGTGTTATTTGGTGTGATTTGCTACGTTGTTTCTTGAGAAAATGGTCACCTTTGTATGTTAATTTTGAAAGTTACTTACTTACTTACTTACTTACTTACTTACTTACCTCGCGGTAAAAAAAAAATTTAAATACCGCGTAAATCGTGCATCGACGCGATCCCTGTTTATCTATTTGTGTCAGAACTATCTGCAATCATCTTTTGGACCTCTGATTTTCTTTAAATTACGTGCCAATCGATCCGAGTGTTTTAATGTGTTTTTTATTGTTTTTTTAAATTTACGCATACTTTCTTGAATAGATGGTGAATACAAGCAACGAAGCAAACAAACAAACAAGCTTCGTGGTTGGCGAGTTAAAGCTGCAAGACCGGAAAAAGAGAGCAGGCGAACAACTACCACAGTTAATAGCAGAATAATCAGGATAAAACCGTTCTCTGGATAGTTGCGTGTTTCGCTCATTAAGGGACACAAAGAGATCATCATGAACAAGAAGAGATTCCTAAAGAGAGAAGGGAGGGACCATTAGGAGAGAATAGCCGACGCTTGTGGGAAGAACGAAACAATTTGCTCGCTATTCTACTACTCACGATGTGGTCGAGGGAAGGAGGGGGGGGGGGGGGGGGCGGCTAGTGACTAAGGGAAGGTGTTACTGTGTGGTGGGAGTGATTATTTGCTGAAAGAGACAGATATTTGTGGAAACATATTTTTCCGGTCAATAGCTGAAGATTTGTTTGTGTGATCGAACGCTGAAGAAGAAGAAGAATTTAGTGTGATTGTTCGGGCTATAGGTGAGGAAATAAGAGAAAAGATTCAGGGATGAGTTAATTACTGAGGGTAGGAACGAGGATACTGATGTTTGCCAAGCATACCTTGCTATTTTGCAACTCACGATTGGGTGCTGGTGAGGGGTGGGGCGGGCTTAGGGTGGGGGGGGGGGGTTAAGGATTCGTTTTTGTTTGGAGTTGAATGATGGTAGGTGTCATTTGTAAAGGGGTAGGGGGGGGAGATGTTTTTAGGCTGGAGGCTTCCCCTTGTAACATTTATTGGAATGATTTTTAAAATATGCATTTTTCTGTACTTTCAATGAGAAAAAAGGAAAAGAAACAAAATAGCCTTTAAACGTGCTAATTTCGGAGATAACGACTGAGACTTGAATGAGGGTTACCAGACTTTGTCACAAAAACGCTATTGATTAAATTACAAAAATTCTACTGCGGATATGATGGGATATGAGTATTCTGCTTTCTGCGCAGAGGGAACATTTGTCAGAAAAATATTCCATAACTGCAGATGATGACATCTGTCAATCTGCAATATTAGTTCAAACAAACAATTCTACTCTGCACAGAAAGCAGCCAATTAATACATTTTTAGTATGTATCCAGAGGGAGGGGAACCCTTATCCCTTGTAAAACACTGGACACATTTGGAATGGTGTACAAGTTATTTTACACGGCATGGGAAGGAAAGTTCTCTTCAACCGAAATCCCTTATATGGACGGGAAACTGTACCCCATCGCACCTGCGTCACAGATTTGTCTTGCTTTACTTTTTGAAAAGCGCAAGTCAATAGGGAACGAATGCATTAACAGGCAACAGGCGGAGAAAGAAAACATCTTCTGAAAGATATTAAAAATTAATGCGCGCGCCCGGGGTCGATGCTTTATTATACGTATGACAAAAATACTGAGCGAGAGTCATTGAATTGAGAGATGCTTCCGCCTTCTTTTGATTTCCCTGTAGAAATAAAGGGGATTCCTTCCTTCTTTCGTGTCTTCCTATGTTCGCTCCTTCATTCTGTGGCATATTTTGAACAATAAAAAGACAAGTGGCACTTCTTCCCTGCTTCTAACGTTCTATCGTTAATTTTTTGCATTCAGTAAAGTACAGGTATTGATTCTTTGTTTTGTTCGGGTCGTAACTCAGAAGCTGAAAAATTGCTTTGGTCCATTTTACCCCAGATATTCCCTGCAGTAATAGTGTACACGTATCCCAGCTGTAAACTCGGTTGATGGTCTTTACTTTGGCCTGTTAGAAGTCAAACTACCAGTTTTCGGCCTCTGTAAACTCCTCGGTTGATGGTCTTTACTTTGGCCTGTTAGAAGTCAAACTACCAGTTTTCGGCCTCTGTAAACTCGGTTGATGGTCTTTACTTTGGCCTGTTAGAAGTCAAACTACCAGTCAGTTTTCGGCCTCTGGAAACGTTACACGTTGCTTTCGTCCGTATTTTCCAGTACAGATGACACAGACGTGTTTTTGTGTGTGTTTTGTGTGTGTTATTTTTACTGTGACAGATGGAATGATTTCTCATATAAACATGTGCCAAGAAAGCAGGTAAACAACGCGTCTCCGGAAGTGCGTGTGCATTTGTTTGTTTGTTTGTTTGTTTGCTTAACGCCCAGCCGACCACAAAGGGCCATATCAGGGCGGTAGTGCGTGTGCGTCCGATGGTGTAAATTCGTCAACGTGATTTTACCTTTATGTGTCAGAACACACACACACACAAAGAAATCCACACACATAGACATAGACTCAGACAGACAGACACATTGACAGACAGACAGACAGACAACAGACAGATAAACAGACAGAACGACAGACAGACAGATAGATATTTGTAATCTAATGTCGATTCTACTGTAATTTCTTATTTCGATAACAGCTGTTGCCGGTAGGCTGATTGCTTGTTACACCAGATGATAAGATATCTCTGCGCGCTGGGGTGAAGAGGATTATTTAGCTAATCAGTGGCGGACCATGCATGTCGTTCTAGCAGTACCAAAACCCTGTTTGCGTGTGTGTGTGTGTGTGTGTGTGTCTGTCTGTCTGTCTGTCTGTCTGTCTGTCTGTCTGTCTGTCTGTCTGTGTCTATGTGTGTGACGTTAATTTTGTTCTGATGCTGAACTTATTCAATGTTTGTTTTTCTAATAAAAAGAACATGATCTGAAAGAAAAATTAGAGCCCCAAACGATGTCATTATTTTTCAGTATGATGTTCACACCTCACTTTAAACAATGCATCAATTTGGAGACAAAAATTAAAGTCAACTTTACTTGTTCTTGTTCTTCTTCTTGTCTTCTTCTTCACTACCTTGAACTTCAGACATAATATTACCATGATAGTATACAGTGCTTGATTACCTTCGTTCATGACACAAGTTCTGTTGACCTTCGTCAAATGTCAAGGTCACAAACGGGTTGAAAGATAGGAAGTTATCATTTTTAGGGTTAGAGTTAGGGTTAACGTGTTTTAAGCAAGAGCTTTGAAACTTCTCACTCTTCATGGTCGAGTTCAGTTAAAATAACAGACGATTGTTGAACGTTTATATTATAAACTAGAGCGTAATAAGAGAATTTTGTTCCTGGGCTCATGTAATGTTACAGCAGATAATTGGTTTCTGATTCATATTACATTTGACGAAGTTGGATCGTAGGGGCATTGAGTGATTTTTTTTTCTTGAGGATATGAAAAACTAATGTGATTGCTGGTTCAAAAAACAAAACAAAAAGGGCTAACCCCTCTTTGCCCACATTTTCTCTGTCTGTCTGTCTGTGTCTGTCTGTCTGTGTCTGTCTGTCTGTCTGTCTCTCTCTGTCTGTCTCTCTCTCTCATCTCTCTCTCTCTCTCTCTCTCTCTCTCTCTCTCTCTCTCTCTCTCTCTCTCTCTCTCTAGGGGGCTGGGGAGGGGGGAGGGGGGCTGGGACCAAATGGCTTTCCATTTAGATACAATTTTGCAGACATGCTTAGACCAAGTTTCACCCCATGTACTTCATCAAGAGGAATGAAGCGTAAAGGCCATAATGATATGTTCGATCGGTTTTATACCATTCCTGTTTACGGACACAGTTTCTGACTTTTTTTCATGTGAGTTTCCCTCATTGGCCGGCAATGGTTCCGTGACGCTTCATTGTCCATCGTGTGAGTACACCAGGAAAGTGAATGCCCGCCATTGTGGTAGCATCGATCGAGAGAGTGACGAGTGGGCGATCAACCCTGGACACCTCTTTGACCACTCAAATTCGATCCAAACCGCAACAATTCGCTGTAGGTGATTGATTGGGAAATACGAAGTGAAGGGGGAATCGTTTGCATCTTGTTGGTGTTTGGGCCTGAAATCTAAGACATGGAATGGATGACAAACCCAAACGGGCAGACGATTGTCAGATATCTTAAATAGCTGTTTTTGAAGAGTGTGTTTGCAGGTGTGTAGGTGTTTTTGTCTTTTTCTTTTTTTCTTTTTTAACAGTATGTAGAGCGATTCCCAGAAAACTACTGGACCTATCTTTGCATTTTGTTGTTGTTGCCATTAACGTCTTTGATGACGTCATATCCGGCTCTTAGTGAGAGTTAAGGGATTGGGACAACATCATCTTTCACCAATTTGACTTACATTTTGATCAAGCAATCTTGGACTCAGTGTGGACTACGGGATTGCATTTCAGCTCGGAAAGTTAAAAAATAGTTAAATTAGTTTTTTCATTAAAGGTCCTTGTCTACATTTTTATACCGAAATCGCCATTTGACCATTAAAATGCAGAGTCTATTATCTACAATTATCAACAATACACCCCCTTTCGATCAGGAAAGACGAAGCCAGTGTAACCGTTTGAAAATTCATTGTAGTATTCCAGCGTAGTACTCATAGTAGGATATCCTTATTTGGAAAATGCCAAGCGCAAAACTCCTCTCAAATCCCGTGCATTTCGTGCGTTTAAAAAAAGCGTGGACAGCGCTCCAGTGTCAAACTGTTGCTGCACTTGTTTGGGCGTGGCTAAAAGCATAGTGACATGAATTTGATTGGTCAGTATTTTTAGGCAAAGCACATGTTCTCAGCAAACAGAAAACAAAATATTGGAAGCGTGAGTCACGCTACCCAAAAACTTCACAAAATCTTTTTTTACATATATTTTTTTTCTATAACTTTTTTTACCATGGTTCATTCATCATCTGACATAACTTTTTAGCGAAATCTAACCATAAGATTATTGAAAAAAAGCAAAAATGTAGACGACCACCTTTAAAGTTGTCATTAGAATTGAATTTTCAGAATCATATTTAAAACTGATTGCATTGCATTTCGTATCATTCACTGAGTCCAAAAATATTTAGATATGTCATGTTTACTCTGAAAATGTGCTCACAAATAAAGAAAAATGGTTATTTGGTGATAAGTCTAACAAGAAAACTGTCTCATCGCCCCAAGAGCTATACAGTTACGGTTGGGGGTTGTAATTATGTGACCACACATCTTGCCTGTCTTCTGGCAGTTATTGTTATTATTTTCCTACACAGCTACAAATAGATTCCAACAACTGCAGAAAAGAGTTCACTCCCAGCTGTCGCGCTTGTAGTAAATCAAAATGTTACTTTTGCCAATCAAGAGAAAGTGAATACAACACCCAACGTGTGTGGGTACCGTGAGATTTGTGTGTGTTTCTGGGTGGAGATTCTAATTATTAAATGCAGTCGTTGCCTCAGCCTTTGTTCACTTCAAGTTGTTGTGTTTGTAGCAAAGCAAGGTGTTGTACATTATGATTAAGAGATCGAAATAGCGCATTCGAGTGCTTGTGAGCTGAAATCTCCGTGTCGTTTAACGCTACATGCATTCGTGGGATTAGAGTTCTGTGACGTGTTTGCTTTGCTGTTACATGATTCCGCTATGTGATTGTTAAAATATGTAATCTGGCTGGATTAGGGTGTAGGCTTTTTTCATCAATGCATTCTTGGCAAGATCTATAGAATCTTATCCCATAACCCTGCCCCTATGCTTCTGTGGTTTTTTTTTTAATGTACTTCAATATCAGTAGAGGGGGCGCATCCTTAACGCATATGGACTATTTTCCTGAGACTCTTTCTGTCGTTCTTTTATTTGAGTGTGCTCGTTTCATTTTGCATTGTCTTTAAAGGCAGCTTGCACCACGTGATGTATGGTTTCAATGTTTTAGAGAGAGTATTGTAAAACTGAGATTTCGTTCTTACCCCAAGAGGTTGGAGGATGTGAGACATTGTTTTATCCTACATAACCTATATATATGAGAGACACCACCCATTAAGCTTACATAACATAGTCTTGCTTTCGCCGGCATTTTTTTATTTTTAAATCGTGTTAATCTGATATGACACAGTAAGCCATGTACAGTGCACTGCATTTCCAGAAATATGATTAAAATTGTTTTTCATCGGATAAGAGAACAATATTTCTTATATCCAGAGTCTCTGGATAAGAAAAAAACTCGGATATAAAAAAGCAAAAAATATTCCCCGGGACTTTCTTATAAGCGGGTTCCACAGTAGTATTCTCTATTCACGAAATGAGTGAACAAACATTTTCTAATCTATTTTACCTCCATTGTTTCAGGTGCCTTGTGGGACTGCCATGGAGTAATGATGTGGAGACAAGATGAATCGTGACAAATGGAGTGTGCAGTTTGACCAACAAAAAAAGCAGTGCAATATATGATGACAGGAAAGGACCTGCGTTCACGTGTGTGTTTGTTTCGACATCGTCTTCAACAGTGTGCCATACGTTTTTGTTGAAACACACAGGCACCGTCTTGTGTCCAATCAGGTTTTACTGCCGATGAAAAAAGTTTAAGATTATGAGGAGAGACCCAAAAAAGATAATAAACAAATGCTATTTATAGCGCCCATACACTAATTTTCTCCAAGATATTCTAGAGTCACTGTGTAGTACAAAGATCACCATCATTATATCCACCTCAACGGAGTTAGCAGATACAAATCGCACAATTGGGTATCACGTGCATAATTGAGTGAAAAGGACAAGAAACACGGCAAGGAAAATGAACCCATAAAGAGTTTTGTGCACCTTTTCTCTCCATGTCAATTTGTGTCCACTGTGAACAAGGGAGATAATTACCTTTACCGTTTTAGGTGAGTGTGCACATGTGAAGAGAAAAAATGCAGCGATTGGCTGTCGGACGTCACTTGGATACTGGCATAAGCAATCCTATATAGTGCTCCTATGACACCTATAGTAGTGTGTGACCACTGGGAAGGTAGAGTGCTATTATCACAACCATTTCAAAGGAATGAATGAAAACAAAAAAGTCAAAGTGATTCGCTGTCGGATAACACGTGGACAATGGCGTGAAAAGGATGATAAACATTATTGTAATTAAACATGAGTACTTATAGTTCACCTGTGCCGCCTACACTATTTTGTGTCCACTTCAAACAATCGCTTTGACCAGCTGTCGGATATTACATGGATAATAGTGTGAAGATGATAAGAAAAACCATAGTGGTATAGCGTTCACATACATATACGATTTTTCTCTCGAACCTGTTATAAACAAAAGACACCATTATTCTCATTTCAACAGAGTGTGTGAAGACGAATAATCACAGTTATTGGCTGTCGAATATCACGTGCATACTGATGTGAAGAGGATGATATACCCTGTAGTTGAGATGTTCGTGTTGATGGTATAGCGCACCGTATGCTGTTTTTTTTCTCTCTCAGACCTACTGTGAACACAAAGCTACCTCCATTATTGCCATTTCAAAAAAACAAGGCCCAGCAGCTGGATATCCTTTACATGTGTAAAATAGTAAACATGGGCCAGACATAGCGCTTATGCATTTTTTTCTCTTTGGTGAAAAAAACCCATAGGCACTACCATTTTAACGGAGTGTGTGAAGAGAAGATATCGCCTGACTGGCTAACGGATATCACGTGTGTTGTGTGAAGAGGATACATGTGTGTAATCATCTAACTGGTCATTAGTTGACATGTGATGGAACCCTGCGAGCGCGATGGAGGGCAGTGACTGGTCAGACGAAGCCACTCAGCAAAGGGCGATGCCCCAACGTCGCTCGAGAAACAGTCGGTAAGATTGAAATAGAACAATAGTCGATAAGCTGTTGTGTGATAGATAGTTTGATATGTTGTTCGCGAAGTTGTTTGATGTGTATCTTCTTCTTCTTCTTGTCGATCACTCAGATGGAAACGCCGGTTCTCCGCGCAAATGTTGCCGTGCGCTGTAGGTCGTCCAGACTGCTGTAGAGCTTCCCTTGCACCGTGGTCGCCTCCGCCCAGATCTGGCTCCTGAGGCCATCGTGTAGTGGGCAAGTCTGCAGCAGGTGTTCCGTTGTCATGCTGCCTGTTTGACAAGGGCACTGGTCTGACTGGCCAATTCTGAACTTGGTGAAAAGGTGGTGGTTCATTCGATTGTGGCCTGTCCGCAGCCTGAATATGAGGACCTGCTCAGACCTTGTGAGCAGGTGAAAGGCGTCGTTTTTGTTGTAGTGTGGGTGCTGCTGCAACCACTTTTTGTGTTGCTTGGCCTTGATGATGGTCTTATGTGTATGATTTGTTGTTCTCGTCCCCACTGGACCTGAAGGGATCTTTCATTGTCTAAGGTCAAAGCCCTCTTCCAATGGAAGCATGAAGCAAGACGATAAATTGTCTGAAGCCAGATATTATGGCAAGAAAGAAAAGGGATTAGACAAGGCAAGACGAGGGCGTGGGGTAGGGGTTGTTTGAAATTTGTTTTTGTTTTCCTTGGAGATTTGGATGTAAACTAAAAGCTTGGTATGAAGAACATTTTTTTTTAGAGTGCTGAAAACGTGGCCTCTAATGAAAATGGTGGTGGTGGTCTTGGAACCAATAGTGGTAGTGCAATCACGGTTTCAAAAATAAACAGTTTAAAAAATAAATTGCCACTGCGTGTTGAAATCTTTGACGGCCCCGCGGAGCGCAAAAAAGAAAGAAAACAAGTCGCGTAAGGCGAAAATACAACATTTAGTCAAGCTGTCGAACTCACAGAATGAAACTGAACGCAATGCAATTTTTCAGCAAGACCGTATACTCGTAGCATCGTCAGTCCACCGCTTGTGGCAAAGGCAGTGAAATTGACAAGAAGAGCGGGGTATAGTAGTGGTAAACGCACTTGCCTCGGAAGCGAGAGGTTGCGTGTTCAGGCCTGGGTCAGGCCGCAATTTTCTCCCCCCTTTCCTAACCTAGGTGGTGGGTTCAAGTGCTAGTCTTTCGGATGAGACGAAAAACCGAGGTTCCGTGTACACTACATTGGGGTGTGCACGTTAAAGATCCCACGATTGACAAAAGGGTCTTTCCTGGCAAAATTGTATAGACATATATAAAAATGTCCACCAAATACCCGTGTGACTTGGAATAATAGGCCGTGAAAAGTATATACTCGCCTAACACGCTTGAGATTTACTGGCCGATGTGAATGCGTGATATATTGTGTAAAAAATTCCATCTCACACGGCATATTGTAAACGCGATGAGCCTCCCTCTGGGAGGGTATGTGCGTAGAAATACTCACTATAATATAAAATAAATAAGTAGTTGCGCTGAGAAGGATAGCACGCTTTTCTGTACCTCTCTTCGTTTTAACTTTCTGAGCGTGTTTTTAATCCCAACATATCATATATATCTATGTTTTTGGAATCAGGAACCGACAAGGAATAAGATGAAAGTGTTTTTAAATTGATTTCGAACATTTAATTTTGATCATAATTTTTATATTTTTAATTTTCAGAGCTTGTTTTTAATCCAAATATAACACATTTATATGTTTTTGGAATCAGGAAATGATGAAGAATAAGGTGAACGTAAATTATATATATTTTTTTTACAATTTTCAGATTTTTAATGACCAAAGTCATTAATGAATTTTTAAGCCACCAAGCTGAAATGCAATACCGAAGTCCGGCCTTCGTCGAAGATTTCTTGGCCAAAATTTCAATCAATTTGATTGAAAAATGAGGGTGTGACAGTGCCGCCTCAACTTTTACAAAAAGCCGGATATGACGTCATGAAAGACATTTATCGAAAAAAATAAAAAAATGTCCGGGAATATCATTCCCAGGAACTCTCGTGTAAAATGTCATAAAGATCGGTCCAGTAGTTTAGTCTGAATCGCTCTACACAAACACGCACAGACAGACACACAGACAGACACACAGACAGACACACACACACACACACACACACACACACACACACACACACGCACACTATGTTAAAACATTTAGTCAAAACTTGACTAAATGTAAAAAGAAGAAGATGAAGAATCGAAATAATGATGAATAAATAAATAAAGATAGTTGTGTAAAGCGATATCAAAAATGTCAATCAACTTGATTGAAAAATAACGTCGCAACAAAAGTCTCAACTTTTTTTTTAAACCGGTTATGACGTCATCAAAGACAATTATAAAAAAAATATTCAAAAATAAAATGTGTGGGATTATCTGGAAAAATTTACGTGTAAAGTTTTCATAAATATCTGTACAGTAGTTTTATAGGAATCTACACACACTCACTCGCACGCTCGCACGCACGCACGCACGCACACACACACACACACACACACACACACACACACACACACACATACTCTCTCTCTCTCTCTCTCGTCTCGATTCCCAATCTACAGGAATACATTTAGTCACAAACTGACAAAGCGTTACAAATAAATCAAGAAAGAATAGCTAGCTGGTTCGTGATTTTTATGGACCCAGCAAATAATTAAGTTCATTCGTAAAACAAACAAAATATGGATTTTTGTGTTGTCGTTGTGTGCGCAAGTATGTGTGCGACGAGCACAAAGCTAGCGCTGATTGCCTGATGGCTGAATAATATTCCCACGAGGTATTTTTGACCTAGATAACATCAACACACAATGCGCAGTGTATTTGATATTGGGCTGTCTCTAGTTTCTTTTATTTGTCTTTGTCTCTGAGTCTGATCAACCTTGACTGTTGTTGTTGTTGGCTGTTTGTTTGTTTTTTGTTCTTGGAAATATTATTTCTTTTTGAAAGCGGGCTGAAACCTTAAATATTGTATATATTATCCCTTCTACTTTTTGTCGTTGACGTGCATCGTGTTATAAATGTCCAAACAATTCATCACAACCGTAATTGAATTTGTTTGTGGTAAAAGTCTTCTACAGTCTTCTAATTTTACATAAAACAGACTCATCATTTTAGATTAAAGCGTTTATACCCCCTCGCCTAGTATCCCCATCCCCTGTGACCACTTTTCCATCAGATCATCCCATGCTTCTTTCTCTTTTTTCTATTTTCTTCTTCTTTTATTAGTAATATTTATTTATGTATTTAAAAAAAATTATAATTTCAATTTTGATTTGTTATTATTTATGTATTTATCAATTTATGTAAATGAATTTTTTTATTTTTTTTATTTTTTTTACTTAACTTAACTTTATTAACTGGGGGCAGGGGGCTGCTCTTCATCTGTTTGAGACACACACGCGAATCTGAAAGATTTTTTTTAAAGGCAATTTTTCTGAAAATAGTTCGGCAGACCATCTCAGGTCTGGCCAGACATTTAGGCTCTACACAGTATAAGACCTTCCCCCCACTTGGTCAAATACTAATCATAAACACCCTGACTGCTTGCTGTGGTGAGTTGACAGTTTGTAATGAATTAGTTTCCTTATAAAGAAACACTGGTTGCATTTACCAAATTAATTCTGCAAAAAAACTCCCATTGTCCACACAAAGCACCCAGGCTGTTTCTTTTTGGTATACATGTGACAATATAAAGGGATGGCTTTATCGGTTTTTGCGAGAAGGGGTGTTTCTTTAAGCGAAACACTCGCATAAAAATATACAGAAGAAGGGAGAAAAAGAAACACAACATGGTAACAATGAATAAATGCATTGTTTTTAAATAATGTTGTTGTTGAACAAAGCGTGCGTCGAAACAAGATCATGCAAGGGGTGATTAGCATAATGGTTGCGTGCTCAGCTTCTCGTTTCAGTCATAATCGTTATTTGATATTCTCATACACCCAATGGCATTAATTGGTCGTGAGCAGATGAATTAAGAAATAATGCTCTCTGTCTCTGTGTCTCCTTCTGTCTCTGTCGGTCTGTCTGTCCGTGTCTCTCTCTGTCTGTGTGTGTATACGTGTGTGTGTGTGTGTGTGTGTGTGTGTCTCTCTCTCTCTCTCTCTCTCTCTCTCTCTCTCTCTCTCTCTCTCTCTCCCCCCCCCCCCTCTTCCCCCTATCTCCCTCTTTCTCTCTCTCTGATTTTTCATTGACTGTTTTATTTGCCCACCCCCTGTATCTATATATATATACGACTAGTGTCTGTCTGTCTGTCTGTCTGTCTGTCTGTGCGCGATGCGCGGCTAAGATTCTCGATGGATCTGTTTCAAATTTGGTGATCATATTCAGGTACACCCTGGACACAACCTGGTCGATGAGATATTCCAACACGTGCTCTCAGCGCGCAGCGCTGTGCGCGCCTAACCGATTTTGGGTTTTTTTGGTCTGGATCCACTACCAGTAACTCTTCCTTATCTTCTCCAGTGTTTTCAGCCGCGATTATCTCCCTTCCTCCGTGTGGCGTCAATCCATATTCCCGGTACTACGTTACTATTTTTAGAAGGTCACTGCACGTTACTATTTTTAGAAGGTCTCCAGTGTTTTGCGCGTTTATCTCCTTTCCTTCGTTTCGCCGGGTCCCAGGCGCAGCCTGGTATTCGGCTCTACTTCTTCCCGGCGAAGCCGGTACCCTGCGAAGCGAGTAATCATCTAATGTGTATATATGTGTGTGTGTGTGTTTTATGTGTGTGTGTGTGTGCGCGTGCGCGCGTGCGTGCGTGTGTGTGTGTGTGTGTGTGTGCGCGCGCGAGGTTGTGGATCTTTGCCTGCGGTGCAGCATTATAAAATGACAGAAAAAGAACAAAGAGGGATAGAGCTAAGAAGGGTCGAAAAGTGGGAGTCGCAAGTAGCCTTATTAGCGAAAGCAACCACGGTGTCCTTTAGTGCATAAGAAGATGAAGACAAAGGAGACAAAAAGAAGGAAACAAGTCATTTAACAAGTCACGTGAAGCGATATGAAAACATTTAGTCAGTCGGTATCAAACTAAAAGATCAACACCACAAACCAGTCGTAGCCAAGACTGTATTTAGATAGTCTCGGCTAACCCGTCCCGGGGTCATGCTCGTCTCTGGGAAGCATGCGACCGCGTAGTATATTTACTTAGTGAAGCTATTTCCTTTCATTCTGAGCTTATTTTTAGAGTAAACACGACATATTTATATATTTTTGAATTCAGGAGAAGATGAGAAATACTATACAATCAAATTTTAATCGGCTTCTGAAAATTCGATTTCATGTGACAACTTTAATGAGCAAACTTATTAACTAATTTGTAAGCTTACGAGCTGAAATGCAATCCCATAGTCCGGACTTTGTCGAAGATTGCTTGAACAAAATGTCAATCAATTTGGTTGAAACACGAGGGTGTGACAGTGCTGCTTCAACTTTCACTAAAAGCCGGATATGACGTCATCAAAGGCATCTATCCAAAAACGGGAAAATTAATCTGGGGATATCATACCCAGGAACTCACATGTGAAGTTTCATGAGGATCGGTGTAGTAGTTTTCTTGGAATCACTTTATATACACACACACACACACACATATACATACATACATACACACACCACGACCCTTATCTCGATTTCCCCCTCTATGTTAAAACATTTAGTCAAAGCTTGACTAAATGTAAAAAGGGCACAAAAGAGAGACTTTCAGTCAAAGCAACCATACTTCTAGTTCACTAAGCATCGCTGGATCCGGGTAAATAGGATGACATTCTTTATTTCCGTTTTGGGAGAAATGACTAAAACTTCAAAGCTAAGAAAAACTAAAAAGGTCTCGTGTCACGCTTAGGACAATTTATGATTCCATACGCGAGTCAGACTCCCTACCCTCTTCATCTTCAACTTGCATCCCGAAAAAAAAACTCCCTTTACCCGGCTTTTCACCTCCTACCCCTCACGTCAAATATCTTACTCCCCCCTCTCCCACCCCCATTCCACTCCATCCATGTAACCAGTTATTTGTCGCAAACACGTCAAAAGGGGGGTCAGGGAGAGACGCATGAACATAGACTATTTGGAAGTCTATTTCAAAGTAAGTCAAGACTGGGCAACCAACTCCTAGAAAAGCAATTAGCAGCCTACTCATCTGCAAATTAACGTTAAAGGTCTCGGTAATTCGTCGTTCTCTTGTTTGTCTGTTAGCGTCTGGGCTTCTTCCCAAGCCAAAGTTGCTACCGAGAACCAATTTGGTTCCTAAAGGGTAACCTTTAAATACTGATTCAGGAGATCTAAATTCATTTACTGCAAATTAAGCGCTGAACGTTTGAACGACTGTCTTGCTACCTTGTCTCCTCAAAGGGACATCACCCGCCTCTGTGAAAATTGCTTCTATTGGTACAACATTCAGCTGGTACATTGCAAAATGAGTCAAATGAGCATGCCGTAGTTTTGAAAGTCTTTCCCTGTTTTTATGTGTTTGAATTACACGACTTTTCCAGTTATAAATTACTGACATAAAAAACCCACTTTTTTTGTAAAGGTAAGTAAAACAAACCAAAGACTCCGCGTTTAAGGAGATTTGTACCGGGCAAGCTTTCACGTTGAACCGTCCTTTCGTCTCGTGCCTAAACGTGAGCACGTTTCCACGACTTTCCCGTTCACTCTTCGCAGCCAATGCCACTTTAAATGGTGACAGGACATCTGAATCTATTTATTGCCAATTATCGGTGCTGCACGTGTTGGCGAATGTTAGCTTCTGTAAGTGTTTCTCAACTCCAAGTCTGTCGGTCTATCTATTTTTACATCACTCGACGGTTTTCCCACGTCTCACTGCATAATTCAACACATAAAAACACTCAGGCGGTTGTTCATCGACAGTCGCGGCCTTGGTAATGGGAATGTGAGAGAGAGAGAGAGAGAGAGAGAGAGAGAGAGAGAGAGAGAGAGAGAGACAGAGAGACAGACAGAGACAGAGACAGAGACAGAGAGACAGAGAGACAGAGAGAGACAGACAGACAGACAGACAGACAGAGACAGAGAGAGAGAGAGACAGAAAGAGAAACACAGAGAAGGGATACTTTCTCTCTCTTTCTCTGCTAAGAGATTTTAACAAATCTCGGAAGAAAGTCTCTGCTGACTTTATATTATAAAACATCAGAAATTGTGAAAGAAACAATTGAAAGTCAGCAGAGACTTTCTTCCGAGATTTGTTAAAATCTCTTAGCAGAGAGAGAGAGAAAAAAAGTATTCCCTCACAGACAGCCTATTGGGAGCATCAGACCCTCCTCAAGGGGGACCGAGATTTACAATGCAAAGTCCCTTTGTGGGGGACGTATCACAAGGAAATCTAGTCCTGAGGAGGACCATTGTTTTTGTACCTAGACCAGACACGTGTTTCGACACTATTGTGTCTCATCAGTGGTCGGGTGGTATAAAACACACTATACCCAAAGACCCATCACATGTATCACTGAAACTCACAGTTACACGTCTATACTTTGCTGTCAGGTCATCTGTGTTTGAGATTAAATTTGCAAATTATCCCGTCAGCTGTCACCGTGCTGTTCGGCACGTGCACCAGAGTCTCTATACGAATAGGTCATTTGACCCATTCATCTAAAAAAAAAAAAAATCAATAGGTAATCGTGGTTTTTTTTTTAATCAGACTTAAAGTCTATTGCAATGTTGTCCGGCAGGTTACAAATGAACCGACTACGTACCTGATTGATCGGTCATTTTACAATTTGATGCGTGAAGCGACTGGTGGCCGACGGCTGGTCGAAACCCTCAGTGTCGCTTTATAAGGATCATAATTATGCATGAATGCATACAACGTTGTCCCGCTTATTGTTGAATCTGCGTTTTACCCTAAAGTGCGTACACAATACCACAGACAGTCAAAACGTGAGTTGTTAGGGCGTCGCGCTTATTGATTTTTGTGGTGTCTGAATAATTCATTTGCAAGGTGTCGCCTAACTTTGTGTTCGGAGAGTGGCTTTAGTTTGTTAATGAACGGACAACAGAGCGCTGGCGCGTAAAATTCAACGGACTGGGTGTTTTGTTTGATGACAATACTGCTAGTGATACTGTCGTA
Organism: Littorina saxatilis; assembly: GCF_037325665.1. Taxonomy (NCBI): domain Eukaryota; kingdom Metazoa; phylum Mollusca; class Gastropoda; order Littorinimorpha; family Littorinidae; genus Littorina; species Littorina saxatilis. The sequence continues at coordinate 94,261,590 of NC_090245.1, forward strand.
TAAATTGGTTGCACGGCGTGTAAGTGTTGGTAGACTTTTAATTATGAAACAAACGGATTTGCTTCTATTGGCTTTTGAGGACAAAGACATAACATTCGTCGTTGTCATCGGTAGTGATATTCTTTGGAAAACATATTTTATAACAAACACTTTTTTCGGCTTTGGGTTTTATTTCAATGGCCAGTCCCTGTAGGCAAACAGATACACGCATCAAGAATGCAGAACTCTTTACACAATTTGCAACTGGGTGAAAAGCAACTTTCTGAACATCATGGAGGGCATGACGAATATCTTATAATATAAGTATTGCAACTCGCGAAAGTACTGTTTCTTGGGGGACAGGAGGGACATTTGTTTTCCCGCAAAGGTATCAACCAAGTGAAAATCTGTTTGTATGTACACATAACGTTTGCGCCCAAGTTTGTTGGTCACAACGACCTCGACTTAAATGAAGATCAATTTCACATCTTCAATGTATTATGTTTCTTTGGTGGTTTTAAAATAAATGATAAAATGGTTTGTTTGTTTTTTTCGTTTTATAAAGATAATGACGAACGATGTTGTTCTGAACAAAACAAGAAGGTGTTGTTGACATTTTGTGTGCCATTTGATTAAGTGTGAAAATTTCTTTATCTGTTTTTGGCTGACTCCCTTTCTGGTTTTTACATTTAGTCAAGTTTTGACTAAATGTTTTAACATAGAGGGGGAATCGAGACGAGGGTCGTGATGTATGTGTGTGTGTCTGTCTGTGCGTGTGTGTGTGTGTGTAGAGCGATTCAGACCAAACTACTGGACCGATCTTTATGAAATTTGACATGAGAGTTCCTGGGAATGATATCCACGGATGTTTTTTTCATTTTTTCGATAAATACTTTTGATGACGTCATATCCGGCTTTTTGTAAAAGTTGAGACGGCACTGTCACACCCTCATTTTTTAATCACATTGATTGAAATTTTTGTAAAGCAATCTTCGACGAAGGCCGGACTTCGGTATTGCATTTCAGCTTGGTGGCTTAAAAATTAATTAATGACTTTGGTACCCCCCGCGGGTTAGGGGGAAGAATTTACCCGATGCTCCCCAGCATGTCGTAAGAGGCGAGGCGGATTCTGTTTCTCCTTTTACCCTTGTTAAGGGTTTCTTGTATAGAATATAGTCAATTTTTGTAAAGATTTGTTTAAGAAATGTTAAGTCCTTTGTACTGGAAACTTGCATTCTCCCAGTAAGGTAATATATTGTACTACGTTGCAAGCCCCTGGAGCAAATTTTTGATTAGTGCTTTTGTGAACAAGTTTAGAAACAATTGACAAGTGGCTCTATCCCATCTCCCCCCTTTCCCCGTCGCGATATAACCTTCGTGGTTGAAAACGACGTTAAACACCAAATAAAGAAATAAAGAAAGAATGACTTTGGTCATTAAAAATCTGAAAATTGTAATTTTTGTTTTTTATATAAAACGATCCAAATTTACGTTCATCTTATTCTACATCATTTCCTGATTCCAAAAACATATAAATATGTTATATTTGGATTAAAGACAAGCTCTGAAAATTAAAAATATAAAAATTATGATCAAAATTAAATTTCCGAAATCGATTTAAAAACAATTTAATCTTATTCCTTGCCAGTTCCTCATTCCAAAAACATATAGATATGATATGTTTGGATTAAAAACACGCTCAGAAAGTTAAAACGAAGAGAGGTACAGAAAAGCGTGCTATGCAGCACAGCGAAACCACTACCGCGCTGAACAGGCTCGTCAGTTTCACTCCGTTTTGCACAAGCGGCGGACTACGGTCATTGTGAAAAAATGCAGTGCGTTCAGTTTCATTCTGTGAGTTCCACAGCTTGACTAAATGTAGTAATTTCGCCTTACGGGATTTGTTATTATTAAGGTGAAGCTAAGCTAAAATGTTATGTACGACAGTCAATGTTTTCAATTGCTTCACGCGTCTTTGTTTCTTGACCATTAATCTTGCTTTTGTTACCGTATGTTCCTAAGACGCTGCACTTGCCTTTGATATAAGGCTTACTGTGCATAACTGGACTAAATAGGCTACGTGATAGTCACAAATGAATGAAGTAGTTAGTTTTTTCCGATTAAGGTACATACTGTGACTAATTGGAACCTTGCTGTGAGGAGGGTATCACCAAAACAGTTGGTCTACATCCCTATATATCTGTGTACGCATGATTGGTTCTGATTATCTGCTAGAGGAAGTAGATACTTTGGAAAATATGAAATGCAAATGGCGGCCATGATTTTTATTTTGCTGATACATGTATCTACTTCTTCTGGCAGATAATCAAAACCAAACCAACGTACACAGGAACAAAAGGACGTAGACCAGCTGTTGCTGTGATAACCTCCTCACTGCTAAGTTCCAGTTAGTCACAGTCTGTACCTTAATTGGAAAAAAAACTTACTTACTATATTTATCAGCGACTATTACGTGTTTGATCCAGTTATATACAGTAATCCTTATATTAAAGCGAAGTGCAGAGTCTTAGGTACACAACGGTACCACAATCAAGAGTACTGGTCAATGAACAAAGACGCACGAAGCAATTTAAAATTGTGACTGTCGTACGAAACAGTTTAGTTTACCTTCACCGTAAGCGCATACAGTAAATGGATTGAGTTCGTTGCCCGTGTCGACATAACACGAACCTTGCTGCGGGATGGATGTCAGAAAAGAACACACACACACACACACACACACACACACACACACACACACGCACGCACACACACACACACACACACACACACTCACACTCACACACACGTCCACCGACAGACACACACACAAACACACACTCACACACACACATACACACACACACACACACACACACACACACACACACACACACACCTTTGAAAGTACCATGTAACGGAGAATGAGTTGCTGAGTCAAAAGCGCAAAAAATGTCAAAAACGCAAAAAATCGACTTACGTCAAAATTCCGTGTCGACGTGTTCTTCTCTTAACTAAAAGATCGCTGACATATTTCGATTTACTTTGCAGAGGTTTGACCTTTAATGGGACAACCCGATCTACTTAAAACAAGACCGTTTCCCCGTACAAGACAAATTGGCCTTCATCGTAGCTGAAAGACTGATCAATAGCGAAATGACTGATCAAAGACAGGCACACTAGACGTACAAGGGCGCTACTCTCCCTATTTCCTGCTGACACCGCGAGAGAAAATGTTATGAGGGAGATGAATTTCGACCAGCCAGCGAAAATGGCGATCCAACTGAAAACGGCTTTGTGTTGAGAAGAGGATAAGCATCTTATATTCCTCTCCAAAACTCGGGCATCACCCTTTTAAGAGGACGATACAGACGATCGAGCCACGCTTTGGCCCCAACAAATTGTCTCGTCTTGGGCCAGGCTAAATGGAGTTGGAGATCTTCTTTTCAGGAGAGATCGCGATCTCTTGCAGTGAAGGGAAGTGCAAAGATTGAGCTGAGATGGACTAGTTGTCCTTGAGAGTTGCAATAGAGCCAATCAAAAATGTTTATGAGAGAAGACGATGAAAGACCAGACTATGTCTAGTCCTCTTGTCCGAAGTAAACTGAGTCTGGGAAACCTTCGCTTATTTAACCTACATCTTTGGAAGCATCCCGTGTGTCTCTGGGAACCAATTTGGTCACCAAAGACGATGAGTGGCGAATATTACTAGCTTGACCATGCGGAAGAATGTGCAGCAGTAGGACTCCAACTGAAGATGTTTTCATCATCATACATGTTTCAGGAGCGCCGTTTGAACAGGGACAAAAAAGGGACCGAGGGCGACAAATTAGTCAAAGACCGCCTAGACAAAAAAGCACACAGGAAATGTGTGTGTGTGTGTGTGTGTGTGTGTGTGTGTGTGTGTGTGGTACATGCATAAGCGTCAGGCGTCTTGAATGACACGGTCGGCAGTTAGGGATGTTAAGTTGTAAGACGTGTTAAGCCAAACGCAGTGATGGTGGGTTAATAATTATGCCGAAAGTTAATCCGCCTTGTTAGTGAATGTGTTTCGAAAAGCTTTCAAGCAGTCTTTTAATCGGAATGTCGCGAAGATAAGCGCGCGCGCAGTGTGTGTGTGTGTGTGTGTGTGTGTGTGTGTGTGTGTGTGTGTGTGTGTGTGTGTGTGTGTGTGTGTTTCTGCCTTCCTTACTTGTTGCCCCTTGGTGTTGTCCGTCTGCTTGTTTTATGATCTATATCTGGTGTTGACAGGAGCGTTGACACCATCCTTGTGAGACAAAACTCAGTACAACTACCTTCAGGCAATAACAGTGGGTCATATTTCTTCTACAAACACAAACACAAATACACACTCTAGTTTTGTTTTGTTTTCAGACAAGACGAATGTGTTTGAGTCTGATTATGCAGGCTGTAAAGAATTTAGTTACAATTTGATCCTCAGTCACATCATTGCTATTCCTGGGTTTTGTTTCCAAGCTAATCCGCTATCCCCATCCCAAACATCGGCGTGTATTTTCTGCAGTAGAACAGACACAAACAGAAGGAAACGACACACAAAAATCTATGGAGGGAGGTTACCATGGACAAAGAAAGTTTATGCGTAAGCGCAAATAAAATCCAGATTAGCCCTGTAAGATATTCTTTACATACTTTTTGTATATACAGTCTGTGCTAGGCTAAATGATTGTGTTGCCAATTGTCAGCGTTCGCAAAAACGTCCTGAGCGAAAAAGATCTTTCGCCTGAAACCAATACCTTGGAGGGCAATTAATTTATTTTGATGCGGCTGTTGTTGAGTGTTCTTCATTTAACGCTGGTACTTTTGTACACAAATTGTATTGGTTTCTTTACCTCGGGTACGTGTTTGCATTGGGGATTGTGTGGAAAGCTGCAGCTCCCAAACGGGACCTGCTTAGCTGCACAAAAGTCCAGAATTAAAAGATTGTGCACAATTTAGTGTTCCTAATCCTTTCGTGTCATGTACAAATTGATCATTTACATTCGTTGCTTTTTTCTATTGATGAGATTTTGGATTGTCATTTACGTGAATTCTAATACATGCCGAGAGTTGTTTTTGTGGAGCAAGAAAAGTGTTCTTGTCTAAGTCCTTATCTAATACGAAACGAATTTGGCGGTACTCGCCTTAGGGCACACAATTCAGAATTGCAAGAGTTAATGGGCTCCGAACCCCATCCTGAACTCAGGTCAAAATGATTTCGACTCATTCTCTCCCTGACAGGATGCCTTGAGTTTCCTTGTCTAGCAAGGAAACCGATTATTTTTTTACATATTTAGAGCTTTTTGTAATGTATTATTGATATAAGCAGATTCGCGATCGTCGATAATGATTTTTCATGGTGTTTTGTAATTTTTAAATTACAAAGGAATTGATATGTAAGACAGTTTCAAACGAGCTATTTTTCGCGGCTGTATTTACTGTGCAAACAACTGAATATGGCAAAAGTGTCACGTGATAATCAACCGTTTGGTTTCGGCGCTAACTGGAGCAGACGATTTTTTCTGTAACCAGTTGACAGTGATGAAACCATATATTACGGTCTCCTTCCGGCAGCAGTCCCATAATTTCGACTTATCATCATTGCTTTGTTGTTGTTCTTTGGCCATTTACGTTGAATGACTTGTTACACATCGACATTGATAGTTTTATTCTTCTTCTTCTTCGTCGTTCGCTCGATAGTTTTATTATAAGAACCTTTTCTAATTCCTATTAACTCGATGTTCTTTAACTATATTTATACATAAATGCATATTGTAAAGCAGTATGCATTGTTTGAGGATCTTCTAGTAGCAGTGTTCAAATGTCGAAGCTGCTTTTCTCAGTTTTACCTAAGAGACCGACTGTATATTGTGTTATTGTATTTGTCAGACTTGATTGTACCAAGTCCCTACACATGTTGTAATGCGCTTAGAGCCAATTTTTTTTTTTTTGTAAGGGATAGGCGCAATATAAATACACTTTATTATTATATTATTATTATAAATACACTTTATTATTATTGTTTTGACCTTAGAACGATGTCTTTATCATAACTGTGAAGAACAGAACGGAGATCACTGTCGAAGTCGGCCAATCTGCAATCATTTTCGTCTCGCAAACACTGATCTCAAATTTAGATCAGTGCTCGCGAAAACCATATGGGAGATAACTCTGTATTTTTGTTTTGATAGATTCGCGTAGGACTGTAGCGTCCGGTCAGGGAGAGAATGAGACGAACTCATTTTGACCTGAGTTCAGGATGCTCCGAACCCATCAGTCAATCCACACAGTCAGAAAAAGAAAGGCAAGAAAAACCGACACGGTACATCATTGAAATAACTAAAGCCAGATTCCAAGCTTTCAGAACAACAACAAAAGAAGCAAAACTTTTTTTTTAACTTGTTAAAAAAAGAAGAGAAAGGAGAAGAAAAAATAAGACAGATCGGAAAGTTTAATAGTCAATGATGACGTAGGTAAATTCGCAGCGGAGGGACTGAGTAAAAGGGGGAGACGAACTGAGAGAGGGATATAAGGACAGAAAGATCAACTTGTAAGCAAAGAACAGGGAGAGAGAGAGGAGAGAAAATCTTCTGAGCACAATTAAGGATCACTTTCTACATAGCCGCTATTAGCGTCTGACAATGCAAACACTTTGTGGTGTCTGCTACCGTTGCGGATGTATCTCTGTGTAAGAACGTTTTACCTTTCGTTGATTCTGTCACAAATATATTTGTGGGTAGTTATCTATAAAAAGCGAGCCTGGAATATATAATGAACATTGACGTCACTGTCTGTTTCAGGCGAGACCGGAACCGGAAAGCAGAAGACAGTGCCCAACAACGCCTGACGGGTAAGTTTTTTTCTGTATTTTTTTCTCGTCTTGTTTTGATGTTAAGGAACGCTAAACCGCCCGATGACGCTATTATATGGTTTTCGCGTACTACTTATAGAACACACAGGTTCCTTAACTGTTACCGTAATATTGTAACATTTATATATATTAATGTGGATGGTGTTGTGTCTTTCACATAACCATCTTAAATGAATACAAAGACACTCATACAGACAACCTGGCACAGAATGAAAGTCTTGCGAGCGTGCGTGTGTGCGTGTGTGAAACATAGACGTACACTATGCGCACGCGCTTTTGCGAGATCACTATCGTGGATGTTATATTTGTCGATAAAGAACGGGCAGCAGTTGAAAACTGCAGGAAACTACTTACTCGGTGACACTTTGACAGCCACAAACATACACATTTTTCGAAAAACAGCAGTTGATCAAAGCCAAACAAAGCGAGACAGCTGAGAGGTACAAGGTCTAAAGGCCATTGTAATGTTTCCTGGCCTGAATGCTTACATAACGCACTTAATCGAGCGGTAACTGATTCCTCTTGTCAGCACACTTAGCATATATCGATTCGTGTCGCACTTTCAGACGCGTGGAGACATTATGCCAGTGGAATCACCTTGTTGTTCTTTCCCACGTTTGGGTGAATAGGTTTGCTGCTGGTGTAATTGGTCCTCAAGCCGTGCGGTGTTTCTGCTGTTTGTTCTGCTTCTGCACTTAAAACACACCATCCTTTCCCATGTAAAAGATCCTGTTTACGGAAACAAATCTGTCTATGCTTTTACATGGAATCAAAGCATTCTTTCACGTGGACAAATTGCACACAAAAAATCAACAGCCTGGCAGCTTTTGAATTTTTGGGCGTGTTTTGAAGTTGAAAGAGTCTGCTAATTTCTCGTATCAAACTCTGGACAGATCTGTGATAGTGAATATGATCGAGAAAGAGTGTAGCTTGAATTAGCTCTGACGCTTGCGAGCTTTGTTGGTGGAATTTAGTGGGCTGGTGTGAATCAGCTGCTGTGTCTCTTTTTGTCTTAAACGTAGCTAAGGGTTGTTGTTGTTGTTGTTGTTGTTGTTGTTGTTGTTGTTGTTGTTGTTGTTGTTGTTGTTGTTGTTGTTGTTGTTGTTGTCTCGATAACACCAGGGTATATGCGAGATCGATTCAGCGTCGATCTTACTGACTCTCAGTTTTCTTCTTAGCCTACTAGTTCAAATCTGTTCACCGTATCTAATAAGGTCCTTTTATCTGTTGGTTATAAGTACTGTATATGAACGTTAATTTTGTTTTCATGATCGGCTAATCACAGTAGAATTGGTTTGGGTACTTTCACGTTTATAGAATGCAGGAAAAATAGAGAAACCGGAGGAGAGGAAGAGAGAGACAGAGGGGGAGGGGAGACAGACACAGACAGACAGACAAACAGACAGACAGACAGACAGACAGACAGACAGACTGACATACGAAGACTGATTTCGAAAGAAATATTGTTTACGTCTTCTTTATTTTATTCTTTTTTTCTTTATTTATTTTTTGTCGTTAACACGTCAAGTTCGTCAACAACAGCCTATACAAACAGAATCTTACTGCTTGTCCCCCGTACAAAAGTTCCTGCAAAAGAAGCACGTATTTCAGCGAGACAGATTATGTCTTTGGCACATGCGTTTAGTCGATACTGGTTAACAGCACCAGTCAAAGTACCAGTGGTTCAGACATCCTTTGTTCGACATCGCCTGAATACAAGCCCATTTGAAAAATAAAATAAAAACCGGCCGGGCGTATTGTTTGCAAGTCAGTACCCAAAGCCCGGTGCTGGCCTCTTAATGGACTAAAGGCACCGCACACACATGCTTGTGCGACTGCTCCCCCTCCCCCCCCCCTCTCTCTCTCTCTCTCTCTCTCTCTCTCTCTCTCTCTCTCTCTCTCTCCTTGACTGTAGAGTGGGCGTATTACTGGAAGTAAGAAGGCATTACAAGGGAAAAAGGGGCGGGGATATAGCTCAGTTGGTAGCGCGCTGGATTTGTATTCAGTTGGCCGCTGTCAGCGTGAGTTCGATCCCAGGTTCGGCGGAAATTTATTTCACAGAGTCAACTTTGTGTGCAGACTCTCTTCGGTGTCCGAACCTCCCCCCGTGTACACTACATTGGGTGTGCACGTTAAAGATCCCACGATTGACAAAAGGGTCTTTCCTGGCAAAATTGCTTAGGCACAGTTAATAATTGTCTACCTATACCCGTGTGACTTGGAATAATAGGCCGCGAAAGGTAAATATGCGCCGAAATGGCTGCAATCTACTGGCCGTATAAAATTTCATCTCACACGGCATCACTGCAGAGCGCCTAGAACTGTACCCACGGAATATGCGCGATATAAGACTCATTGATTGATTGATTGAAAAAGGCGAGATATAAAGAAGACAAATGTTTAGAACGTCACTTGCACTTTCTGACAATGACGTACACTTACTTCCTTGTCTGTATTTTTTTTTATGTCTGATGGACAACCAAAACCCTGCGAGTTAACGAGAAAGGCGTAAGCAGCATGTACTGTTAAGACACTGCAGTAGCCTGATGAGCTTGTCCTGTTTTTGCGCCTCATGATCAGCAGCCTAAAATCACAGATAATCGCAGCATTGATTCTTCTTCTTCTTCTTATCGATCCTATACACTTGGAGTCGAGCTCTGGATATGAAGCTGATGGTCTTCTGCGGAGCCTCCACGGGTCTTTGCAGCTTCTTGTGGATGGTCGTCGGCCTGTTCCAAGTCGATCTCTCTCCTCAGGGTCTCGAGATTCCTGCAGTTTTGTAGGATGTGGGCTGCATCTTGTTTTGCCTCTCCACAGGAACACATGGGGGAGGGCACGGCTCGCAGTATTGATTTATAGTGTAGCAGATATAGGGGAAGATCAGTACAGTGCATGCACTTATGAATAGAGATAAGTCAATACATGATAGAAAGGAGAGACAATTCAAATAAAATGGGCAAATCTTCTGAACGTCACTTGTGTTTCCTTGTAAACTTGTGTACACAATGAAGTAGCCTTTCTTCGGGTCGGTGCTCGATGTTCCCCCGTTTCCTTTGATGTCGAATGGACACACACACAAAAGTCTCCGAGTTAATCACAAAGTCGTAAGCACTACGTGATGTAAAGACATTGAAGTAGTGTGATGAAATTCCTTTCTTCCTTTATACGTCTCATCAGCAGCCGTATTCAAACATAACCCTAGTATTCATTCTTGATATGATGGACAAATAAAACAGAGTCTGATGAACTTCCTTCCATACTGTGTACGTATTATCAACGGCCTGGATCACAGGAAGTCGCAGAGAATCGTTATAATCAGCGGATTGGTGCGGTACGAAGGTCGGTGAGATCGTAAGAGATGGTACGTCTTTTCCAGCGAAAAGCGGAAATTCCTGAATAAAGCATCCGACGCGATCGCATTTGTCCAACAACAACAAATTATGTCATTAATTTGTGAACTAGTGCACACGGTTTTGTGGACTAGCTTTCCATCTTTCTGCCAATTTCCGTTTAGGATTTACATGGCACTTTTTTCAATTTCTGTAACATCTTTGTGAGTGTGAGCTCGTATATTTTGTATGAAATCAAGTGAGTCTTCCTTTGTCGGAATTAGTCTTCGGCTGCATTGAATACACGCGGGCTTTGTCGTGGTTGAATCGCCCTGACAAGTTTAAATTTCTTCCTTTAATCTTGGTCACGAAATGCTACGACAAGAGTTCCCAGGTGTGACGGATATTTTGTTACACGCCTGTATTTGTTACTGTCAGTTGAACACACGGTCTGCTTCAATACATTATTTAAGATGCAGTCTCACAAGTCACAATACACCAGCTGCTAGCGCATTCAGGTCATCTGTCGCTTGTGTTCTGTCTTCAACGAAGTCGTCTTTGCTCAGAGGGGTCCACCTACGAAAGAATCCTATTAGGTAATCCTCCAGTTCTGTCACCAATGACGTATGCATTTTAATTTTAGCTGTCTGTGGCTTGTCTTTCACTGATATCGTACAGGAGCAACAAATCATCCGACTCACAAGCAAGTACCTGCATGTCATAACGCTTGTCTGAAACTACGCTGGCGAATGCATTGATTTCTCAGGGGGAGAGAGAGAGAGAGAGAGAGAGAGAGAGAGAAAGAGAGAGAGAGAGAGAGAGAGAGAGAGAGAGAGAGAGAGAGGGCAACAAAGTCTCAAACACTCCATATATTTAAGAGTAGGTGCATCTTGGATCCGAGATGTGTTATTATGTACATTCCTTTTTTTTTTTATCTGTATCAAGATTGCAAATGCGTACGCGATGTGCAAAATGCAATGAGACTGCCCTAGATGACGCAACCCCTTTATCAAAAGAGCATCTTCGACTTCGGAGAATACAATAGCTTTGCGCAGAATTCGCTCTCGATCAATGGTCTAGACTGTGTTGACACAAACAAAAAACAATGAATTTCGCAAGTGTGCAGGTGGAAAAACCGAATCTTGCTTCACGTACAAAAAGATCTCCGCATTTGACATTTTGCTTTTCGTGTTAGGTCGATGCCTTGTGTCTACAAACACCCAAAAAAAACAAAGTAGGTCAACGTCTGAGCCTCGATGTGTTGTTCAGGATAGTTTGAAATGTGTGCGTGTGGGTTGTTTTTTTAACGAAAAAGATCAGGAAGATCAGGAAGGTCAGGAAGGTCCAAGAAGAACGATTGTTTCCCTCTGTCTGCCCCTCTCTCTGGTCTTTGGTTTGATCCTTTCTGGTTCTTATGGTGTTACATTCTCAAGAATCAGCTACTCTCTCTCTCTCGCTCTCACTCTCTTTCTCTCTCTCTTTCTCTCTCTCTCTTTCTCTCTCTCTCTCTCTCTCTCTCTCTCTCTCTCTCCCTCCACATCTCTCTCTCTCCCTCCACATCTCTCTGTCTCTCTCGCCCCCCCCCCCTCTCTCTCGCTCTCCCTCTTTCTCTCTGTGTCTCTGTATCTGTCTGTCTGTCTCTCTCTCTCTCTCTCTCTCTCTCTCTCTCTCTCTCTCGATTGTTTGTTTGCTGGTTTGTTCGTTTAATTTGTTTATTTGTCATGTTGTTTTACTTGTTTATTATTTATTAGACATTTGTATTAGAAATAAGGACCGGTTGTAAGAAAAGGCGTCGCCTTAAACCTCTATCCTTGAAAAATAAAGTCCCATCGTCATCATCATCATCATCTCAACCGTTTTTTTATGTTTCTTTTTTTTTTTTTACCACGGAATAAACTCAGTCTATTGCACCCGGAACTTCGCCGACGGTGTATCACTGAATTCCAATTTAACGGTCCCACTCACTTTACATCCTTTAAAATATCTGCAACTATTGTTGCCGTGATGTTGATAGGGATAAGGGTAGATGAAGAGATTATGCAGTAAACTCCCTGATGTTTTCTGAAGGAGGACATTAGGTTCACAGTACTGTACTACTCAAATTCGCGGGAGTTGGTTGCAAATTCATGAAAATACAATTTTCACAATTTGGACATCATGAAGGGAAAAGTTAGCAATTTTAAGGAAAATGATAGGTTGTACCCTACAGTCCGATAAAACGTTACAAAAAACCCTGAACGAGACTCTTTTTGCCAACATCAAATTGATTGCCCAAGTAGTTTTCTCAAACGATTTGGCAAGAATTGTCATAGATAAATTATCAAGAAGAACAAGAATCTACACTTTACTGGCTATTCGAAATTTAAAAAAAAAGCTTTTCGGACAGTTGCATCAATACAAAACCAAACATACCGCACAGAGACAGATAAAACAAAGCGTAAAAGTTCAACATTATGTATTGCATGGATTCCATCATCGGAAAATAATGGAGACAGAGATTCATGTTTGGATGGTGTTATGCACCAACGACAGAAAAGACGATAAGATAAGATAAAATAAGAAAACTTTTGTTGTCCATTTTCATTTTGCGAAAACATTGACATTCTTTTTTCGGCGAAGTCAAAAGAAGTTACAAACTCATCTCTTATTGTCACCAGAATGTCTCTGAAATGTCAATCAAGGGAAACTACCAGACAAGTTGATTTTGCCGCTGGTTGAAAATGTCCTTGTGAATTTATTTTTAGCCTACTTGTGGTCGGAAACGTTTGCCCTTTAGACGTGAATATAGGCATTTGTGAAAGAATGATTCCTTGTTCACGTCATTCCTCCATTTGTTTTTTCTTTCTTTTTTTTCTTTCTTTCTTCTTTTGCGTCGTTTGTTCGCGAACTGTATGCGTCAGAGGCGAAGGGGGAACCTTACTTAACAAAGGGTTATTGTTATTTTTAGTGTTAGATATTTTTACCAGTAAGGACAAATAAAATTAATTATCATTGTGTGGAGGGAGAACGACAGCTATGACGTACTTCGAGCATGTGTTCGATGTGAATATAGGTTTATAAATGTCCTTTGATAGTATGCATGTTCTCTGTTGATTATTAAGAGACTTCTGTCTTCACAAAGAATCCTCTTCTGGATATGGCATAACCGCGTGTACGATTTAATCTACTGGAAATTTTGGGCAGAGCTGACTAACATACAGTGGGAAGAGATTCTTAGGCTGTTATATATATTTTTTTTATGTCTTTCTTTCTTTCTTTCTTTCCCCCAGAGTAAAAAGTGTGGAAAAAAACCTTGCGGCTGGGGTCATTTGATGGCCACTTTCGTTCTTTCTTTCTGTCTTTTTTCTTTCTTTCTTTCTTTTGTTCTTTTTGTTTCTGTCTGTCTGTCTGTCTGTCTGTCTTTCTTTCGTATTTTTTTTTGTCTATCTGTCTGTTTGTCTGTCTGTCTTTCCTTCTTTCTTTCTTTCTTTCTGTTTGTGATTACAAGTTTTTCTATACTGAATGTCAACAGTGAGGTCCTTGTTTTTGCCACGATCTCTACTTGCTTACCTTTCTTCATCTTCAAATTTCTTTTAAAACGCATCATAACCATTTTCTAGCAGATAAGTCCGAAAGCCCATTGTTACGTTTTTCTTAAAATTCAACTGAACATTCATATTTCGTTACTTTTTTTTCATTGATATTTGTCTTGCCTCAGACGTTTGCATTCGCCAGTTGACACCCGTTTATCAATATCGCGTGTTTGTTCGATGTTTCTGCAAACATCCCTTTGTTTTTAAACGTCTTGGAGTCCACGTTGGTAGTTGTTCGCACGTGCAATTATTTAAACTCTTTTTTGACAGAGGGCTGTTTTGCATTGCTTTTGATATTATTGTCTTGCAAGGTTAAATCACATTATTACGTGAGGTGCGGAGTCCTGAGTTTTCTTCGTCGTGTTCTTTTTAAAAAAATGAAATAAAAAATATAAAGAAAATTTTGTGATTTTAGAGGATGAACGTCTGAGCGAAAGTTGTCAAAATTAAGTTCACAGGGAATATGATAGTTTTGTTATTCTCTAAGGAAATACGCTGTGGTACTTTGTGGAAAATGACATCTTGCATGTGTGTCTGTGTCGGTCTGTGTGTGTGTGTGTGTGTGTGTGTGTGTGTGTGTCTGTCTCTCTGTCTGTCTGTCTCTGTCTGTCTGTCTGTCTGTCTGTGTCTGTCTGTCTGTGTCTGTCTGTGTGTTTGTCTGTGCCAGTGTGTGTCTGTCTACCTGTATCGGTGGGTCTTCTAGAGAGAGAGAGAGAGAGAGAGAGAGAGAGAGAGAGAGAGAGAGAGAGAGAGAGAGGGAGAGAGAGAGGTAGAGAGAGAGAGGGAGGGAGAGAGAATGAGATATTGTTTGCGCTAGTGTTGTGTAATTGTTGACGCTGCTCTCCGATACGTACTTGATGTTTAAAAATTCTGTTTAAACAAAAGTGTCTGATTTGCTCTGAAAACATCGCGCAGAGAAATCGATTTTAAGAACAAACTCTGTTCCGGTGTAAGTGCTTTGCTTGTTGGAGTTGTGGTATTCTTTCAAGGTGCACTTACGACGACTCAGAGAAGCATTGGAGAGAAAAAAAGGAAAAAACAAACAAACAATACGTACGTCATATCAAAAACAAAAATTAAAAAACTCATAAAATAAACATAACAGCAATTTGACGGTTAATGTCAAACGAGAGCTACAAAACCGTTGCTCTTTTAGCAATAACACGCTTTATAGAAATAAACACATTTTAACAGTCGCCGTAGGTGGTGCCAATTTGTGCATTGAAAGATGAATATAAAAGATCACAACGATATTGATTCAAGTGAGCTAGTTAAAGCGGTGTTGTCCTCAGAGTGTGAACAGCAGGCAGAAGTGACGTTTTTAACTCGGAAAATACATGTATTGCACATAGGCTTACGATGTATTTTGAAAAACTTGGATTTAGTAGTTTAGAACGGGGTTTCTTTATAACCAGAGGAAACAAACCGTTTAAATATATGTATATATATAACGCTTGTTCGGTATGGACAACTTTCTTAACGCGGTGTTTCTGCTTTGTCCCGCTTTCCATACAATATGATAAATTTTGAACGCCTTGATACCAACATGAGTATGAAAAGTGACTTATTTAGCGTTATTCTTCTAGTGTGTTTATTTTGGATTTTTTTATTACCATGTAATATTATTTATGTGTTTATTTATTTATTTATTTTTGGCACTAATGCTTTGTTTTTGGTAGTGTTTTGACCAAAACATAGAAGTCCTTCAACAGGAGGGCAATGCCATTTTAAATCTTAAGCGCCAGAATATGCGAGAATCCAGAGAGACACTGTTCATCTTGATAAAATGTCAAGTTGCCCTCTCCCACCCCCCCCCCCCCCCCCACCCCCACCCCCCTCCCCCTACCTTCTCGTCTCTTCCTCTGTTTCTTCCCTCTTTTGTACGTCTTATTGTTGTTCTTCTTCTTCTTACACTCTCTCTCTCTTCATTTTTCGCTGTCCGTCTGTCTCTGTCTCTCTCTCCGTCTCTCTCTCTCTCTCTCTCTCTCTCTGTCTCTCTCTTGTTCTCTGCCTCTCTCTCTCTCTCTCTCTATCTCTCTCAATCTGGTTGTGGTTCTTTCTCCTTTTGGGGACTTTCTTTCATAATTTCTGACTGATAACTGATGCCGCTGTTTCCATCTTTCATCTGCGATGCTCTGTTTATATAGCTCATATGTTTGTATAACCTTCTGGGAAGTCCGAAAATTGTTCTGATTTTCACATCTATTGTCACATTGTAGTCTCTGTAATAATGTTTGTCTAACCGTCATAGTGAAGCTTGCTTTTTTTTTAGGTCCCTTTTTTATTATTGACCGTTTGCATAACTTTTTTTTTGCCATGGAGATAATATTGCTGTTTAGTTTTTACCAGTTTAGATCAAGTCCAAAGTCGATGACATGCAGAAATGTCTGACGAAGATGTCCCGCTCCAGCGGTTTTTAAACTTTATTTTTCAGAAGCGCGAGACGTGCATCTTTTTTTAGTCGTGTTGAAAAGCCATTTATTTTTAATGCATTTTGAATGTTACTGGGCACTGAATTTCACGAATGTACGAATTAGCACAAATGTAAAAGATGCCTCTTGACCAAGTTCCCAGACTATGCAAACGCTACCTTTCTCGGTCTTGGTAACAAAAGACGGCGTGAAGTAACTCCAAACGCGCATACCTATTCATGCTCGTAGATTTAAACCACGAACCAAACCATCCAAATTCCAGAGTAAATTTATAACATCCTTGGAAGTTTGAATGTTAAAATAAACTGTGCACTTACATCCTGAAAACTTACATATAGCCTGAGGTGTGCCACAGAGAGAGAGAGAGAGAGAGAGAGAGAGAGAGAGAGAGAGAGAGGGAGAGAGAGAGAGAGAGAGGGAGAGATAGAAAGCGAGAGAGAGAGAGAGAAAGAATAGAGAGAGATAGAAAGCGAGAGAGAGAGAGAGAGAGAGAGAGAGAAAGCCTGAGAGATAGAAAGCGAGAGAGAGAGAGAGAGAGAAAGAAGAGAGAGAGATAGAAAGCGAGAGAGAGAGAGAGAGAAAGAAGATAGAGAGATAGAAAGCGAGAGAGAGAGAGAGAGAGAGAGAGAGAAAGAGAGAGAGAGATAGAAAGCGAGAGAGAGAGAGAGAGAGAAAGAAGAGAGAGAGATAGAAAACGAGAGAGAGAGAGAGAAAGAAGAGAGAGAGATAGAAAGCGAGAGAAAGAGAGAGAGAGCGAGAGAGAGAGAGAGAGAGAAAGTCTGAGAGAGAGAGACAGAGAGAGAGAGAGAGAATTTTGCTCCATATCTCTCCCAGCAGCCGCTAGACTCGGCAGGTTGGCAATGATCAGAATGAACTAATTACTCAGGGTGCAGGAGTGCTGACACGGAGCTGATTTGATTAAACAGGGACACATCTTGTTATGCAGATTGGGGCGAAAAGGCGTCGAAGCCGAAGGTCACTGGCAAGCTTATTGAAAGCATCAATTTGCAGAGTTTGTTGAATTTTTGTTTTCTCCGATCGGCAAACTCAGCCAATTACAACTCCACGTTGCTAGTTGTTGCCAGGTATGTGCTCAGACTTCTACCATAGGGTATATCTCAGACAAGGGCGGATCTGGGGGGGGGGGTTACACGGGTTACGTAACCCCCCCCCACCCCCCCCCCCCCCCAAAAAAGGTAATTTATTGGCTCAGGATGCACCAGATAGCTCTATTTTGCTTCTTTGGATAAAAAATTGTCCGGGGGGGCATGCCCCCGGACCCCCTAGAGGCTTAGGCGCCTTCGGCGCCGTCAACTTGTATCTTCGCAGTCATTTTGTAACCTCCCCTCCAAAGTGAATTGATCCGCCCTTGCTCAGAGACCGACGGTTGTTAGCTAGTTCCTTTTAGGGGAATTAAGTTTGCCCACAGCAGGATTGGCCATATATTGCTGGTTGGTTGTAACCAGTGGTCCAGTAACTGTGTTGAATTAGATATAGCTGTCTTGCCACTCTATCTTGGCTTCTTCGGTGATTTAAATGTTTCAGCTTTAGAGCATTACGTGTCTTCAAGGATCGCACCGAAAGATTTGTTATGGCCTTTCAATGTCACCTTTGCCGAGAGAGATTAAAAACTGCCTACTTGACTGTAATGACCACATTATGCACATTTTCAAGAAGAGAAGAAAAATCATTTCAAAGAAGTCATACGACTTTATGGGAGCTGCAATTACTGCTGATGTCAGTGTTGATATTTGTTTTCTTTTTCGAGCAAGACATCTTTTTGACGGAGCACAAATCAAATGTGTTGTTGTTTTGTTGTTGTTTTGTTGTTGTTTTGTTGTTGGGGGTGGAGAGGGGGGGGGGGGCTTTTGGCGTACCTTAAAATTACTTTGCCCATTTTTGTTAATCTAGTAAGACCATTTCAACTTATTTCATTATTGCCCACCAATCCATCCAATTACAAATCCACAAATCAAGCTATTCAGCAACGCTCCCACCCGTCCGTCTGTCAGTCCAGACAGTCATCTGGCCACACGTACTCTCATCAACGAGTGTCTGTGTCTCCTGTTCTTTTTCGGTCTTTCTGTTTGACTCTGTGTTCTTCCTGTCTGTTTGCCTGTGTGTCTCTGTTTCTCTTTTTATATTTAGTCAAGTTTTGACTAAATATTTTAACATCGAGGGGGAATCGAAACGAGGGTCGTGGTGTATGTGCGTGTGTCTGTGTGTGTGTGCGTGTGTGCGTGTGTGTGTGTAGAGCGATTGAGAGTAAACTACTGGACCGATCTTTATGAAATTTGACATGAGAGTTCCTGGGTATGATATCCCCGGATTTGTTTCCGATTTTTTCGATAAATGTCTTTGATGACGTCATATCCGGCTTTTTGTAAAAGTTGAGGCGGCACTGTCACACCCTCATTTTTCAATCAAATTGATTGAAATTTTGGCCCAGCAATCTTCGACGAAGGCCGGACTTCGGTATTGCATTTCAGCTTGGTGGCTTAAAAATTAATTAATGACTTTGGTCATTAAAAATCTGAAAATTGTAATTAAAATTATTTTTTTATAAAACGATCCAAAATTACGTTCATCTTATTCTTCATCATTTTCTGATTCCAAAAACATATAAATATGTTATATTCAGATTAAAAACAAGGTCTGAAAATTAAAAATATAAAAATCATTATCAAAATCAAATTTCCAAAATCGATTTAAAAACAATTTTATATTATTTCTTGTCGGTTTCTGATTCAAAAAACATATAGATATGATATGTTTGGATTAAAAACACGCTCAGAAAGTTCAAACGAAGAGAGGTACAGAAAAGCGTGCTATGCAGCACAGCAAAACCACTACCGCGCTGAACAGGCTCGTCAGTTTCACTCCGTTTTGCACAAGCGGCGGACTACGGTCATTGTGAAAAAATGCAGTGCGTTCAGTTTCATTCTGTGAGTTCCACAGCTTGACTAAATGTAGTAATTTCGCCTTACGCGACTTGTTTTCTCTTTCTCTCTCTCCCTCTGCAAAAACCGCTTACCTTTATTGCCATGCTTAGGTGGCGCGGTACTAGATGGGGGGGGGGGGGAGGGGGCTTTACATCTCCACAGGTGTCTTACCTATTAGGAACATGTATGTGATGATATGCCCAGGTGGCGTGATATGACGCGCAACCCTTTATGATGCAGGTGACGCCCATTGGAGCAAGCTGCTGCAGGTCAACAACTCTGATGACGACATGAGGCTGGTGCGTCGCCTGTCCAGCAAGCGCATCAAGAAGGAGAACGAAAAGGAGAAGGAAAAGGAGAAAGAAGCCAAACAGAGATCCAGAGAACCCTCCCGGGAACGGAATGGGGGAGGAGGAGAGGGATGTGGAGGTGACGGTGATGTTGTAGGTGGTGGTGTCGGGTGTTTCGGTGACGGCGGTTTCATCAACGGGTCTGGCGTGGAAGGCACGTGCAGCGGCGTGGACGTCATCAACCCTAGACCGCGTCACGGCATTCTAGCAACAGTGACGTCACGGATACGTCAGTGGTTGGGCTCTCGCAGAAAATACGAAATCTCCCCGAGAGAGTCTTACTTGAACGCTTCGGTCTCTCCGGACAGCCCCATCATCCAGCAACAGGACAAGCCAGTCAAAGCGGAACCAGTGGTCAAGGAAACTTTGCGCAATGTGGACGCTGCTCTAAACCGCTGCGGGGCTGGCCGACTCAGTCCCTGTCTCCCTCAGCGGCAACCTAACGGATACGCTGCGGCAGCGGCTGCGGAGACGGGAAAGATCCCTTTGCAAAGGTCGCCAGTGTCGCTGCGGAATCAGGACAGAATTCGCTCCCCTACCACGCCCTCGAAGACTGGGTCAGTGCTGAGCATGTTAACACAGGCCATCGCCTCCTCCGCCTCCTCTCTCTCCAACGCCTCCAAACTACCCTCCGCCTGCACAGGGGGAAGCGGCGGGGGCGGGGTCAAAAACAGGACTCGAGTGGACATCAAAATCCATGTGGTGGATGTTTCGGGACACTGCCCTTCCCCGCTCAGCCCCTCCGCTTGCCGCCTTCTGGCGTCATCGCGACGTCATCTCTTACGTCAGTCGCGCAGCAAGCTGAAAGAGCGGGCAGTGCTGGTGACGTCACTGGTGCCCGAGGTGGTCTACCTGACCCACCAGCCCCTGACCACGACCATCAGCTGTCCCCCTCAGGCGGAGTACGCGGCCGGTTTTGCTGGTGCCGACTGTCAGCGTCGCTGTCACTCCTGGCCCCTCCCGCGACGGAAAGCTATTCCAGGTCTGTGGCTCGTTGTGTTTGTGTATTGAATGTTTTTAACATTGTCTTTCTTTGTTTTCAGCTCATTTTTTAC
>NC_090245.1:94282316-94432396 GCF_037325665.1 Littorina saxatilis
GTGTGTGTGTGTGTTTTTGCGTGCGTGCGTTTAATTATTGAAATGGGGTTTGTTGGTGCACAAAATAAAAACAAGTCGGGTAAGGCAAAATTACTACATTTAGTCAAGCTGTGGAACTCACAGAATGAAACTGAACGCACTGCATTTTTTCACCAAGACCGCATCCACAGTCCACTGCTCGTGGCAAAGGCAGTGAAATCAACAAGCCAGAATAGTGCGGTAATGGTCGCGCTGTGCTGCATAGCACGCTTTTCTGTACCTCTCTTTGTTTTAAATTTTCTGAGCGTGTTTTTAATCCAAACATATCATATCTATATGGTTTTGGAATCAGGAACCGACAAGGAATAAGATGAAATTGTTTTTAACTCGATTTTGGAAATTGTATTTTAATCATAATTTTTATATTTTTAATTTTCACAGCTTGTTTTTAATCCAAATATAACATATTTATATGTTTTTTGAATCAGAAAATAATGAAGAATAAGATGAACGTAATTTTGGATCGTTTGAAAAACAAAATTTTAATTACAATTTTCAGATTTGTAATGACCAAAGTCATTAATTAATTTTTAGGCCTCGAAGCTGAAATGTAATACCAAAGTCCGGCCTTCGTCGAAGATTGCTTGGCCAAAATTTCAATCAATTTGATTGAAAAATGAGGGTGTGACAGTACCGCCTTAACTTTTTCAAAAAGCCGGATATGACGTCATCAAAGACATTTATCCACACACACAAAAACCACGTCCGGGGATATCATACCCAGGAACTCTCATGTTAAACTTTATAAAGATCGGTCCAGTAGTTTACTCTGAATCGCTCTACACACACACACACACACACACACACACACACACACACACACACACACACACACACACACACACACACACACACACACACACACACACACACACCACGACCCTCGTCTCGATTCCCCCTCTATGTTAAAACATTTAGTCAAAACTTGACTTAATGTAAAAATTAAAGAAATACAAATACAAAAAAAATCGTACCAGCAAAAGCCGTACATGTGCAAAGAACCGACCAGCGATAACGCGTGCGAGTCTTCAGGGCATAGTACTTAATCACAGTGACATCTGAGTATGTCGTAGTGTCCTAGAAAGAAGGGACACCATCTTGACGTCTTCCGAGGAAAGTTTTGCGCTGGTATACATTTTACATAAAATATCTCTGTTTTCCTGACCTTTAAAACGAAAGGAAATCTTTCAGGGGCTAGGTGGGCGTTGGGTGGCTTATTGTCTGGTTATATATTTAGAACACGAGCGTTTTGACTAAATGTTTTAACATAGAGGGGGAATCGAGACGAGGGTCGTGGTGTGTGTGTGTGTGTGTGTGTGTGTGTGTGTGTGTGTGTGCGCGTGTGTGTGTGTGTGTGTGTGTGTGTGTGTGTAGAGCGATTCAGACTAAACTACTGGACCGATCTTTATGAAATTTTACATGAGAGTTCCTGGGTATGAAATCCCCCGACTTTTTTTCCATTTTTTCGATAAATGTCTTTTATGACGTCATATCCGGCTTTTTGTAAAAGTTGAAGCGGCACTGTCACACCTTCATTTATCAATCAAATTGATTGAAATTTTGGCCAAGCGATCTTCGACGAAGGCCGGACTTCGGTATTGCATTTCAGCATCACTTTGGTCATTAAAAATCTGAAAATTGTAATTAAAATTATTTTTTTATAAAACGATCCAAAATTACTTTTAATAATATTCTTCATCATGTTCTGATTCCAAAAACATATAAATATGTTATATTCGGATTAAAAACAAGCTCTGAAAATTAAACATATAAAAATTATGATTAAAATCAAATTTCCGAAATCGTTTTAAAAACAATTTCATCTTATTCCTTGTCGGTTTCTGATTCCAAAAACATATAGGTATGATATGTTTGGATTAAAAACACGCTCAGAAAGTTAAAACGAAGAGAGGAAAATTGCTAACGCCCTGACCCAGGGTCGAACTCGCAACCTCTTGCTTCCGAGCGCAAGTGCGTTACCACTCGGCCACCCAGACAAAATGCCTCTATAACAATTTGCCGAAGATTAAGGCAGTTCTTTGTGTCCCTGTTACCACACCGTAAAATTTTTTTAGACAGAGCTGCTGAAATGACGGCTATGTTTTCAATGATTTCAATGAAAGTTTTGGGCAAAGTTTTACCGACTGCTGGTGCCAAAGGACATTATTTTGTGTGCACTCTGTATACATATTTCTTCTTTCTTCCCGCAGTTTCGTAACGGGCAAGTCGCTGTTCGAGACGATTCACGTGCAGCGCGAGAAGATGACGCTACACACGCGCGTGCAGATCCTGCAGGGGGTGGCTCAGGGCATGGGCTATTTGCATGCCAAGGGCATCGTGCTGCGCAAGCTCAACACCGTCAACATCTTCCTCTGTCCTAGGGTCAAGGTCTCCGCCATCGACTTCAGCCTTCCCGAGGCCAGGCACAACAGGTAAAGGTCAAAGTCAAGGTCACTGACTTGGTTTAAACAAGACTGTATTCAAATTGTATCATGACATGTACAATATTATGACATTTAGGATTTCTCACTCAAGCATAGTGCCTATTTTAAGCAATCTGACAGACTGTTGAATGTAGGGAAAGGGCTCGCGTCATATACCGGCTTCTTATATTGACCACTTCAGTTATAATGAGAAAATAAATATATATTTCTTGTTGTAAATCGCAGGGAGTTCCAGCTATTAGCGATTGCACATTAGGTTATATGCACCCGTTGAGTCTTATCGCAAAGTAGATTGTGCGTCAGTCATTACAATAGCAAAATCACTATCAGGAGAACCCTTTTGGTGCCGATCTGTTTACCTTCTCGGTACGTTGTTATTGAGGTATAAAGAGATGATTGGTGAGAGGGTGGTCTTGACAAGGGGTTTCTGTATGTTTCTGCTTTGTACACGGTAGATGTATCAATTGTTTAGTTGTGATCTTAATTAAAGCGTGCATATCAAGATTTTTCCCACAGCAGTTGCTTTGAAGAGGGAGGAGTAATCACGAAGATGTGGTGCGATACAAACACATTTAATTACGTCCTCCTGCAAGAAGACGGATCAGGTGCGCAAAAAAAGATTTCTTTGTTCTGTCCTTCGCTGAAAAGGCCAAAGATTCACACCTTTTCGGGAAAGGAAATGTTTTCCATAGCTGTGCCATTAACATTTTGGATGATGCCAGGGAAGTGGCAATCGCAGAAAAACAGGAAGATGGTGTAGGGGTTCCTTCTAGGCTGAGAGGTTTTACGTTCCTACTTTTTAGCCTGTTCTCTCTCTCTCTCTCTCTCTCTCTCTCTCTCTCTCTCTCTCTCTCTCTCTCTCTCTCTCTCTCTCTCTCTCTCTCTCTCTCTCTCTAACATGAAGGATTTTTTTTGTATACAAACACATATTTCTCTGTTATATATAATTTTCAAGCATTGCTAAAGAATCCTAATGCATCTTAAAATGTCTTATTGGTTGCTTGACATGTTAATTATGGTAAATATGTCATTTGTACTATAGTTAAACTTATCTTTTATTTCTTCTTGTTTGTTACCCCTCAATGGGCGAGGGCCGGATGAAAAAAAGCATGTATACATTGCTTACTAGATGAATACCCGCTTCGCCGGGGACCCGGCTTCGCCGGGGACCCGGCTTTGCCGGGTGTTTGCCGGCGCACCGCACGAAGGAAGGGAGATAAACGCGCAAAACACTGGAGAAGAGTAATACCCAGCTTCGCCGGGACAGTGACCTTCTAAAAATAGTATAACGGGAATATGGATTGAACGTTGTCGACAGTGACCTTCTAAAAATAGAAACGGGAATATGGATTGACGCCACACGAAGGAAGGGAGATAAACGCTGAAAACACTGGAGAAGATAAGGAAGAGTTACTGGGAATGGATCCAGAGAAAAACCAAAATCGGTTCAGCGCTGCGCGCTGAGAGCACGTGTTGAAATATCTCATCGACCAGGTTGTGTCCGGGGTGTAGCTGAATATGGCCACCAAATTTGAAAGAGATCCATCGAGAACTTTGGCCGTGCATCGCGGACACACACACAGACACAAGTCGTATATATATATAGATAGATAGATTATCTCTCTCCCCCACAGCCTAACAGAACGGACGGGCTTAAAACACAGTGCCGCGTTCAAAAAGGCTCTCCACCGGTCCATCCCCCCACCTCCCTGTGCGTACAGCGGGTACGCGTCCCTGTCCCCCACCTCCCCCACTCCACCCCCACCCCAGAAGGAAGGGGGTTCGTGTCTCGAGACGTCACACCTACCACATCTCAACTCTCGCTCACCATACCCCAACTACTATTGGGTGTGTGCGCCCGCCGGCACCCCCTGCCGGGAGCGAAGGGCCAGGGCTCCACCCGGCGGGACGGTAGCTGTGCACCGCACACCCTAATAGACCCTCCACACCATACCCCAACTACTCTCTTGTTCGTTCCTTAGGTGAAAATCTATTTTATTCTCAAAACTATTTTAGATGTATGTAATTACTCGTCAATATACGACAAACTATTTTATACGCAACATTATTTAGAGGCCAGTACCATGTGTATATACCCCATATCTGTGTGAGCGAATGTGTTCGGTGCGTCACTGTGGCATAGATAGCTTTCTTAAACTGCAAGTGAAATGAAAAAAGGCCTATGTGCTGTATATATCTGCTTTTAAGCTCTCCCTGTACAAATCTGAATCACCTGTTTTAACCTTTGATTTTATAAAGTGGCTCTGAAATTTTATCACTTTTTATAAAGTACTTTTTTGGAAAATAAACGTATACTTTTAACATCCTATTCCCAATGCTCTTGGAGACAACGGGTGCCAAACCCAATTATATTAAATCACACTATCTAGAAGAAGAATGTATCCCTCTTAACAAACTTTTATCATCACTACTCCTGCCACCCCGTCATCCTCCCCTCTTTTCTCACTTTTACCAGCTCCTTAGCGTATCACCAACTCTTGTCCCAAATAGAAATAGTTTCTGAGAGGACGTAAACTCCCCCCTTTAGTTCCACTCTCTCTCTCTCTCTCTCTCTCTCTCTCTCTCTCTCTCTCTCTCTCTCTCTCTCTCTCTCTCTCTCTCTCTCTCTCTCTCTCTCTCGCGCTCTCTCTCTCTCTCTCTCTCTCTCTCTCTCTCTCTCTCTCTCTCTCTCTCTCTCTCTCTCTCTCTCTCTCTCTCTCTCTCTCTCTCATCAGCATGCAACAAGGTCAACATGTGTTTGAAACTCTAGTTTGAATATTTGTTGCTCACGGCCAATCTTCTAACGGATTTTTGTATTATTGACATATAACTTAACTATAATTCAGTGATTGAAATTCTTTGAGAGAAGAAAAAGGACTTCATCACCACTTAAAGCTATTTCATATTGTGACATTGTTAACTAATCTAAAATTCAGTATTTGCAATTCTTTGAGAGAAGAAAAAGGACTTCATCATCAACTCAAAGCTATTGCATATTGTGACATTGTTAACTTAACTAAAATTCAGTGATTGCAATTCTTTGAGAGAAGAAAAAGGACTTCATCATCAACCCAAAGCTATTGCATATTGTGATATTGTGACATTGTTAACTTAACTAAAATTCAGTGATTGCAATTCTTTGAGAGAAGAAAAAGGACTTCATCACCAACTCAAAGCTATTGCATATTGTGACATTGTTGTTTATACTACAACATTAATTAATCTGTTATATTGTATCTAGAATTGTGTTTATGAACTATAATTGTTTATATTTCATTTGTACACATTTCAGCTTCCTCCATATTCCGTCATCGTACATTTTTGTTAGGTTTCTAAACTAATCTTATGGCATCTTCAAATAATAATTGTCAAAATCATTGGCTTCTCAAAGAAGGACTCCATATCGGCCATTTAAACATTAACCATGCATATAACAAAATAACAGACATATTATCTTTACTTTCAAACAACGGTAACAACTTTCATATTTTTGGCTTTACGGAATCTCGACTATCTAACATCATACCTGATTCAGATATTTCCATTTCAGGTTATAATACATTACGAAGAGATTCTACAAAACACTTAGAAACTGGCTTGTTAGTTTATATTAACGAATCAATAATTTACAAGCGTCTTCATCATCTTGAAACACCTGGTGTTGAATGCATTTGGTTAGAAATAGGATTAAAAAGATCAGCACCAATCATTGTTGGTTTTTGCTACCGAAATCCAGCAGAAAAGGTTCACTGGTATGATGAATTCATGGATATGATGGATACAGTTTCAAATGAATCAAAAGAAATAATTCTTCTAGGAGATTTTAATATTGATCTTCTGAAACAAAATAAAACTTGGTTCGACACTATTAATCTATTAAATATACATCAAATGATCCAAAATCCAACAAGAGTTACTCCCAATTCTAAAACACTCATTGATCATATTTATGTTTCTGAAAAACGTCATATCAAAGAAACATGTGTACCCTTTTTTTTCTGTCAGTGACCACTTTCCCATTTGTATCACTTGGTCTCGTAAAGGGGTTAAAATTCCAAGGGTTGGTCACAAAACTATTACATATCGTTCATTCTCTCATTTCAGTGAAAGTGCATTTCTTTCTGATCTCAAAAATAGCCCACTTTCAAATACTTACAATTTTACAAATCCTGACGAAGCTTTAGAGTTTTGGACATCTATTTTCATTATCATTTACAATAAACATGCACCACTGAAAACACATCGAGTAAAGCAGACAGAAAAACCCAAATGGATCGACCAAGACATAGAAAATGCTGCAAATTACCGTGACTTCTTAAAACAACATGGTACCCACGAAGAGTACACACAACAAAGAAATAAAGTAAATTCCTTGAAACGAAAAAGTAAACAACATTATTTTCAACATCTCATTACATCTAAACAAGATTCAAAATCTATTTGGAAAGCAATTAACCAACTCACAAACAAAGAAACGTCAACAAAATCTTCACAAATAATTGACATTTCTGCAGATACACTCAATGACCATTTCTCAAAAATTGCTGATAAAGTAATTTCTTGTGATCGGACACAGTCAAATAATTTAGAACATTTAAAGGAATACTGCAATTCAAAACAGATACATTTTCAGCATACACTGCCACCAATGACTATACTGGATGTTTACTCTCATCTTCAGCATCTAAAACAAACCGGAACACGTGACATAGATGGTCTGGATGCAAAAATTATAAAAATGGCAGCTCCAGTTATCACAGATACATTGACATTTATCTATAACCTTTGTATTGACAAAAGCTATTTTCCTAAACAATTCAAACAGGCTAAAGTGATTCCTCTCTTTAAATCAGGAGATACTACAAATCCTTCAAATTATAGACCAATATCAATTCTATCAATCCTTTCAAAGCCTCTTGAAAAACATATCAATAAACACATCCTTTCTCACTTTGAGAACAATAAATTGATCCATGATAATCAATCAGGTTTTAGGCAAAAACACTCATGTCAAACAGCGCTTATTAGTTTAGTAGACCAATGGCTGACAAACATTAATAATAATCAGTTCTGTGCTGCTCTATTTGTTGACTTTGCTAAAGCTTTTGACCTAATTGACCATAAACTCCTTATCAAAAAGCTTGAGATTTATGGAATTGCAACAGATTCCATAAACATTTTAACATCTTTCCTGTCAGACAGACAGCAAAGTACTTATCTGAAACAATCATACTCTTGTAAGCCACAAGGTTCTATTCTTGGTCCATTACTATTTTCTATATATATAAACGACCTACCTCTATTTGTAAAATGCATGTGTGAACTATTTGCAGATGATACTACAATTCATTCTAGTCACCAAGATCTTAATAAACTAGCAAATATCCTCCAAGAAAACATTGAACGATTACTTGAATGGTCAGAACTAAACCATATGTCACTGAATCCAAATAAAACTAAATGCATGCTACTTACCACGAGGCAAAAAAGACAAAATCTAACATCTAAATTTCCGACATTGCTAATACGAAATCAAGATGTTACCGAAGTTGATAGCCATAAAGTCTTGGGAATAACTATTGACAATAACCTGTCTTGGTCAAAACATGTAGATACACTTTGTAAAAACACATCCAAAAAAATATTTCAGTTATCAAAAATCAAACACTTTCTAGACCTTCGCACAAGAAAACTGTTTTTTCAGGCACATATTCAGTCAGCTATTGACTATGCGTCCACAGTGTGGGACTCTGCAAGTGCAAATACTTTGAAACACTTGGGCAGTTTACATAGAAGAGCTGTTAAATTAATTATTTTAAAAAATACATCTCTTTCCATGACTGATTATAAACGATTGCAAATTCTTCCTATCAAAGATAGATTTGCATATAACAAAGGTGTGATGATGCATAGAATTATGTCAGGGAATGCCCCTACACTCATTGCCTCAAATTTCAAAATAAATCATTATAGAAAATGTAACAAATTAATTACACCAACTCCAAGAATTGACCTATACAAGTCGAGTCTATTATATTCTGGAGCAATTATGTGGAACGCCATTCCAAATATAATTACGAATTCATGAAACATCATTCAAGGAATATTACATGCTGTTTCTTTTACAAAACTTATAAAAACTATTATCAAGCAGCTGGCAAAATATAACTGTACTCTC
This sequence comes from Littorina saxatilis, assembly GCF_037325665.1. Lineage (NCBI taxonomy): Eukaryota > Metazoa > Mollusca > Gastropoda > Littorinimorpha > Littorinidae > Littorina > Littorina saxatilis. Next base: position 94,290,978 of record NC_090245.1, read on the forward strand.
TGATTATATTGAAAAACATGATTATATATAATTCATGAAGGATTTTTTTTCTTTTTTTTTTTTTTTTTTTTTTTTTTTTTTTACAAACACATATTTCTTTGTTATATATAATTTTCAAGCATTGCTAAAGAATCCTAATGCATCTTAAAATGTCTTATTGGTTGCTTGACATGTTAATTATGGTAAATATGTCATTTGTACTATTGTTAAACTTATCTTTTATTTCTTCTTGTTTGTTACCCCTCAGTGGGCGAGGGCCGGATGAAAAGAAGCATTTATGCATTGCTTATTCTGTAACCCTCGTAAAAAAAAAAAGTAAAAAAAAAAAATTTCAATTCAATTCAATTCTCTCTCTCTCCTCGAAATCAATTCTTTCGGAGTAACTGAAACGTGCTGGAATAAAAGATCAATAGACATATAACATCTCTTTCATCGATCATCTCGGTATATTCTCTTTTTTTCAAAATGAATTCTTTCCGAGACACTGAAACGTGCTTTAAAATAGATCTGCTTACAAATAGCATCTTCGTCATCGACCATCTCGATCTGTCGTATTTCTACAAAATGAATGATTTTAGATACTCTAAAACGTGCTTTAACAAAATTGATATTCCGGGTTAGGGTTAGGGTTTCTTTGGCTTCGATCATCTCCATGTGCTCAATCGTACAAAAATAAAGGCAACGACCAAGTAAGTCTGTGTGTGCCTTAATTCTTCCAGCATCATCCAATAATCTATTATCGTATCGCTCGGAGAAGACTACCAGAACTATAAGAAAGTTTCAGACAAAAGACTGAGACAGAAATGGAGAAATGTGTACTTGTCCTGCTCACATTTGCTTCCCGAGAAGCACAATAGACTCACGTAATTAAGTACTCTACGCATGGTCCCGTTAGAACTTTTTATCAATATCAGCTTGTCTTACATTTCTGCCTTGCACGCGTGAAGTGTTAAGTTACACTTATTTCTGTCCGGATCAAAGTAGGTTATACGTTAGTGCTGTACTGTCGAAGGTGGGTTTTTTTTGGTAGGCGTTTATTTTTTGTAGGCGTTTATTGACACTGTTCTGCGTCACGTCCAATAGATTAGTAATGGCGAACGCACTAAATGACGCTTTTTTGCTTGATGAAGGTATTTAGGTTTCAGAAGATGGTTTGTTTAAGACCGGGTTAAAGATGGTTGTTGGAAGTAAATACAGGTTGGTGCCATACATTTTGCATATCGGGAGACGTAAATTTATAGCGGTACATTTGGACCGCCCAAAATAAAAATCAATAAAAAACAAGAAATTCCTCCGAGGTAGGAAAAACACCCCCGTTGGTCAAAGGGAAATAACCATTCTCACTGCCACCAACTGAGAAGGTTATTTCCCTTTGACCATTAATATGTGCCTCTATAAGTCCTTGTAGAATCTTAATCCACCAATAACTCCCTAACCGTGTGTTTGACTGGTCCCAATTTTTGTAAGGACCGTCTCAGGAATGTATAGAACCTGTTCACCAAGTTTGGTGACGATCGGTCCGTTCATTCTTGAGATCTATATGCGAACACAAACACACACCCAAACAAACAAACAAACACATCGAGCGAATCCTATACACACCCCTATACCGGGGGTGTAAAAAAGTGTTTACTTGCCATAGGCTGGAAAACCAAGAAAGATTAAATGAATCATCTTTTTATTTGTTAAATTTTAGTTTTTTTGTGTTTGTTGTTTTCTTGCTTGCTGTTCGGCATCCTTTTCCGTACAACAGACATTTAATACCTCATTTTGTGGGAAAAAACCCAAATATCCATTATAAAGGGTATAAGTATTGATACTTAATACTTAATAAGTCACTTAATACTTTAGTTCACAAAAGCACGCCGTACCTTGCTCCAGCATACACACCATACGTGTGTTTCGAGAAGAAGAAACAAGTCGCGTAAAGCGAAATTACTACATTTAGTCAAGCTGTGGAACTCACAGAATGAAACTGAACGTAGTCCGTCGCTAGTGCAAAAGGCAGTGAAAGTGACGAGCCTGTTTGGCGCGGTAGCGGTTGCGCTGTGCTTCATAGCACGCTTTACTGTACCTCTCTTCGTTTTAACTTTCTGAGCATGTTTTTAATCCAAACATATCATATCTATATGTTTTTGGAATCAGGAACCGACAAGGAATAAGATGAAATTGTTTTTAAATCGATTTCGGAAATTTAATTTTGATAATAATTTTTATATATTTAATTTTCAGAGCTTGTTTTTAATCCAATTATAACATATTTATATGTTTTTGGAATCAGCACATGATAAAGAATAAGATGAACGTAAATTTGGATCGTTTTATAAAAAAAAATTTTTTTTTACAATTTTCAGATTTTAATGACCAAAGTCATTAATTAATTTTTAAGCCACCAAGCTGAAATGCAATACCGAAGTCCGGCCTTCGTCGAAGATTACTTGGCCAACATTTCAATCAATTTGATTGAAAAATGAGGGTGTGACAGTGCCGCCTCAACTTTTACAAAAAGCCGGATATGACGTCATCAAAGACATTTATCGAAAAAATGAAAAAAAATGTCCGGGGATATCATTCCCAGAAACTCTCATGTAAAATTTCATAAAGATTGGTCCAGTAGTTTAGTCTGAATCGCTCTACACAAACACACGCACAGACAGACACACACACACACACACACACACACACACACACACACACACCCACACACACACACACACACACCCTCGTCTCGATTCCCCCCTCTACGTTAAAACATTTAGTCAAAACTTGACTAAATGTAACAAACACCTTGGATATGTATAAATATTTCAATTAACGCAAGCCCTGGTAGAAACCTGATACATGTCTTCTACATCTGAGCACGCACCTAACCTTTCCAGGGATAGTGGTGCTTCTAAGAACAACGTCTTATTTTTATTTTATTCGACTTTTCAGTGTGTTTTCTGTTTCTTATTCCCCTTGTAACAATCATTGTGTGAATGTGAGCGAAAGAACGATCTATTTTCATTTCTGAGTGGTGTCCTTGTTGTCTGAGCCTTTAAGATAACTGAATTACACAATTATGACACCGCACGAGTTAACAAGAGTAAATTCACTAGCTGCTATTTCGAGCAAACCGGCTAGAATACTGAGATTGGGTATTCACAATTAAAAATTGTTAGATATTAAATTGTTGAAAGAAAAAAAAACCAACGGCAAAAGCTAGCTGAATTCTTTAGTTTTATTTGAATTCGTGAAAGTCCTAAGTTTTATAAAAAAAAAAAGGCAAAACGAAACTTACTACAGGCTGACAGACACAGATGGAAAAGCAAAGAAAGAAAGAAAAGAAAAGACACAGAATTTCAAATGTGACCCTCCACCACGGAATGAGTCGCATGTCACCTTTGCATGATTTTCATATTTTTACATTGCTCTAAAGAGTTTTTTATGCTCTATCCAGTGGTGAAAACCGTTTTAGAAAAGAGCAAAAACTGTTTGAGTGTTAAGCCTGTGACTAAGGTGACCCTCACATTGTTACCAGACACTTCCCGGACTTTTATTAAGCCTAGCGCAAAACCGCGCGAGGTGACATGCGACTCATTTCGTGGTGGAGGGTCACAAATCTGCATTAATGGATGTCAATTTTTACTCCTAAACTGCATCTACCACAGCAGGCTTTTTGCACATTAGTCTCGCACAGTACCTGGTCGTTTGCCTTATAAATTCAATCTTCTTTGCCCACTATTTTATGTCTTGTCACTGCACAATTTCGCAGCTGAAACCGGCAGCGCTTCACCAGACCAGTACAAAGCTCCAGGTCCCCAGGGGTACATTTTTACCCGGCGCCGTTACTATGGATACGAGACTGTGTCCCAAATGTCGGTCAAGGTCAAAGCAGGTCTCTGAAGAATTATGACAAATCCGAGTTTGCCTTGACATTGACATCGAATGGCTTTTTTCCTTGCGTTGCTATTGCCTCTCCTGGGAGCGATACGGTGTGCAGGAAAATGACAGGATTAAACAGGACTGACAGGCTGGGACCTGCGCCGATACATGGGGAAGAATGTGTGCCTAGCGAAGAAGGGGGGAGAGAGAGAGAGAGAGAGAGAGAGAGAGAGAGAGAGAGAGAGAGAGAGAGAGAGAGAGAGAGAGAGAGAGAGAGAGAGAGAGCGAGGAAAACATGGCAAAGCAAAGATTCAGGTTACTTGGATTTGTTGGGATTTGTTTTGGAGATAAAATACTTTTGTGTTTGTGTTTGGAACATGAATGTGTCATTTCGCCGAAGGCTTATTATTGAAACGTTTTTTGCACCGACTTCATTTCCTCTCCTGACTCCAGATTATGAGAATAAGACACCGCACCACCACTACTGCCCCCCCCCCCCCTCCATCCTTCTGCTCCTCCTCTTTCTTCTAAGCTTACTTTTAATTTATTTTTCTTCTTGCTTTGTTTCTTTTGTTTGTGTCCGAGCCAAATCTGCAGGTAATTGGAAATGTAAATGTCTTGCTGATATCTCAGACTAATTTCCCTTCAAGAAGAAGGCTAAACGAGTTGCGCAACTTGGCAGACAAAATGTCGACATATAGCTGGTGTTCCTTTACTGGAGTTAGAAATGGGAGAGCCTTCATGTTTGTTTTGTTTTTCTCCCTTTGTTTCTTTTTTCCGATCTTGTTTTGTTTCGCTTTGTTTATGTTAAGACAGTATCGTACATGAACTAAAATAAATGCGGACACCACCTATGCGTGGACCGGCACGGTTGGCCTAGTGGTAAGGCGTCCGCCCCGTGATCGGGAGGTCGTGGGTTCGAACCCCGGCCGGGTCATACCTAAGACTTTAAAATTGGCAATCTAGTGGCTGCTCCGCCTGGCGTCTGGCATTATGGGGTTAGTGCTAGGACTGGTTGGTCCGGTGTCAGAATAATGTGACTGGGTGAGACATGAAGCCTGTGCTGCGACTTCTGTCTTGTGTGTGGCGCACGTTATATGTCAAAGCAGCACCGCCCTGATATGGCCCTTCGTGGTCGGCTGGGCGTTAAGCAAACAAACAAACAAACCTATGCGTGTGTACTAAAAATAACGGGAGCGTCCTTTCTTTTCATTTGTTATTTCTTTTGTTCTTTTTCTTCTTTTCTAGTAGTTAGGCAGACCAGATGGCACACATTTCCAACTGTCTCACGTCCATGTTCAAACTTTTCTTCGTGACAAAATATGAAGTTAATTTTGAAGTGCGATATGAGAGTTCAACTATGGAGAACATTTCCTTGATGAAGTACAGTTGCCGCTAGCCATGATAATACTTTGTGGTAGGAGAAAGTTGGTAATGACTGTGTTTGGGGGAAATTGAATTGTGCCCAATAAATAACCTAAGCAAAGATCTACGGCATGCACACACGCTTGTAGAATCAATAGGAAAGACACTCTACCAAGTTATTGCTGTCCTCTTATAGGAGGGACGGATGAACGAGAGAGAGAGAGACAGACGGACAGACAGAACTGTGTCGTTTGTACTGTGGAGAACCAAAGTCTTCGGAATACCTCCCCTGTTGCCCCCAGCTGCCCCCTCAAGGAATGAGAGAACGCCGGATCAGAAAAAAGAAAGAATTAACAAGAGAGAAAGAAACCCGAGTTCATAAAGTTCATACAGGAAGAAATATAACTTTTTAATACCAGACATGCTGTGGTGCACATTTCCAAGAACGAGAAAGCCGCAGAATTCGTCACTAGAGGTATTTTCAACAGGACAAGGGAGTCTGTCTTCGCTGAGAGAGAGAGAGAGAGAGAGAGAGAGAGAGAGAGAGAGAGAGAGAGAGAGAGAGAGAGAGAGAGAGAGAGAGAGAGAGAGAGAGAGAGAGAGAGAGAGAAGAAAGAGAAAGAGAGAGTGCAAAATGTTATTTTTGTATTAGGAAGAGGGAGACAAAGAGAGCCAATTAACTGCTATGTATGCACATCTTCAAATCTGAGAAAGGCCGGCAGTCCGTGTGGTCACAGCCGCTCCTAAAACGGGTGTGACTGAACAAACACGCAGGACTCTGCGATTCATGGTTGCTAGTTGTTGCGAACCATTCAGGACACTGGTACTCATTAGATCCATAATCCATCGATCACTTCTGTGTTTCAGGAAAGACTACGCGTGCATACCACGAGGCCATCTGTCCTATGTGGCTCCAGAGTTGCTCAGCTCGCTGAGAGTAATGCCGCCTAGGCTGGTGCCCACCGCAGCGCCCTCACCGGAAACGGATGTTTATGCTTTTGGGTGAGTTCTGCATGTGACCCGGCTGCCTTCGGCCATTCTGAATTGCGGTCTTTTAGTCTCATTTTGAATGTCTGTTCGTTTGTGGCTTGCTTAATTGGTTGATTTCTGTGTAAGCTAGATAGAGACCAATTCAGTTCACACACGCACGTACGCACACACACACACACACACACGCACACAAACACACACTCACACACTCACACACATACGCACACACACACTCTCACACACACACACACACACACACACACACACACATACACACACACGCACACACACACACACACACACACACACACACCAGCTAGTCCAGTCTTGCTATAGCTACATCAAAGCATTACTAGCTTTTGTGTCGCAACGAATATGATCTTGATGAGTTGAATTCCCGCTTTACCGTTTCAGAACAATTATGTACGAGGTCCTCGGGGGGTCCTACCCTTTCCCCGGTTTTCCTCCCGAGTCCGTCATCTGGAGTGTGTGCAGCGGTCACAGGCAGAACCTGGCAAATATCAACTGCACCATACCACTAAAGGTTTGCTTATGGGTTAAAGGCACACTCCTCATTCCCGTGTAAACAGTTCACCTCATCGTTGACAACAAGGCCATGCTTTCACATGAGATAAGACCATCCCTCAACTTGGTCACATACCAAAAATAAACAGCCCGTGTGCTCTCTGTTAACAGTGATGATTTTTTATGAATTAATTTTCTAGTGACTTTTTAAGTACTTAATACATCACAAAAATCCAACTCACCACATAAAACAGTCAGGGGGATATTGTTGGTTTATTATGATGTGACCAAATGGAGGGGTGGTCTTGTCTCGTGTGAAAGTCTGGCCAGGTCTCAGATGGACCCCCCGCGGGTTAGGGGGAAGAATTTACCCGATGCTCCCCAGCATGTCGTAAGAGGCGACTAACGGATTTTGTTTCTCCTTTTACCCTTGTTAAGTGTTTCTTGTATAGAATATAGTCAAGTAAGGTAATATATTGTACTACGTTGCAAGCCCCTGGAGCAAATTTTTGATTAGTGCTTTTGTGAACAAGAAACAATTGACAAGTGGCTCTATCCCATCTTCCCCCTTTCCCCGTCGCGATATAACCCTTCGTGGTTGAAAACGACGTTAAACACCAAATAAAGAAAAGACTCAGATGGTGAGACAAACTTGGTTTCACGAGAAGGAGTGTGCCTTTAAATTAAAACTTTATTTAAAACTTCTTGACAGTGTTAAAAAAAACACCCGTAATAATGAAAAGTAGCACAGCAAGCGTAAATCTTAAAAATGCATGTTCTTTTGAACATTTAGTTTTGCTATTGCTGTTATGTTTTGTTTTTATCAAGGAAGAAATCTGAGGTAGGTAGATTAACAATCAACGTTCCAAAAACAAGACTACAAAAATAATCAGTAAGGCCTAAAAAAAAAAATAGGTGTGGTTACGGTAACCCGACCTACCCTATTTTTAGGGGCCGATCCTATAACTTTTTATTACATTTGTCAAAAAAAAAACAAAAAAAAACCGAGTGCAAAAAACGCAATGAAAGCGAAAGCGCCCGTGTCGCACACTTATTTCCCTGTCAAGTACCGTACTTTCCGGGTCATAAGGCGCGACTTTTTTCCTCGAGTTCGACCCCTGCGTCTTGTATAACGAAGCGCCTAATCCGTGTATGAAATACGAAAAAAATCAAAGAGACCGCTTGAGTACCAGTCAAACAACTTGTGATAATGCATGTTTCAGCTACTAGGTACTGCCCTGCCTTTGATCTGGCCGCACACACAGATTTCCACTCTGTTAAACTCGGTCACTGACCGGTCACTGACCCCGATGCAGGAAGTGTTTCCTCTCTCAGATATGACAGGGGAACCACCTCTCATGGCAAAAACTGGGTCATTGACCCCTGGGAAGAAGGTCGTGTCTTTTAACAAGGCCACCCAGCTATCACAATGCCTTTGGTCACTGACCGGTCACTGACCCCGATGCAGGAAGTGTTTCCTCTCTCAGATATGACAGGGGAACCACCTCTCATGGCAAAAACTGGGTCATTTTGGTGCGCCCTATTGGCCCCCTGCGTCCAATGGGTGACTGGATTACAATTTTTTTTTTAAAAGAAGGGGGTGCGTCTTAGATAACAAAGCGCCTTGTCACCCGGAAAGTACGGTAGGTTTAATTTGTACACATTAGAAAAAAAAGTAAAAAAAAAAAAAAAAGTGATTGCCTACCTACCTACCCTATTTTTTTGGGCTATGTTACCGTAACCACACCTATTATTTTTTTTGGCCTAAAGGGTAACTTTTTGGAGCGTTTCGTCAGAAAAACGCTACATGCAGTCTGATGTTTTAACGTGAGTGTATGTTTTGATTGTCGTCTCCCTGTCTGATGTTTTAACGTGAGTGTATGTTTTGATTGTCGTCTCCCTCTCTGATTATCTTTACAGACCTTTGTTATTCTCTAGCATTGAGTAGTTCCAAGTGTTTTCATACAGTATGGAGTATTTTGTTTCCCAAAACATACACCTCACATTTCTGTGCGATTTTGAATTTGACAGATTTGTTGAACAATCAAAAAAGCGAAAAGAGCAAGGACGTGGGAGGGGGGGGGGGGGGGCGGGATGTGACATCGTCAAAAAATTATAAAAGCACACATACGCTTTTTCCTTTTCTGCCAGCTCCAGCTATTGTCACAAAATCACATACCACATCCCTTCAAATGCGTCTTTCTTGTACGAGCGTACACACACACACACACACACACACACACACACACACACACACACACACACACACACACACACACACACACACATATATCTCGTACCCACACAGACTTTAACCTTCACTGTTTACTTTTCCTTTTCCTGTCCCGCTGCGTGATAAAAAGGAATCCATACAACGTGAATGACAGAGTCAACATGGTAGCTGCACGTGCAAACCGTCTCCGTTTTTTGCCATATTCTTGCGACAGCAGCCAGGGAGAAAAGACACACCCTTGCTGATTGCGATCATTCCTATTGACACTTGCCGTAGACAGAGAGCTAACTTGATCGTTTGCTCTGATGACACAATGCAAGAACCGCTCAAACAATGGCGCTCCCTAAAGTTTAACGGGGCATCGATGTATAAAAGTAGGTTAGAAATAAGTGACTTTAAAGGCGCGGTCCTTCCCCGAGGAGACAGTTCCGCTCGATGCCTCAGATCTGCCAAGGCTTTTACCTAGTTTAAGAGCATCCCTACTCTTGGACACCTCCAGAAATTACCTTCGTTGCTTCCTGTGCAGAGAGGGATTTTTTTAAACGAATTAATTCCACATAAATTCAAAAAATTATTTCGTAATTTTAGTTTTGCTCAGCACCGAAAGCACCTTGGCTGTTGATTGTTTTGGTATGTGTCCAAGTGGAGATGGTGGTCTTGTCCCCACGTTAAAGCCTGTCCCCTGTTTCTTACAGGCGAGAATTGGCGAGTGGGGCGAGGAAGTACCGTTTCTTGGGCACATCTCGCCGCGAGTGACGCTAGAATTCTCGCCTCGAACACTAGGTAGCTTTGGGCTTGCTCGCTTGGCGAGAAAACATGACGGCCACGCAGCTGCCCATCCGATTGGCTGTCCATGGTTTTTTACCGACCAGTGCAGACGACCTTTTTGGAATCAACCAATGGTGTTTAATTCTTGCGTAGCTAGCCATTAAACCGTTTCATAGACAATCTCGCCTCCTAGCTTCGCGAGCGGCTAGCCCAAAGAATATCTCGCCTGAAAGAAACACGCGTCTGGTCAGATCTGATATGGGTAGCCGAATCGTTTACACAGGAAGGGCTGTGCCTTTAATGTAGCTTCAGGAACGTTTAGGATTCCTTGCGCATACATGAAATGACAGCGAATCGTGTTTGACGAAGAATAGAAAGAGGATAAAGGAGGGTGGGGTGGGTGTTGGGTGTGTGAAGCTAAACTAATGAGCTTTTATTTAGTGAAAAGGGTGTGACCTAAGTATTTTGTCGAGTTATTTATTTGCTTATCTCTCTGCTGTATTATCGAGGCAAATCTTAAACCCGATTTGAAAGAGAGAAAAAAAAGTCTTTTTAATCCTCTGGCGTTAGCACTAACTAAATGTTCCCAGACGATTATCTAATCATGTAGGCAAGGCAGGGGTAATTCGAACTATTGTAACCCGTTTTCAGACAAGCAATGATTGTCGGCTACGATATCTTATTGTTCTGACTTTTTTCCTTTCGAATGGTGTAATAATGACTACTTAAGTATTTTATTGTTTGAAATATGCTTTGGAAACCCAGAAGAAAAAAGACCCATTGTGTTAGGGACAAATAGGATACACAAAGGTATGTTTTTGATATGCGTAAATAACCGGACATATACCTTCGTTCGAGCTCAAAGAACATTAGCTGGTTAGTTCACACGTGTGCTTTAAAGACAAAAACTGTAAATGGAAGCCTGAGCTTAAGATGATGTTAGCTTCCCTTACGGATAAATATCCGGACTGTGATATTGTAATTAAGTTTCCACAGCAAGGTTTTCAGTCGTAGTTGATGCGAAAGCCAGGATGTTTCTGTTGACATATGTATGGTATTTGTAGTTGTTCCAAAACACACACACACACACACACACACACACACACACACACACACACACACACACACACACACACACACACACACACACACACACACACACACACACACACTTTGGAACTCCCCATCCAACACACACTTAACCAACACTGTCATTCCAGCCAAATAATGTGCCCAACCTTGTACTGCTTCAAAAGACTAGTATGTCGCAATCAACGTCGCATTCCACTGCCGTCTTTAGCTTCAGTTCACCAGAAGGAACTCAAGGCCTGATCAGATAATGCCTCGGTTGGGAAATGTAGATGTGCACAGTCGACGTGGGATTAGTGGTACGAAGACAGGTCCGGAAACGCGTGTTCCGTGCTTTACGTTCAGACACAAGGTGTGAGCCGCCAGCTACCGGAAGACAGGTGACAGCACGTTAGCCCTGCTTCGCGTACCTACCATGTGATTAGGGGGTGGGGGTGGGTGGTGCGGAAGTAATTTCGCGAATTGATTTTTTTGGTGTGTGTCCAATTGTTCCTATCCCACGTTAAAGCCGGAAGAGATGTATCGTCCCAATACAATGATTGTGATTTACAAGATGGTTTATAAAGGAAGGAAGACATCTTTACGTCGAGCAGCCATCTCCAAGCCAATAAAGAAGAGAACAGAGACAGAGCAAACAGCTGATTTTCTGGCCTTGTTTCTTTTAACGGTGTCGAAGTGTGTTTTCTCATGTTGTTTCAACATATATCTTCCTCCCAATCGCAAGCACTTCACAGGTATTGACACTGATGGGAAATCGAAGAGAGAAAGGTGTGGAATAATTGGAAGATTGTTTTGTTCACTCAGTGAACCTGAGAAAATTACTCATCTCGTAATTCGCCAGACAGGGTGTTATTATGCCTGTCTTGGCTCACTCGGCTAACCATACATGGATCGACGCGAGGAACTGGTGTGAAGCAAATTGGTTGTCCTAAGTGTTGTATATTGCTTTGTCGATGTAGCGATTACGGAGACTGAAAGGGTCGATGGTGTCATTATTTGGGCGATAATATTTAAGGCAAGGTTTTGGGCGCTCCTAGCGTTAAGATGCTCCTCCGCTCAGAGGACTGTTGACGCAACGATTTGTCGCAAATAAGGATATAAACAGTCAAAACATTATCACAAAACTATTCTACAGATGATTATACATACCTTTAATGTTGCTGCCAAACAAACTTTATGCTCCCGCCAAAATGCAATCAACATTTCCCGTGATCACGTTCTGGGGCTAAAGGCGGCTGTGTGGGGTATGCCAAAATGGAACCAAATACCATGTTTTACAAAAGTTTTACGTAATCAAACACAATGTCTTTACTTAAACTAGCCCAGATAGAAAGAATACTATCTTTCGTCGAGACTAATAGACTTTCATGTGGGGTTGTGTTGTGTTGTGGAATTGTTGTTTTTGTGTGTAAACGTACTGCACGCTGTTTATTTTATGCATCAGGTTATTACTCGTACTATTAACGCATCACCGGACGAGTCAGGGTTCCATTTCATCAGCGCCACAGCTGAAATATTCATGCTCGGCTGGTATATGCCTATGTTCGTTCTGGCTTTCTGCCAATATTATTCTGGGTTTTTATTCCAGAGCACATATTGCATATGATGCTGAACGATCTTAAATAATGTCTTTAAGATATCCAGGCCTGTATGTTTCTTTAGCTAATTCAGATACTCGACAACATTCAACTACTTTGAGTGCAAATCAGCCAATAGTACAAAAAAAATATTTAAAAAAAATAAAATAAAAATAGTTTGAGGGAAACCCGCGCGGCACGTAATACATAGAGTAAATGTTAAGAGCCCTTAATCACGACTATAGTGAATTGCGATAGTAAATTACGGGAACTGCATGGTCCAGAAATAAAGGCCCGGCACGCGAAGTGTTCAAAAACCGATTCGACCCAGTCCTGCGACTTTACGTTACCCTTATTGAGCATTCCATCAACTCTTGGGCTAATGGAAGGAGGAAGTCACTGTCTGGATCGTTGGTTTACCGATTTAAAGCAACCACACTCGGTGTAAAAAGTGGTTTTCTCCAGACACGTTATAGCTATTTAACGATAATGCTAACGATAATCCTGAATTCACAAGCCAAGGCCGAGAAAAAAATTCTTTGTAGTACTAGTGGGTCCAAAGGTTAATGGATACAACGGTGTCTTAAACATTGATCTCTAAGGTGAATAGAAGTTCATTAGTTAAAATGTACAACATCTTTCCACCAAGACCTATTTAAAGACTTAGTCTTGATAATTGGTGTGTTAGTACGCGCGTGCGTGTGTGTGTGTGTGTGTGTGTGTGTGTGTGTGAGCGTGCGTGCGTGCGTGTATGTGTGTGTGTGTGTGTGTTAATATATAGAAATGTTTTGCATAATTGCTTTTTTCAATAATTGATACCACTGACAGTGCAATTTCCTCTGTTTGCATCAACGCAAAGTACATCGTACATTGAAATGTCACGAACAGCCAAAGCCAAAAGTATCATTGAAGACCAGTTGTAACATGAGGTGTCAGCGGCCATTGGCCGCATGTACCAACCGAGCATGAATATTTTAACGGTGGCGCTGACGAAATGGTCCCCTAGCTAGTCATACGATGCGATAATACCAGATTAAGAAAATGCATGATATACTCGTTTGGTTTTGATTATTCTATTTAGCGTGTCTTATGCATCTTTAAATGCGTTTCAACCTGAAAGTGAAGACGTTTGTGTTTCTTTTCCGACAGACCCTCATCGAGGATTGCTGGTCGCACGAGCCGCTGTACCGGCCTGACTTCGCCGAACTCAGCAAGGAGCTGCACAAAAATGTGAGATATTGCCAAACCTCTTTTCAGACACGCAAGTGCGTGCACGCGCGAATTCACGCACTCATCAACGCGCACTGTTGGGCGCACAGACCCACAAATATTGATCATCACAGACAGAACAGACACTGAGATACACATACACGAACCAATTTTCTCTCTCTCTCTCTCTCTCTCTCTCTCTCTCTCTCTCTCTCTCAGTCTCTCAAACACAAGGTGACAGACACGCACGCACGCAAACACACACACACACAAACACACACACACACACACACACACACACACACACACACACACATTGTAACATGTCAATGTCTATCAAGTGCAATGTCACGGAGAGAGTAGTCTTTAAAGGAATAGAATGTAAGGGAGAAAACTGAGGGTCCCTCTCCCGCGGACTTTTCTTTGCCAGGTCGATTTTTGTGTGCGCTAGACACCCACCACTCATCCCTTCCCCCGGGCCTCTCTGTCTTTCTGACTGTCTGTCTGTCTAGTGACGGAATTCTGCGGCTTTCTCGTTCTTGAAAATGTGCACCACAGCATTGTCTGTCATGTTCTAGAATTGTTTTCTCTCCATTCTCTCCACCCTGCATGTACTTTGTAAACTCGGGTTTCTTACACTCTTCTTTCTGTCTTTCGTTCCTATTTATCTTTCTGTCATTCCTTGAGGGTGCTGCTGGGAGCAACGGGGGAGGTATTCCGAAGACTTTGGTTTTTTGATTAACCTTTAAGTGTACTGTTGATTATTTCTTTCAGTCTCCACAGTACAAACGACACAGTTCTTCGGAACCTGAACGTCTTAACCGCAGCCCTGGCGTTCTCGACTGACAATCAACCAGGGTGACCTTGCCTTGATGGCGACCTTGACCTTGCGCCGACCTTGACCTTAACGCGTCCAAGGTCGACAGCACGTGTCACGAGCCAGGGTCTCCCTTCTTTGATCAAAACAGCTGGTGGTTATTTCAGACACTGTTCCATGGAGTTGAATGTTTGTGCGGTGAACATTGTGTTAGCCTAAATTGTGTGTAATTATATGTGACTGCCCAGTGAATACACGACTATATAACTATAGGTTTTGGATTCAAGTTCTTTGTTTTCCAAACAACCTTCGTCATCCACAAAGCACATCCAGGCTTGGAATTTCCGAAGCGGCATAATGTTTGACGATGTTTTCCGGAAATCGTGTATTGTATTGTATAAATGACCTTGATATGACGGCTATCGTCGGCTAACCCTCATACCACACACCAACGCTGGAACAGCTTGGGTTTGAACTTCTCGCATTCACCAGTTTGTTCAATACTTGTTTGCATTTAAAGTGCGTGAGAACATGGTGGCCGGGTGGTAACGCACTTGCGCTCGGAAGCGAGAGGTTGCGAGTTCGACCCTGGGTCAGGGCGTTAGCAATTTTCTCCCCCCTTTCCTAACCTAGGTGGTGGGTTCAAGTGCTAGTCTTTCGGATGAGACAAAAAACCGAGTACACTATATTGGGGTGTGCACGTTAAAGATCACACGATTGACAAAAGGGTCTTTCCTGGCAAAATTGTATATGCATATAGATAAAAATGTCCACCAAAATATCCGTGTGACTTGGAATAATAGGCCGTGAAAAGTAGGATATGCGCCGAAATGGCTGCGATCTGCTGGTCGATGTGAATGCGTGATGTATTGTGTAAAAAATTCCATCTCACACGGCATAAATAGATCCTTGCGCCTTGAGTCCGAGTCTGGAGATACGCGCGCGATATAAGACTTCATATAACATGTAAGTTGCTTTGTGGCTACCTTTCCAGTCTACCGCTAGTCTCCAAAAACCTCGGTTCGAGGACTTTTTTGCAACAATTATATCAACAAATGATATTAGACGTTTTCTATTAGTGTAACAACCATGCCTGAATGACTCTTGCATTCTTTTTAATATCTGATACTGTTTGAGTAAACATGCATTATATAATAATAATAATAACGGGCATTTATAAAGCGCCTTATCAGAAGTTCAAAGCGCGTGACAACAATACATGTATACAAAAATCATACAATCACTGTCAGATTCAAACAACACATCATGCACATCTCACATCCCCAGACTCTATACTAAGGAACTATCCGTAGTGTTGTTGGAACAAGTGAGTTTTCAAATTGGACTTAAAAGATGAAATGGATGGAGAGTGACGCAATTGAAAGGGGAGTGAATTCCATAACTGAGGTCCATAGTACGAAAACGTGCGGAAGCCATGAGCCTTGCGTTTAAAGCGACCTTGATGGAGAAGTCGAGCATCATCAGAAGAACGAATGTACAGGGCCGTCAGTTACTATTGAAGATTTAACCTGTGATATGTGCCTACCCCGGTTTTCGTTGTTTGCCGTGTAGTTTGGACATTCGTAAAAACAAAATCATGACTTATGTGTTAGTAAGCCTATGTTTACATATTCAGACGTTGTTGAATACTTATGTTAGGCCAAAAAAAATAGGTGTGGTTACGGTAACATAGCCAAAAAAAATAGGGTAGGAAGGTAGGCAATCACTTTTTTTTTCAACTTTTTTTTCTAATGTGTACAAATTAAACCTACTTGACAGGGAAATAAGTGTGCGACTCGAGCGCTGTCGCTTTCATTGCGTTTTCTGCACTCGTTTTTATATTTAGTCAAGTTTTGACTAAATATTTTAACATCGAGGGGGAATCGAAACGAGGGTCGTGGTGTATGTGCGTGTGTGCGTGTGTGCGTGTGTGCGTGTGTGTGTGTGTGTGTGTAGAGCGATTCAGACTAAACTACTGGACCGATCTTTATGAAATTTGACATGAGAGTTCCTGGGTATGAAATCCCCGAACGTTTTTTTCATTTTTTTGATAAATGTCTTTGATGACGTCATATCCGGCTTTTCGTGAAAGTTGAGGCGGCACTGTCACGCCCTCATTTTTCAACCAAATTGGTTGAAATTTTGGTCAAGTACTCTTCGACAAAGCCCGGGGTTCGGTATTGCATTTCAGCGTGGTGGCTTAAAAATTAATTAATGACTTTGGTCATTAAAAATCTGAAAATTGTAAAAAAAAAATAAAAATTTATAAAACGATCCAAATTTACGTTTATCTTATTCTCCATCATTTGCTGATTCCAAAAACATATAAATATGTTATATTTGGATTAAAAACAAGCTCTGAAAACTAAATATATAAAAATTATTATCAAAATTAAATTGTCCAAATCAATTTAAAAACACTTTCATCTTATTCCTTGTCGGTTCCTGATTCCAAAAACATATAGATATGATATGTTTGGATTAAAAACACGCTCAGAAAGTTAAAACAAAGAGAGGTACAGAAAAGCGTGCTATCCTTCTTAGCGCAACTACTACCCCGCTCTTCTTGTCAATGTCACTGCCTTTGCCATGAGCGGTGGACTGACGATGCTACGAGTATACGGTCTTGCTGAAAAATGGCATTGCGTTCAGTTTCATTCTGTGAGTTCGACAGCTGCTTGACTAAATATTGTATTTTCGCCTTACGCGACTTGTGTTTTCTTTCCTTTTTTTGACAAATGTAATAAAAAGTTATAGGGTCGGCCCCTAAAAATAGGGTAGGTCGGGTTACCGTAACAACACCTATTTTTTTTTTTTTTTTTTTAGGCCTTATACAAAATAAATATGTTTACCTCTCGGCAACCTTGACGAATTTCACATCAGCAGAAACGTGATACAAAGGGTGACGCTCCTTTTGCACAGTTATTCTGACACTATATGATGCCTCCCTTCCCGTGTTAAACGTCAGTTATTCTGACACTATAGGATGCCTCCCTTCCCGTGTTAAACGTCAGTTATTCTGACACTATAGGATGCCTCCCTTCCCGTGTTAAACGTCAGTTATTCTGACACTATAGGATGCCTCCCTTCCCGTGTTAAACGTCAGTTATTCTGACACTATAGGATGCCTCCCTTCCCGTGTTAAACGTCGTAACGATCACCATACGTAGACTGTTCCATAATTATTTAGAATCTCACAAACGAAATCGCATACGAACAATCCAATTAGGCCATCATCTCAAAACAAGCTCGTTCAGGCCTGGGACCACTTGACATCGGCTATACGTACCTTCTATGACCCTCGTGAAGGCTCGGCCAGAGTCTTCAGAGCTCTCAAACCGTGTTTCCGCGGCTGTTTCTTGACATTAACGAACAGGTTGAACTACCAGAGGGAATATTCAGGAGATTCGGGTGGTCGCGACAAATTCTTTGGTTCCTTTGAAACCGAGAACTCTTGTCGAAAGGGCAGTATGCACAGGTGCGTTGTCATGTTGTAGAATGAGCCCTGTGTTTCGACGGTGTGTTTGCCAAGCCTCGAATAATTTAGGCAGTCAGTGGTGGACACAGTAGTCAAACGTGACTGTATGCCTGTCCTCAAGAGGCACACTGTTTCTCAACACCCTGATCTTGCGACGAAAGATACCATCATTTGTTTTTCAGTGCATCTTGTCATTTAAACTTGGTATGAGGTAGGTCGCCAGGGCTGGGGTGCACGAACAGAAAGTGGGTGCCACCCAAACGGGAGAGATCAAATCGCGCGGGGTCTGATTCGGTAAAATCCCAACAAATCTCAATTTCAACCAATCCGACCGACCGGTTGGAAACTTTCTCGTGCACCTCGGCCCTGAAAACACACAGACAGACGACTGTTGTTTGGTTTCAGGATGGAACTGATAAAACCAGGTTTCACCACCACCACTGAGACGACTGTTGTTTGGTTTCAGGGTGGAACTGATAAAACCAGGTTTCACCACCACCACTGATATACGATACTCGTAGATCCGTTCAGGTTTTGGTTTCAACAGTGTTTTAATCAGTAATCGATTGATACTATTCATTAAAAAAAAAACATTCAATATCAACAAGCTGTTTTAGTGTTAATTATAGTGGTGACCGCAAGGTACATATTATTTATCCGGGACGTACCCCCGGCCAAGATTTTTTAACTTTTTGGAAGAGATTGAGATTTATTACAAGATTTTAAATACCGACTGTAAGGCCCCGTTCACACAGCTCCAGGTCCTTACCACGACCCTGCCCATCACGCCGATCTAAAAAAAAGTTATCAAATCGGGGCATATCGCCGTCAAACTCCAGCACATGGCACTAATACCCCAGTCACATAATAACTGTTTCAGATCGGAGTAAATTATTTTTTTTTAATTTTTTTTTTTTAACTGTGATATACGCCTTAAATGTTAATAGTGTACATGATCTCCGGAAAATGTGAATGGTTTGTGAGTTATATTTGCGCAGCAATTGAAAATGTCACATCTGGGTATTTTTTTTCAACTCCCACGTGCACAAAAAGCCAAATACAATCACCATATGAGTTGGTGTGATTCTGAATTACTCGTGATAATTGCTACTCAAGTGTGCTTGTTTGAAGCCTCCTAACATCTTAACATTTCATGATCGATTTTAGTGTGTCTCAAGAAGCAAAAGTTGCAAAAGGCGAATGTTTTGTGAAAGATTCCGTTCCTTATGAGTTTGACTCAGAATCGTTTTTACACGGCACCTTCTCTGTTCTCCTTTTTTTCCTAAAGCGTTCCCACACAATCTTTTTTGTGTTCTGTTTATGTCTAGTGTACACATACACATTTCTTCGTTTTAATGTCATGTCAACCTATTCAGATTTCAGACTGCAACTGCTAGTGATAAGCACGTTCTCGTATAAATCGAAATAGACAATGAGAACTCTCACGCACGTAGGCACACACGCTTACCAACCCCCCCCCCCCCACCCCCCCCCACCCCCCCACCCCACACACACACACTTACACACATACACACACATGCGCGCGCGCGCTCCCTGCTACGTGTCTGCTATGTCAGAGGTTGTTTTTTTGTCGAGAGAGCGCTTCTCGCGATCACTTTTTATTGACAGCTGTCATCATAAACTGGCTTTTTCATAAAAATCGAGCCTAGGTCAGATGCATGCATTGCGCTTGACAAAATTGAGTTCATTCCATAACACCGCTCTTGGTGATGAAGATCCTATTTTTTCATCGAGTAGGAAATAAATAATGATGACAAAACATGTTTAAGTAGGAAATGAATAATGATGACCAAACCTGGAAGTAGAGAAATTGTATGAGACTGAAAATTGAAAGTTTTGATATCGTTTACAATTTACAAATGTTGCATTTATGTACATCGCCAACGTATAGGTTTCTTCTATACACTTACCGCTTACCAACCCTGCACAGATTGTCTTCGGTTTTAAATTTTACCAAAGGTCTTTGTGGCCACGTATATGTGTGCCATCGATACAGCTTGTAGGAAAAACAAAAGAAAAAAAGTAGTTTGTCTCTTTCGTAAAATTCACTGCCTGCAGGCGACCTTTCAGGTTTGCAGAATTTGCGATGAGTGTCAATCGGTGAAAAGAAAAAAATACGACGTACATTGTTTGCGACTGTCGTAAAGGAAGCCGGAAAATAAGAATCTAAATACGCAGTCTTTTCATATGGTTGGTTGACCTGCTTCAAGATTCCTGTTTAGTGTTAACTACACGTGATTTGTGTGTTCGATGGTGGTTGGTTTCAATTTATTACTGCTAGAATGCAAAGTACGTGTGATACTACAGTACAGTGCAACCTGCCTTTTCAACCACCTCTGAATAACGACCACCTGCCCATTACGACCACCCCGCAGAGGATCCCCGACAAGATCATTTTTCTATATGGTTCACCATTCCATAGCGACCACCTTTCTATAACTACCATTTTTGGGTGGTTCCTTGGATGGGTATTAATAGACAGCTTCGACTCTATCCCAAGTTTGGTATTCATGAGCAGAAACAAGGTCATCAATCAATCAATCAATCAATCAATGACGCTTATATCGCGCATATTCCGTGGGTACAGTTCTAGGCGCTCTGCAGTGATGCCGTGTGAGATGAAATTTTATACGGCCAGTAGATTGCAGCCATTTCGGCGCATATTTACCTTTCGCGGCCTATTATTCCAAGTCACACGGGTATAGGTAGACAATTATTAACTGTGCCTAAGCAATTTTGCCAGGAAAGACCCTTTTGTCAATCGTGGGATCTTTAACGTGCACACCCAATGTAGTGTACACGGGGGGAGGGTTCGGACACCGAAGAGAGTCTGCACACAAAGTTGACTCTGAAATAAATTTCCGCCGAACCTGGGATCGAACTCACGCTGACAGCGGCCAACTGAATACAAATCCAGCGCGCTACCAACTGAGCTATATCCCCGCCATGAGTGAAATAGCACGTGACTATCGTCTCGTGACCTACTTACAGCTGTCAGAGACTCTAACATGAACTTCCTGGTAGATTTACTGATGTCGATCGAAACCCCAGACAGATCCAATTAATCCATTCTGTTTCGTTTCAAGTTGTTCGGTTCTTCCCAACAGTACGGTCACCACATTTACAGAGTAAGGAGAACGGTATCACGTGCATATATCACACACTCAGTAATTAGCGCGCATGCACACACACACACACACACACAAAACGTATGCGTTTAGCGGTGTGCACAGTTATAGGTGATCTTTAATGTCAAGTTAACAACTTGAATGTTAGATTAGCACCAACATAAGAAATAAAGGACAGTACTTAGCTATTTTTGTGCTCACAGAGGATGAAAAAGAAAGTAAGAAAATAAAAATTACGAGTTCGATTGATGGTTTGATACTTACAGACGTTTTAATATCATCAGCGTTATAGGAAGATAGATTGTATTAAACCATAAAAATAAGATCGGCAAAACACAACCACACCCAATATGCATTGAATGGTCAAATCACGGGATTTTTTCCAAACCGAGTCTGGCGCGATTGTCATCTGGTCATGTTAACGGTTCTCAATCAGGAGATTTAATTATCCAAAGCGTTTCTGACACGAATGTCACATAATCGCCATTTTCTCAATCACGTGATTCTTTCAAAAGCGTGTCGGACGTGGAATAATGTTACGTGATCATATATGTAGCATGTGATTTGCCCAAAGCGCGTCAGTTTTGGTGTGAATGCTACATGATCAAAACAAATAACGCATTCACGTGATTCGTCCACAGGCGTGTGTGGCGCTAATGTCACGTGGACACCATCATTTCCTCGAATCACGTGATTTGTCGAAAGCGTGTTTTGAAGTGGGGGTCGAGGGAACGTCTGGTCTGATCACTGTGAGAGCACGGACCTACAGGTCCGTGGTGAGAGTTACTGATACGAGTCGGGTCTCTCAGGTCCCATCAGGCGGTCTCCAGACCGAAAAGATCAGCGGTCGACAAGATGGCTTTCCGGGACGATATTGGATCTCCGACAAGAGGCAGTATGGTGAGCCTTCCTCTGTCCCTGGAACCTCCCCTTTCCCGATTATCCATTTTAAAAGTACAGTCCAACTTGTCCATAAAGACTACCCAAAGGTAGTGTACACTACATTGGGGTGTGCACGTTAAAGATCCCACGATTGACAAAAGGGTCTTTCCTGGCAAAATTCTATAGGCATAGATAAAAATGTCCACCAAAATACCCGTGTGACTTGGAATAATAGGCCGTGAAAAGTAGGATATGCGCCGAAATGGCTGCGATCTGCTGGCCGATGTGAATGCGTGATGTATTGTGTAAAAAAATTCCATCTCACACGGCCTAAATATGCGCCTTGAATATGTGCGCGATATAAATTGCATAAAATAAAAATTATAAAAAAAATAAATCCCTGCGCTTAGAACTGTACCCACGGAATACGCGCGATATAAGCCTCATATTGATTGATTGATTGATTGAAAGGTCTGACCAAAAAGCCGTTATAGACAGGTGGTCACTACAGGAAAATAAAAGAAGAATATAAAAAACTTGAAAAACGAAAAACAACACGTTTCGTCGGGGATTCTTCAAGACCTTCCTTAACTTGAGCCCGAAGTGTTGGCGCTAATGTCACGTGGACACCATCATTTCCTCGAATCACGTGATTTGTCGAAAGCGTGTTTTGAAGTGGGGGTCGAGGGAACCAACACTACGCGAAATTCCTTGTGCTTTAAATGTTTTTTAATGTCACTTGGCTCAATAAATACTGTATTCTGTATTCTGTATTCTGTAAGTTGAATTCGCGAATCCTTTTAACCGAAAATGAAGTGACACAGCTTCGTGCAGCGAGCTTTGTGAAGAGGATTTCGCGAAGTCAACTTTGCCCAGTTAATATCAGGTTTTAGGTTGAGCGCCTGGTTTGTTTGTTTGTTTGTTTGTTTGCTTAACGCCCAGCCGACCACGAAGAGCCATATCAGGGCGGTGCTGCTTTGACATATAACGTGCGCCACACACAAGACAGAAGTCGCAGCACAGGCTTCATGTCTCACCCAGTCACATTATTCTGACACCGGACCAACCAGTCCTAGCATGCACTAACCCCATAATGCCAGACGCCAGGCGGAGCAGCCACTAGATTGCCAATTTTAAAGTCTTAGGTATGACCCGGCCGGGGTTCGAACCCACGACCTCCCGATCACGGGGCGGACGCCTTACCACTAGGCCAACCGTGCCGGTTTGAGCGCCTGGGCAGGTTCGACTTATCATCCTTCACGTGTAAAGTGACCATGCACGTACACCACAAAAAGCCTGTCCAGGGTTCTACGTGTGATATAAGAGCATCTTTCTACTTGGACACTCACCAACAACCATCAGTGTGACTCATTTCTGTGCAGAATGGCAATTTATTGCTGAATTAGTTTCTAATTGACACCGGTGTCAATCTGCACAATTGATTCGGCAACAAATGTCTATACTTTGCGCGGGAATCAGCCAGGCTGTAGATGTTCTGGGTGTGATGGGGACGCAGGACAGTAACAACAATTGGTTGTTCGGGCAAAGGGTTGTGAAATCAAACAAAAAGGACTTTTTTTTTTTTAGCCCACATTCTTGGACTTAAAATGCACACATTTGTAACCAGTGGGGTGGGTAACTGATACAATCCTTGCATGGATCAATACTGTTCTCGAGCATCTTCTTCTTCTTCTTCTTCGTTCATGGACTGAAACTCCCTCGTTCACTCGTGTTTTTGGACGATTGGGTTTTTACGTGAATGACCGTTTTTACCCCGCCATTCAGGCAGCCATCCGCCGCTTTCGGGTGAGTTCTCGAGGTTCAACCGGAGACACCACTAAAGTGTTATTGTTTTTTGTTTTTGTTTTATAAATAATCAAAGTAATTCCACGAACGAGGAAGGAAAGAAGGAAAACGACACAAACGAGATGATAAGGCAAGGCTAGCGAGACAGAAGCTTGCTGTGTGGAGCTGAAATAGAATCAAAGCCGATTGGGAAAGTTAATGAGAGCTTTACGGCACCCAAGGGACTTGACGGCATCAAACGTGTTTACATATGCTTTTTTTTTTTAAAGTTCAAACAGTGTTGTGGCAGTCTCATGAATTACAGGCGTTTTTGTTTTTGTTTGTGTGTGTGTGTGTGTGTGTGCAGATTTCCAAGATAGTCAAAGTCTCTATTGTCGGACTAGGAGAATTCGATGATTAACGAATCGTTTTTATTCTAAACTTGGCCAAAACATTATTGCAACAGATTTCAAACCCAAATTAAAGCATTAATCCCCGTGTCATTTCATTAACTTTATATGCCAGATTAAATATTTCTTGTATATTTCTTCTTCACGAAGTATCTCTAGTATGTTGGTAAAATATTCTAAAAGTTTCAAAGCAATCCACCAAGTCATTGCTAAAGTGCAGCCTTTTTTGTCATAATACCCCTAACAAAAAGTCCCGATTTTGAACGCTCTTGCGATCGACACCTGCATCAGTAGGAATAGCATAACACACGAAATACGCAAGGTAGCAAAACAAAACAATCTGTTCCGGGAAGATAATTAGTTTGACTTTCTTCTCAAATGTCAAAGTGGCAAAGTTTTGGCAATTGTGATTTTTTGTCGAATTTTCATTTGGCTCTTCCGTTTTTGTCTGGTCGATTTTCAGGGTTCCCTTACTTGAGCGGCGGTCACGTGATACCTGTAAAAGAAATATTTAATCCAAAAGGTGATCCTGAAGGTTAAGTGAACGGCCTTAACTGGCATATAAAGTTTTAATGAAATGACACGGAAATTAATGCTTTAATTTAGGTTTGAAATCTGTTGCAATAATTGTTTGGCCAAGTTTATGTTGTTTTGATTAGTAAAAGCTGTCCAACTTGTCCAAGTTACATTCTGTAAATCGTGTAATTTGGTTGCAGTGTTTGTTGTTTATAGCGGTGTTTTTTTAAATTCTGACACAGATATGTTTTACTGTGGATACTTACCTTTGTGTCACACAAATTATGTATTTTACGGGTAAGATTTTGACTTTTTCTTTCAAATGAAAATGATGTATATGCTTGTGCAATATACTTTTTAGCTGATGAGTTGTATTCTAAACATAGAGCTCTCATTCTTGAGTAAAATGCACCACGCTGTTCGAGCGGATTTCCGTTATTGCTGTTCAATCGCGGTGCAGTGAGTGTATGTAGGTTTAGATATTGGCAGGCATGTTGTATTTTTTGTTATGTTAAACCTCGTTGTTGATGTTTCTCCCTCGTTTTTGTGTGGATAATTTTATGTTTGTGGGGAAGCTGCATCAGCGTAGACGATAGGGATTATTGCTTGGAGTATTTTGTGATGGTAACATTAGTGTTGATGACAAAGTCAGTTAATTGTTGGTTTTGATTGTTTATCTCAATAGCAGATTTGTATTTATTTTATTTTCAGTTAAGACTGCAGTTTTTCTTTTAGCTCATTAAAGAAAGACGGTCAATTTCTGCAGCATGTAAGCAAAAACAAATGAGTGTTCAGATATATTTTAAACCAATGCGCAAAAGATGTTTCTAACTTGGGCTGAACTTTCATGTTTGACTGACTCGCATCATGGCAAAGAATGTACAGCCTGCACTGAGAGACTTCTGCTATGGCAGGGAAATTTCACAAGACTCTATAAGGTTAATGTTCAACAAACCACAACCAATGCTTTGACAGTGTTTAACGGCAAAACTGCAGTTAACAAAGCGTTCGTGACGTCATTACAACACAAATAGACACATTGTCTTTGTTGTAAAGTTATTCAGTAACCGGCGTCAGGAATGTTCTACTTCTGCTGTCGTGTTTTATATATATATAATTTTTTTTTTTTTTTTTCATGTTTCAGAGTCATTTGTCACCATTGTGTCACGACCCACTCGATCGTGAAATATCAACAAGCTCATAACATTTTATCACTGGATGGTAAAAGGTAGACGGCATATTGTGCATTTCGACATTTCACTTTGTTATAAAATGTGTAAATGATACTTGTTCTGTTCGAGTGACACAATTCGCCAAGATCGATTTTATCATAATGTTGTGTGTTTTGTCTGTGTCAGTGTGTGTGTGTGTGTGCGCGCGCGCGTGTGTGTGTGTGTCAGTGCAGGGGCGGATTAGGGGGGGTGGGGTGGTTACAGGGGTTCCGGAACCCCCCCTCCCCCCCCGGCTGTCAAAAAAAAAAAATTAATACTAACTTTAAAAGAAATAATGAGTGGCTGCTGACACCAGTTGATCATGTTTAAAATCAAGGATAAGCAATAAATTGTTCATAAAATAGCTAAAACTCTTCAGCTTCTGGGGGGCAAAGCCCCAGACCCCCCAACGGGGCCTTGCCCATGTACCCCACAAGGTTGTAACCCCCCCCCCCCCCCCCTCTGGCTTAACTGCTCCGCCCCTGCAGTGTGTGTGTGTGTCTCTCTCTCTCTCTAATAAACTGTTTTGTCCTATGGAGCGATTTGTCAAAAAATAATCGCAAAGACTTTTGTGTTTGTTCAAATGATATGAAAAGAACAGAGAAAAAATGCAAAGCCTCATAAGTCATATATTCTGTTGCTGTCGATCAATATGACAGCGTAGTTTTAGGTTCTTCTCATGCACTATCCAAAGCTGACATGTTGAAAACAGGAAAAAGTAGAGTACAATGAGAAACACATCGTTAACATGAATTTTTCATGGAGTCCAGTTGTTAACAATTACAGCTCTGCAAATGTAAGAACCCAACAGCACGCACAACATTCTGATAATCATCGCTCCACGGCTATCGCCAGTTGTCTTTCTGACCGGACGCGAAAGTCCTACGCGAATCTATCAAAACAAGAATACAGAGTTATCTCCCATATGTTGTTCGCGAGCAGTGTTCGCGAGACGAAAATGATTGCAGATTGGCCGACTTCGACAGTGATCTCCGTTCAGTTCAGTTCTTCACAGTTATGATAAAGACATCGTTCTAAGGTCAAAACAAGTCGAAATTTTGGGACTGCTGCCGGAAGGAGACCGTAATATATGGTTGCATCACTGTGAAAAAAAAAATCGTCAGCTCCGGCGAGCGCCGAAACCAAACGGTTGATTATCACGTGACACTTATGCCATATTTAGAGTTGTTTGCACAGTAAATACAGCCGCGAAAAATAGCTCGCTTGAAACTGTCTTACATATCAATTCCTTTGTAAATTAAAAATTACACACCATGAAAAATCATTATCGACGATCGCGAATCTGCTTACATTCATAACACATTACGAAAAGATCTAAATATGTTAAAAAAATCGATTTCCTCGCCAGACAAGGAAAACCAAGTCAAGTTTTGACAGGGTTAACCCCTCCCCCCCCCCCCCCCCACCTGGCTTAAACATGTACCTCCCAAACGCTTTTTTTTTTTGGTAGGGGGAGGGGGGGGGGGGGGGGGGTTTGCATCTGGAACATCATGAAATCCGAGGAGAAATCGCACCTCGAGCTAAGTATAGAAATCTTTCGAAAGACATTTTTCTTCAACGATTTTTGTGATGAAAAGTACCGGTAAGAGTCCTTACAATCTCAATTCTTCTTCATTGCCTAAACAGCTTGCTGTCGAATTTACCTTTTTCGTTCAAGGAGAGGCTTCCTATCCCTCCAGAAACATCAAAAAACGTTCAGCTTCGCCCCCTGGAACCCCCCCCCCCCCCCCCCCCCCTAGTACTTACCTAGTCCGGCCCTGTAACCTACGTAACGAACTCCCACTGCCACTGCTGCGCTCACAGAAAACGAAGGATCGGAGGACCAGTAACTGGGGCGAACAGTGATGATATTGTGAATATAGCTTCACACACAATTTCAGCTTTCTTGATAATCATAAGACAAATCTGCTGCAATTCCCCATCTCTGTAAAAAGTGAGGAAAGAGATGTTTCGGTGTCCTGTACACCGCCTTCTTGGTGTGTGCGTGTTCTCGCGGTAAGTTTGACAAGAACATAACTGGGCGTTTAATCATACAGATACTTCAAATATCTTAGCTTTATTTATCACACAGCCTTGACTATTGATAGCATACCTGTCAAGTCCTACGCATTCTGCGTAATTCTTACGGTTTTTCAGTGTTTTTTGGGTCCTACGTCGTATACCTCAAACCATACGCATTTTCAGCATTTAAAAAAAATACAACAAAGAACACAAGTGACAAGTGACAAGTGAGAAAAAAATGAACGAACAAGAGTGCAGTGTAAATGTATTACATGTAGTGGTAAATAAAGAGCAGTTTGTGTAGAAAGGAATTTATCATATGTGCGAAAAACAATCTGATTGGTTTAGTGTGTATGCGTGAGAAGTTGAATTTGTGCGTTTAACCACATCCTGATCCACGCATTAACTATGGTTTTTGATCCCCAACTATGGTTTCTTATGCCATTTACTATGGTCAGAGGCCAAAAGTACTTGACAGGTATGTGATAGTGACAGAGAAGGCGCGCGTGCACACATACACGTACACTCCTGTAACACACATATACATACACACCCACCTCCTCCGTCCCTGAATTCTCCGTCCCTGAATTCTCTCTCTCTCTCTCTCTCTCTCTCTCTCTCTCTCTCTCTCTCTCTCTCTCTCTCTCGCTCCGCTTGCTGTCTCTCTGTGTCTGTCTGAGTACTTTCAGAATTATCACAACACAATGATTTAAAAAAAATACGGACATTGTACATGTATCAACACATTTCTCTTTTTTTCATTTCCTTTATTTTTTGTATGGTTTTTGCTACACACAGCTTACAGCATTCAAAAACAATCAAATCAATGAAGCCAACACTATGATCCGTATATAATACATTTAACCTTCACAGTGCTTTCTGAGTCATGTATGACCCAGAGCCTAACAAATTGTGCTGTATCCCATAAGATATTTTTTATAATTTTTCTTCAAACTTTATATCATCTCCACAGATCACTGATGGGATCTCCCTCCTGGGCACTTCTTGAACTATTATCTTGGTAAACAACCAAATAAACAATGATATAATTTAAACTACATAGTGAAGATGTTTCTTTCTTTCTTTATTTGGTGTTTAACGTCATTTTCATTCACAAAGGTTATATCGCGACGGGGAAAGGGGGAAGATGGGATAGAGCCACTTGTTAATTGTTTCTTGTTCACAAAAGCACTAATCAAAAAATTGCTCCAGGGGCTTGCAACGCAGTACAATATATGACCTTACTGGGAGAATGCAAGTTTCCAGTACAAAGGACTTAACATTAGGAATTTCACTAAGTTTATCCATCATCCGACAGTGTGGGTTGTGTACAACCCATGCTCTACAAAGAGGCAATAAAAAATGTATTCCTTTTCACATGGCACAGGTTGTGAATGACCCATACTTAGTCTTTTTAAGTTGAATCTTTCTGTAAAAAGTATGGGTTTTGTGTGAACGACACATTATCCGAACTGTGCAGTCCAAATCAGGCTCCAGTGAAGGCTAAAGTTTCATTCTAAATGTATTTACCCATAACCACATGACCACACAGACATGAAACAAAAATCTGAAGTTGTATGAAGTAAATGTTCGTCCTCATTATGCCAAAAATATGGGAATAGGAATAAAAATACATGAATAACCTATCACATAAGCTGCATGCTGCAACATAACATATAAAATGGATGACAAGTCCATGTGACCCCATGTCAGAATCTGACCCTTTTAATTTCATGACTACTGTGAGGGAAGAGGGCACACACACACACCAAGGATGGCCTAATCCTTCGCCAGGGGCAAGTAAATAACCGTTTGATAACTCGCCCGGCTGGCCAGTTAAAATTCTGGTCAAATGCAACACTTGTGGTTGTAACATCGAGTTTCAAAGCCATAAACAATGCAGATGTAGCAACTGCAATATATGTACCGGACCAGCGAAATTTCTGGCTGGCTAGTGACTTTGAAGTTACTCACCCGGCTGGCGAGTTAAAATTTTGAGATTTGACCATCCCTGCACACACACACACACACACACACACACACACACACACACACACACACACACACACACACACACACACTGACACACACACACACACTGACACACACACACACACTGACATACACACACACTGACACACACACATACTGACACTGACACACACACACACTGACACACACACACACACACACACACACCATGAATAAAATTTAAAAAATTCAGACACCATGAGACAAATGTTCATTAAACTAAATACTCTGCAGCAAGGGAATTAGGTTGTTCAACAGTATGATCACACAAATCAAAACACCTTACAAGACAGATGAAACCACAGTGTTAGCTATGGGCCGTTTGACCAGCTCAATCAAATTCAAATGGGATATACTTTAAGGCGCAAAAATATCAAGGAGGCTGAGTGGGGTCCAGGGGCATGCCACCCACCCCCCCCCCCCCCCTCCCCCTCCATCCCCCTTGTTTTGTTTGTTTATTTGTTCAATGAAGCTAAATAATAATAACGAGGATACTTCTATGGCGCAAATCATAAAATAGTTCTAAGCGCCTCACAAAAATAAACATAAATAAATTATTTTGCACACAATGGTGCAATCTGATGACATCTGAGCTTAGAACTTCCAATTGTACCATGTCAGCGAATGAAGTGTATGTGTGTGTGTGTTCTGTGTGTGCTATGTCTGAGACAAGGGTAGCACAGTGGTAAACGATCTTGATGCAACCTTGTATTTTGTCATTTTCTGATTTTATACACCACCAACAGCACATGATGACTATCAAACTGAACCCTGAAGACAGCTCTCTTATCCACAATTCCTTGATCCAAGAAATGGTACAGTCTTCCAAAAACTTTGAACATTTCAGTTAGAATGCCCCCAAAATAAGCACTATGTGTAAATTTACTTCACATATTCACTTTAACATAGAAATCTCACCATCTCACAAAAGGCTTTCCAAGGGAAGTCGCAAATTTGAGAATGCGTTGCAGAAATTGCACAAATAGAAATGTCCAAAGAGAAAGGCAAAACACAAACAAAAGCACACCAAAAAATATGAAAACAATCCTCATGATGCACAGGAAATAATGGCAATAACCCAATATAGCCCCACATGATGTTCACCGTCCCGCTGCGTGAATCTCAAACAGTTGCTCTTCTTTCTTCTTCTTCTTCGTTCATGGGCTGAAACCCCAAGTTCACTCATGTTTTTGACGAGTGGGTTTTCACGTGTATGACCGTTATTACCCCGCTTTCGGGGGAGCTCTTCTTTCATTATGTGACGTCATAACGGGGTTAATTCATGACTATGCCGAAATAAACATCATCCTTACTCACAATCAACAGCTACAAACTGATCACAGAGTTGCTCAAATGACAAGGACACTATCACACAGGCTATGGCTCAAGGACCACACAAGAAGCATCCTTGATGCTTAATTGCCGAAAAAATATCTGACAGGGGGGCCCTCCACCTCCTCTCCCTTGTCATTCTCAAAGCAGACGACGAGGTCTACGTACTTGATGCCAGGTTCAGGCTTAATCAGCTTCAGCATTCTGTTAACACAAAGTCAAACACCAATTGTAAATCAACAAGCCAGAACAAAGATAAACTTACCAGCAACATTTTTTGTAAAATGTAAATACAAAACAACATTTTTTAAATCGTGAGTGGTTCATGTTCTCCCCTCAGTGAACACACAAAGCTTTTTTTAACAAAATTAACTATGGTCGTTTCACTTACATTCCATACAAAAAAGTTACATAGACATCTCTATCATTAGGCTGGGAAGCGTTTGGATGTGTGCGAAGTAATTGCTATAAAATTCATTTTAGGTGCAGTTGATTCATTTCAGTGTGCCTGCACACATCTAATCGAGTTGGCCGGGAAAAAACCATGCGATGAGTCCGAAATATCGTACATTTTATTTTAGTTTTCGGAGCGACAGTTTTTCACAAGCTACCCAAGGAAACTATTCAATAACATCACACGATAGCTTAATCAGCATGGCGTAAGCAGTTTATTGGTCTCATCTATGTATAGATATATTTGTTTGTTTCTCAGGGGCGCATTTCACTGCTCGCATTATAATGATTATTAGGCGATTGCAGATTCAGTCTTTGTCTATGTGCCTTGTGAAATTATGTCCATTGAGAACAACGTGGATCGTGCATGTGACTGTTAGGTAATAAGTTTTTTTCCATGTTCAGCTTCACCTACTTACGTTGCGTTTATTTATTAATCTGTGCATTTGTTAGTGGATATGTACATGTATTTCTTTCAAGGTTACCTAACATTACCCAGCAAGCAATCATTCAGCTCAGTAGGCCAAACACTGTTATTGCACCATTGAAGTTTGCACTTGGCGTGCAAATGCACCGATCATTCGGTTCACGGTTTCTGATCGATACCCTCAGCCACCTTGGCTTTAGCTGTTCTTACACAGAGGTACGGAAATTTGAACTGAATGCTGCGCAATCATATGGCATTGATCTCCCACCTACTACTGTGTATGCCTGCCTGTGCAGAAATCCCCGACGCAATGCAGTCTGTCACAGACGTTGCATTCCATTCTAGCGAGCAACAAACGCAGCACAAAGAGTTGAGCGTGGCAAGGCAGAAGCGAGATCACACAGACTGATCTTGAGATATCTGCTTGATAGGAACCCTTTCACTGTGGATACAGCCCTCCGATCCATTTCAAGCGGAAAAGAAGCTGAAGCTACTGTGAATGCAGAACAAGCAAAAGGCGTAGGAAACAAGATTCTGAGCAGCATGATCGGAAATAATGTTGTGGATTTTACCTTTAAAAAGAAGGATCAAGCTGTAACCATGGCTCTGAAAGCCAAGTCGTCCAATCTGCACGATGATCTAGTACATGTTCACTCCATGCTGTTGTTCCAGAGACTAGTGACAACTGTGAAGAACACCAACGGATGTCTTGAGGACGCCTTTGCCTTTGAGATGTGCAGTGTCCCAGCATCGCTGTTTGATTCGGGTGGTCTGCCAAGACAAGGTACCAAGGCTGCACTGGCAACTTACATCTGGACTTCAACAAAGCAGGTAAATGGTGTTATTCCTGATGATGTAACATATGTCATCGATGGTGGCTTGCTGTTGCACCTTCTGCCCTGGTGCTGTGGTTCAACATACAACCAGCTTACTCAGAGTTACGCAGACTTTCTCATTCGTCATTTTGGCAAAGGAACTGTTGTTTTTGATGGATACAGCTGCGGACCTACCACCAAAGATGCAGCCCATTTGCGAAGAACAAGCAGAGCCAATACGCCATCACTTTTGAGGGTGACATGGTCCTGTGCGAACCAAAGGAGCGCTTCCTGACGAATCCAAACAACAAACAGCGGTTCATCAACCTCCTTAGTTCCCGTTTTTCACAGCACGGCTTTGACACTGTCCATACAACTGCTGATGCTGATAGGCTCGTCGTAAAGACTTCTCTGGAATTGGCAAGGAAGGGAAACGTGATTCTGGTTGGCGAGGACACCGATCTGCTCATCCTTCTTTTGTACCATCTTACGCCAGATCACTGCCCCGTCTTCTTCACATCAGTGAGATCATCGTCAGCAAAATCAGCTGCAAAAGTGTGGGACATCAGAAAAGTCCAGACTGTTCTTGGATCTCAAGTTTGTGAGAACATCCTGTTTGCGCACGCCTTTGGTGGATGCGATACAATTAGCAGTCCATTCGGGATTGGAAAACCAATGTGTTTAACGAAATTGACCCAGTCAACAGTGTTCGTGCAGCAGGCCCATGTCTTCAGCGCCAGTCCTTGCAGAGACACTTGTGACAGGGGAGGCTACCGCTCCTTTCACAGCAGACTCTGCACCCGAGTTGTTGGCCTTTAAAAGTCAACACCGGTGTATTGTAGAATTCTGTTTGTGATGGGGTCTGGTGGTTTCCGATTGTCTGTATGTTCATGGAAACCTTCGGGTTTGCATAACAGTTTTTATAAGGCTAAGAAATTAGCCTTAACATTTTCAATCCTGTTTGATTGCACTTCGCCTCCCGAGGTGATCGTAGTGTTTCGGCACTCGGTTACATCTGGTGCTTGCGAGCAGGGATGGGACTCGGCATGATATGTTCAGGTAATGGCATAATATGACCACTGAACATTTTCGTGCTGTTCCCATTCTGCGAACTTGGGATGGACAGTGGTCCCCCGGTTCGGAACTTCGGGACGAAGTTCATTCAAACGGGGGCGATTGTGACAGGGGAGGCTTCCGCTCCTTTCACAGCAGACTCTGCACCCGAGTTGTTGGCCTTTAATAAAAGTCAACACCGGTGTATTGTAGAATTCTGTTTGTGATGGGGTCTGGTGGTTTCCGATTGTCTGTATGTTCATGGAAACCTTCGGGTTTGCATAACAGTTTTTATAGGGCTAAGAAATTAGCTCTAACATTTTCAATCCTGTTTGATTGCACTTCGCCTCCCGAGGTGATCGTAGTGTTTCGACACTCGGTTACACACTGATGAGCTGATAGGAGCAGGAGAAAGGGCCTTTGTAGAACTCTATGGGGGGAAGGAAAGAGACACTTTGAACTTCCTCCGCTACATCAAGTACATGCAGAAAGTCTCTACATGTACCTCATCGTTTCAGCCCTGCAAACTCCCACCTACATCAGCAGCAGCTAAATTCCATTCCATGAGAACATACTTCCAGGTGCAAGAATGGATGCACTTGCATCAAGAACAGTTCCTCCTGGATCCGATGGACTGGGGATGGGAGATTGTTCAAGGCGCCATGCTTCCTATTCTCATTGACATTGCTGCTGCTCCTGGTGATCTACTCGATGTCACCCGATGCAATTGCAAGACAGAGTGTCGAACAGCAAGATGTTCATGCCGAAAACACGGCCTCGTGTGTACGTCTGGCTGTGGAGAGTGCAGAGGGGAGAGCTGTGCCAACACTGTGACCGAGGTTGCCTGTGTAGGTACATCAGACGATGAGGACGGGCTTTAGCGTAAGTACGAGGTCATGTTGAATAGAGTGTGCGTGTGCATGTTCACATGTGTAATGCAACAGTAACGGGTAAAGGAGGGAGAATATCAGCACAGTAATTGTCAACTCACATACCTGTCAAACGCGACCCGGGAGACGCGCCCTGTGAAACCACACCGAATGCGCTAGATTTGAGCTTCGGCTACGTTATTTCGCGCTAAATAAATGCAATTCAACCTATTTATCAACTGAATGTGCTTTTCTTACATACTATATGAGTGACATATGGCACATCCCTTAAAATAAGACATGTTATAGACGTGAGAAGTGAGGGACGGAGCATATTCGGAATACCGTTATTGCGCAGTTGTCATCATTCTTTAAAAGCTTCAAAAATATAGTTCGCATGGGAAAACGTTGGCCAACTCGGTTTTACCTGATCAATGGATGCATGTAGAGTACAAAAAAGGTGAAATAAATTTTATAGCAATTTGTTCACACAGGAGGTGAAATCTGATGAAATCTGCCTAGCCTACATGTAGTGAATGGCATTAGCTGCTTGGGTGTTCCCAGTGATTAATCCAGTTAAAAAAATTTAAAAAAAATTCACAAAACTTTCACCAGTACATGTAGCATACAGATTTTTTTTGTTTTGGTGGGGGGGGGGGGGGGGGGGGGGGGGGATCAACCCTGTGTTACTACCACATGCACCTCTCTACAAAGAACCAGTGTAAAATACCAATAAATGAGTTAACTATTTTCAGGTACAAACTAACTGGTCAGGCAGGGTAATGCCCAGTGCACTAGTGCTGTTGTGTTCAAATCTGCTGTTGACAACAGCAAAATAACCTTCAGCAAAGAACAAAATAAGCTTACGTCTGAGGCAAGCGTTTCTTGTGTGGAGGCATGATGGGCAGGTAAATGATCTTCACACCGTTCACTACCGCCGTCGCCTCGAAGCCAAAACTCTCCTGCAACATCACACACAACATTTCAGTCCAGCAATCTCCATTCCATTCAGGGCACCTCAGTTGTAAATTACTCAAGACAACCTTTCATGGTAACATTTGCAGTAGTTGTGGATTTCCCTCCTGAAAGCTATGGCTGCTGCTTCAAGACTATGTCTGTTTAATACAGAAGTACTGTACTCAATTTTCTCTATTTTTTGCTTTTACTTTTTGGTTTACTGTTCTTTCCTAAAATGTTGTCTTGTTACACGAAAATGTGACATTGGAATTGTGCTGTCTTTGTGCTAGTGAGTTAAAAAACAAAAGATACCTGTACTCACCGATACAAGAACAGCACAGTAACGGTGAGTACAGATATCTTTTCTTTTTTTAACTTTGTTCATCTCACCACAGTCACTTTGTTGTTTAGATTTTGTGTTAGTGTTTTTTTAAATTTTTTTAGTTATCTGTTTTATCAATCAATCAATGAGTCTTATATCGCGCATATTCCGTGGGTACAGTTCTAGGCGCTCTGCAGTGATGCCGTGTGAGATGAAATTTTATACGGCCAGTAGATTGCAGCCATTTCGGCGCATATTTACCTTTCACGGCCTATTATTCCAAGTCGCACGGGTATAGGTAGACAATTATTAACTGTGCCTAAGCAATTTTGCCAGGAAAGACCCTTTTGTCAATCGTGGGATCTTTAACGTGCACACCCAATGTA
The DNA here is from genome assembly GCF_037325665.1 of Littorina saxatilis. NCBI lineage: Eukaryota > Metazoa > Mollusca > Gastropoda > Littorinimorpha > Littorinidae > Littorina > Littorina saxatilis. The sequence goes on from NC_090245.1 coordinate 94,327,513, forward strand.
GTGTACACGGGGGGAGGTTCGGACACCGAAGAGAGTCTGCACACAAAGTTGACTCTGTGAAATAAATTTCCGCCGAACCTGGGATCGAACTCACGCTGACAGCGGCCAACTGAATACAAATCCAGCGCGCTACCAACTGAGCTATATCCCCGTTTTATGCAAACTTATGTTTGTGTTTACCCTCCTAACACTGCTCTTGAAGTCAAGCAAACCACAGCTGCTTTCAGAAGTACAGATAACCCCACACAGAAAATTCCACTACCCCCAAAAGTAGTCTCCCTTTGCAAAATAACATTTCAGTCTTATACAGTGCTACTATGCTCAATTATAGTTATCCTATTAGCTGATCCATCTGAGAATGATAACACCTTAAGGCAATATCCCCCCACCCTCTCAATTTTTGTATTTTTAATAGAAATGAAAAACTCGTAACTTTTTTCACAAACCAATTCCACAAGCTCGAAAAATGTTGACACATGCCTGACGTTCCATGAAAAAAGTTTGTAGAGAGGTAAGGTTTCAGCATGTCTTCCTATTTGCAAACCACACTCTAAAATTGTCCCGCCTGTGCTTGTTCGTAAAAGAGCCTTTCAAGAAAAGACTTGGATGAAAGCACCATCCCCACGCCAGAAACAGCTTGAGAAAGTTACCTTGCAAGCATTGAGGAACTGCTGAAGTGTGAACTCTGTGGTGCCACAAATGGTCCACTTGTCCCACACTGATACAGACAGACCCTCCCTGAAACACAAGTCACCAACAGTCAGCCATGGGAATTGGGATGCACAGAAAAGTCTCTGACACTGACACACATGCATAGGCCCACACCAGTACATGTATGCAGTAACAAACACACACTTGGCATACATTTTTGTGCTGGCATATTGATTTATACACAGAAGACCGACATCCTAACTGCTAGGCTTCGCAACCGTCTACAATCAAACATGTTTAAAACAACATAAATCCACTCACTTGAGTACCGTACGAGCGCAGGGCCCAGGCTCTGACAGCAGCAGAAGAGGAAGGGCCAGGTTGAGAAACGCGTTCTTGTACCACTCCAGGGGGCGCTTCTGTAACACCTTGATAAGCTCCATAGTAACCAGGCCTGACACTGACGCCGTTGTCGTGGCGATGGCTGGAACAATGCGCCCCGCGATTCGCTTGATCTTCAGGCGGTCCACGTTCTCTATGCTGTACATCTCCGCTCGCAGGTTCTGCGGGAAACAAAGACGAAAATAAACCGAAGATTGAGCAAGGAAGCACCAATGAATCAGAACTCTGTATTTTAGACAAGCAAAACAAAACAACATTAGCTCAGAGGAAGAAAAAAAAGCCAAAGAACACCAAATTCAACAAGAAACAATAAACAGCATTAAAAAAACTTTTCAAAAACCTAAAACAATGATAAACACAACCCTGAGTCCAGGACACAAGTTTTGGTACACTTGAACCTAGGTGATAACCTTTTCAGTTTTTGAGAGAAAACTTCACAAGTCACATTTAAGGACTTTAAAAATACAACAAGTGAGAAGAAGGCACTGAAATTATACTGTCCACATTAAAGCTAGAAACAGTTAGGAAAAAAAGTTTGCAAAAAAACAAAATAGCAAAATGAATGACAAATGTGTGTGTGTGTGTGTGTGTGTGTGTGTGTGAGAGTGTGTGTGTGTGTGTGTGTGTGTGTGTGTGTGTGTGTGTGTGTGTGTGTGTGTGTGTGTGTGTGTGTGTGTGTGTGTGCACGCTGTGTGTTCGTGTGTGTGTGTGTAATAATAATAATAATGGACACTTATTAATCGCCCCTTCTCACCAGAGCTCACAGCGATGTACAATAGCAACAGCGTGCACACACACACACACACACACACACACACACACACACGCACACGCACACACACACGCACACACACACGCTCACACACACACACAGTTGCACGCTGTTGCTATTGTACATCGCCGTGAGGTCTGATTAGAAGGGGCGATTAATAAGTGTTCCTTATTATCATTATTATCAAAGCAGTCCGAAGCAAGTGTGAAGACAGATATTCAATGCACTTACGGCACAAGCAGCAATGAAGTTGATGTGGTCATTGGAATCGTCATCCTTCTCAAACTCCACTGCAACCATGGGCTTCAGCACTATGGAAAACAAGAAATTACATTTCTGACTAACAATAAAAACACAAGTGAGCTTCACTAGAAAAATAAAAAACATTAAAAAAACTGAGAGTAAAGAAAATGTGAATGTCTGATAACTATCATTCATAGATGACCATCAACATAGCGACTAAAGTGTTCTCTGTGGTCACTGTCACGGTGAGTCAAACTAATCTGACCTCACTTGCCAAAAAGTAGAATTCAAGGGTGGTAAACAATTTCACTGCCGCTTTCCTTTAAAGAATCCTAATGTTAGTGAGAAAACCACAGAATGACAGTCAATACACCAAACGGTTCAGAGACATCCTGCTTGCTGCCGCACGAGGAGAGAAAATGTTTCCCTCTTTATCTACACTGCGCTGGCTGCAAAACCCCTCATGCGGAGGTGTTTTCAGACAGGCCAGACACAGGTTGTCCCGGAGGTGCTAACACCAGGTGCTATGCCCAGTACCATTCCACCTGTGGAATAGCTGTCCACTCTCTCATTTAAAAGGTAACAGGGATGTCGTTAGGCGTCGGACATCGGACATAGACCGATTACAATGCTCAAATGTCCGATTCACATAGCCTCATTGCGGTCAGATGTCCTATCGTTTTCAACTGAGCGCGGTCATGGTCCAATAAGAACTCCATTCCTTCGGACAGCGCGATATTTGATAATATTCTTTTCGTGATAGTGCTGAAGTTTTTGGTCGTTTTTTAGTTTGTTTGTTTTTCTTTTGTGTGTGTCCTGCACACAATGTTGGTGCATGTACTGATAATGTGTGTTTGCACATGATAATTCTGTGCTTTGCACACAATTATAATGTCCTATTACAATGTCTGAAAGCAGTCAAATGTCCTATTGATGCCGAAGAGCTCAGGACATTTGTCCTATAGGTATGAATTTATAGCAACATCCCTGGGTAAGTGACAGCAACACCTTAGCAAATCTCTTTCACTTCATGCTCTGTCATCACTACCTGAGGATACCTGCTGACATACCTGACTTGGTAGCTATTGATATGATCACCTGTCCCTAAATATATATGTCACTTCATCCTCTGTCATCACTACCTGAGGAATACCTGCTGACATACCTGACTTGGTAACTATTGATATAACCACCTGTCCCTTTATATATGTCACTTCATCCTCTGTCATCACTACCTGAGGTTACCTGCTGACATACCTGACTTTGCGGCAGGTGACATGACCACTTGTGCCAGTCGCTGTCCTGCTTCTGTCACCTCATCGCCTGTCACGTTTTCTTCCACCTCGTCTTGAGATTTGCTTTCATCTGTTTCGATTTTCTGAAAGCATACAGAAGAGAATGGTTGTGCTTATCTAACTCCGTATTTCCCACCGAGTTGAAACGCAACAGAAACTTTGACCTGGATAAATGCACAGTTCAAAGCTAGTTTGTTTTTTTAAAGCATTAAAAACCATCTTTAAGTATGGAGTTCTTTCATTATTTTTCTTTCAACAACAAAACTTACAAAAATGCACAGGAGATTCGCCTACTATAACAAGAAGGGCAAAGCCCATACAACTCACATGCTTTGCACATTTTTCCTACCAAAATACATGTGACCTTGACCCAAGGTCAAGGTCATCCAAGGTCTTGCAACATAAAGCTGTTAATTCAAGACATAGGAAGTACAATGGTGCTTATTGGCTCTTTCTACCATGAGATATGGTCACTTTTAGTGGTTCACTACCTTATTTTGGTCACATTTCATAAGGGTCAAAGTGACCTTGACCTTGATCATATGTGACCAAATGTGTCTCATGATGAAAGCATAACATGTGCCCCACATAATTTTTAAGTTTGAAACAGTTATCTTCCATAGTTCAGGGTCAAGGTCACTTCAAAATATGTATACAATCCAACTTTGAAGAGCTCCTGTGACCTTGACCTTGAAGCAAGGTAAACCAAACTGGTATCAAAAGATGGGGCTTACTTTGCCCTATATATCATATATAGGTGAGGTATTGAATCTCAAAAACTTCAGAGAAAATGGGAAAAATGTGAAAAATAGCTGTTTTTTAGGCAACATTTATGGCCCCTGCGACCTTGACTTTGAAGCAAGGTCAAGATGCTATGTATGTTTTTTGGGGCCTTGTCATCATACACCATCTTGCCAAATTTGGTACTGATAAACTGAATAGTGTCCAAGAAATATCCAACGTTAAAGTTTTCCGGACGGACGGACGGACGGACGGACGGACGACTCGGGTGAGTACATAGACTCACTTTTGCTTCGCATGTGAGTCAAAAATGAATGACAACAAAACCAACACTACCATTACTTGGCATAAATTGGGAGACTGAAATTGTGCAACCTTTTGAAGCTTTCGGTTTTATTCTTCTTTTTCTTTCACAAGAGTAGGCCCAATAACCCCTTTAATGAATGGAAAGATTAGCCTGAGTCAGGTCAGCAGGTTACAGTTGAACCCCCCTTTAGGGCGGGGATGTAGCTCAGTCGGTAGTGCGCTGGATTTGTATCCAGTTGGCCGCTGTCAGCAAGAGTTCGTCCCCACATTCGGCGAGAGATTTATTTCTCAGAGTCAACTTTGTGTGCAGACTCTCCTCGGTGTCCGAACACCCCCGTGTGTACACGTAAGCACAAGACCAAGTGCGCACAAAAAAGATCCTGTAATTCATGTCAGAGTTCGGTGGGTTATAGAAACATGAAAATACCCAGCATGCTTCCTCCGAAAACGGCGTATGGCTGCCTAAATGGCGGGGTAAAAAACGATCATACACGTAAAATTCCACTCGTGCAAAAAACACGAGTGAACGTGGGAGTCTCAGCCCACGAACGCAAAAGAAGAAGAAGAACCCCCCTTTTATGACCCCCCCCCCATTTTAAGCCTCCTTCCCTTTTAAGACCTGATATTCTCAGCTTTTTGAAGGTCTTAAAAGGGGGTTCCACTGTAGTTGTGTTGCAGGTCTGAAAGCTACCATCTTCCTAATTCAATACTCAAATAGCGTGGCTGACAAACCTTGTTTGAAGGTCTGAAAGCTACCATCTTCCTAATTCAATACTCAAATAGCGTGGCTGACAAACCTTGTTTGAAGGTCTGAAAGCTACCATCTTCCTAATTCAATACTCAAATAGCGTGGCTGACAAACCTTGTTTGAAGGTCTGAAAGCTACCATCTTCCTAATTCAATACTCAAATAGCGTGGCTGACAAACCTTGTTTGAAGGTCTGAAAGCTACCATCTTCCTAATTCAATACTCAAATAGCGTGGCTGACAAACCTTGTTTGAAGGTCTGAAAGCTACCATCTTCCTAATTCAATACTCAAATAGCGTGGCTGACAAACCTTGTTTGAAGGTCTGAAAGCTACCATCTTCCTAATTCAATACTCAAATAGCGTGGCTGACAAACCTTGTTTGAAGGTCTGAAAGCTACCATCTTCCTAATTCAATACTCAAATAGCGTGGCTGACAAACCTTGTTTGAAGGTCTGAAAGCTACCATCTTCCTAATTCAATACTCAAATAGCGTGGCTGACAAACCTTGTTTGAAGGTCTGAACTCGGGGACATGGACTGACTGCAGCACCGTCTTCACGCTGTCTGGGGACGTATCCTGCAACCACATAGTACATGTTTGTTGAAGCAAAATCGAAAATTTTTAATTAAATTTTGATTTAATATAATATACTTACCCAATTCTTATGAATGCATTGACTTTAGTCCCACATGCTAGATGTCGAAAAACCTCTCAAATTACCTGCCCTTAGTAGGGTGGTAACCAAGCTAAAAGCGACGCCATAGCCGTTGCTATGGCCTGACCTTGCTCGGTTACCCATAACACCCTGCGCACCACGCGAGCGCCAGCATCCGTAATAATCATTCGAGACTATTAGTCAAACAAACCCCCAAGGACATAATCCAGCGGGGACGGATGGGAGGGTATTAACTATAAGAATTGGGTAAGTATATTATATTAAATCAAAATTTAATTAAAAATTTTCGATTTAATCACATATTCTTACTCCAATTCTTATGAATGCAGATTCCTCCTAAAGGTGGAGGGAACCTACTTATGTCCTTGTAAGAACCTGCCCTGCAGCAACTAAAACCAGCAATGAACTGGAGCCATCAAGCCGCGTGCAGGAGATATCCCGAAGATAGAAACCGATGAACACATCATCTGATCTCCAGTAAGCCGTTTGCAAAGCTTCGCCTAGGCGACCAGAACGCAACACGGCAATAAAAGAAGCACAAAATCTGTACCCGAGCTGTTGGCAAACCTCGCATAGGCGAGAGGAACACCACCAGCCAGAGAAGAACACCAGACTCCCGAACGCCTGAAAAGGAATAGAGGGAGGACTGAACGCCCCCCCCGCCCCTGTTCGGAACGCACCACTCATAGGACTGTCCTATGAATGTAGCAGAGCCCCTAGAGAGAGACAAATAAAAGACGTCTCTTTCGCTCCATTGTAAAGAAATAAGAACCTGAGCTAAAGCTCGTGGTTCCAAAAGACAGTAACGTCAAAAAAGGGATTAAAAAAGTCCAACCAGACAGTTAGAAAATCCGAATCTCCCGGAGCGATAATCCTCCCAAGAGGAGGGAATCAAACACCAGAGGATATTGACCAGGTTTCTGAAACCCCAAAACCTGGCCAAAAACCGTGAACAAACGGAACCAAAAGCCCTAAGGCTACATCCTCTGGCAAACCCCAAAAACGCATGTGCCTCACCGCCCTATAGGGCTGAGGCCCAGAGTAAGTAGAACAAAGTCCCACGCGCTAAACAAGGGGGAGCCTCTAAACCTCGTAAAACAAGGTCCCTTGATCATGCCGACAAGAGCGCCATGAGCAACAGAAGAGAGGCCTATTTGTTTCAAAACAGCTGAGATAGCCGATAAGCCGGAACCTCAAAGAAGAGGCCCAGCTGTCCAAAGCCAAAAACTGAAACAGAGGTGAAAAACCACCTGGCTTGAGAGAGGGGCGCTAAGGAGTTGCACCCCCGCTCTAAATCCCCAATTGGCCAAGGGGGCCAAAAAAGGAGCATACACAGATAAAGTGGAGGAAATATATGCTTCGTTCCCAAAGACCAGAGTCAGAACCCATGATCTAACACACAAACAGCACGCCTCCAGACCCGTCAGCAGAAGGGCCAACCCCTGTGCAAGCCCTGAAAGGACCTGTTGAGCGAGTCGGCCAGATCGCAGAGCTGGCCGGGGAGAAATTCCCCTGAGAAAAATGATTTAGTGTGAAACCCAATCAGAATCCCCTATACTCTGTCTGACAGGGAGCGAGAACTTGCTCACCCCAGCTAGTTCACATAAGAAGCAACAGAAGAATTGCCCGAATGCAACAGGCCATGCCTGTAAATAGCAAAAAGGGAAAGGCTAGTAGACTAAGAGCCACTGCTCCTAACCTCAGGCAAAAGAGAAGCCCAAGGATTCACGTCTACATCACAGCCTCAAGACTGCAATCACCATTGCAGGCCCCATCTAGACGAAAACGCATCCAAAAAGCGGTCTAAGTCCAGGGGGAAACAGAGCTAGGGAAAAAAGTCCCCTGAGCGATCCAAAAGGATTCCAGCCACCTTCCCGAGTGGAGGAACCCACTCTGGAGGAGGACCCTCATGTCCCAGACCTGAGAGGCCGAACCCCCGAAAAAACTTGAGGAAAGACTAGAGAGCCAGTATAGCTATCGATACCGTCCGACCGAAGATCGGGTCTAAAGACCCCGCAGAGGCCTGCTCTCGTGCCAGTCTGGCAGTGAAAAGAGCTTATAACCTCCCTATTCTCTCTTGTGTGAAGAATAAACCTTCCAAGAGACAAAGTCGAACAGCATGCCCAGGTAAAAAACCTGGGATAAGGACAGCTCGGAATTTAGCCTGGTTACTGAGAGCACCAGGCAAAAAACCGGGTTCAACACCAAAAGAAAGTGCAGCTGACAAGCTGATTGACCTTGAAAAAGCTCAACCAGCCCCCGAGAAAGTCCAGAGACCAACACCCCCAGAAACCGAGCCCTTTCCTGTGTGCAGAAACACAGAAGGAAAGCTCATGTGAGAGCACCGAGGAAAATCTCAGCCAAAGCTGAAAGCTCTAGCCCATGCCGACCCACCTCCCGCAGAGAGGGAGGCGACACTGAACCAAAACACCCCTTTGCAACTGGGAGCGCCTAAATGCGCTGCCAGAGGTCCAAGAAGGAAGGGAAAGATTCCAGCTATTGAGTAGGTTTCAACAACCCCCGAAAAAGCCTGACCCTTGCTTCCTGCAACCAGCATGAAATCAAACCCCTTGTAAAGGAAGGAGATCACACCAAGCCAAAACAGTGTGGGCCTAAAACGTCACAGAGAAACCACTCCGCTCCGTGACGACCCTAGCCCAAGCTGCCAGCAGCCTGGCTAAAGCCTTATCCAAGGCATCCTCCCTAACTCAAAAGAGCGTTCCGGGAGGATAGGATTGCCTATAAGAAAGCACAGAAGAGAGTCTCAGCCAAAGCAGAAAACTCCAAACCATGCCATCCTATCTCCTCCAGAGAGGAGAGGGAGGAGTAATATCATGAAAACTCCATGTTCCCTGTGGTCTGTAAGAGAAGCCAGAAACTAACCCCTGGCCATAAAAAAGTCCGGATCAGACCCTGAGCCTGAAAAATTCCCTGCTATCTTCTTCCGCACTAAAAGTGAGGACGAAGCAGCCTGAAACCCCGAAGCCAGCAGTCCCCTGCGTAAAAAGCAGCGGGAAAGGTGTAGGCTGAAGACCACTATCCTAAGGTGCGGATCACGCCAAAAAGTGTGGCATGTGGCAGGCAATCACCGCAGACTCAGCAAATGAAACAAATTGCGAGAAAGCCTGTGAAAACCCAAAGGCATCCCGGAAGAGGAAGGAAGAGAGACACCCCCAACCTATCCGGGCCAAAGTAAACTGCAACAGCAGCCGCTCTATGTATGGGAAGCCTACAACCAGTAGGCAACCCTATACACTCCCCCTCCTTAAACAAGAAGTCCGAACCTAACCACCAGTTGTGTAAAACACAAAAGGAGGGGAGGCAGGGGAGGTCGCGCACTAAATCTCCTGCCAATAACCCGCCAAGAGTGTGGATGAAAAGCGTGATCAGTCTCTGACTGCCAACCCAAAACCGCCCACCTGAACAAGAGGTGGGGGGAAGAGGGGTTGGTAACTGGCACAGATCTCTGCCAAGAAGAAGAGAGAGTGGAGAAGCAAGACAAAGCCGGGCCCGGCGCGTCTTACCCCACCCGCTGTGCGAGAGAAGCATCTCAGTGCTAAGAACCAGACTACCTGGTATGACCACAACCCACCCCAAGCGGGGAGGGGGGCGGTCCAGCACAGCCGTAACCCCAAGACGGGGTAAGGACTGAAACAGAGAAACGGCCGTAAACGGCCGATCCTCGCTCGTCCACCTGCCGAAGTCAAGTAGCCCTATCACTCACCCACCCCTAGGAGGGGGGGGGGGGGGGGGTGACATACGCTGGCTACGGACAATGACCACCGGCCAGGCGATACTAAAGCCGAGTCCCTGCAGATCATTGTGAACACAAAGAATGGGAGACTGGAGAGAAAGGGTACGTTCAGTCTCCGCCTGACCATGTAGCCAGCCAGCACAGCCCGTGCAGAGAACAAAACGGAGCAAAGCTCATTGTTCCCTGACCACTGTGCGAGACCCCCTGCCGAGAACAAAAGAGAGTCAAGCTCATTGTTTCGCGACCGCTACCCGCGACAAGCGCGGGCAGCTAACACAGCCACCTGCCCCAAACGGAGCAGAGAAGGAGTATGTAAGGTAGCCTGGAAAGCCGTACATAGCACCCCCACTGTGTAGCAAGGCCTGAGCCAAGCCACCCCCAGATGAGGAGGGGGGTGGCTCGTCGCAGCAGTAAGAGCGACGGAGAGAGACGAACCGAAAAACGGCCGACCCCCCTCCGTCCACCTGCCGTAATCCTATAGCCCACCGACCACACAACCCGATAGGGGAGGAGGACGACTGTCGGGCCAGGACAATAGAGGCACTGTGAAGACAGTCCAACAGCGCCCACCCCGTCCGACCCAGAGGGAGGGACAGGGTGGAACGCTGCTCCAGCCCCCACCCGATCCTGCCCAGCGGGCGGGAAAGAGTGAGCCACTGATACCCCCCCCACCCTGCCCCAAATGGAGCAGAGAAGGGGTATGTAACGTAGCCTGGAAAGCCGCCACCCCAACGCGCCCGGGGGGCGGGAAAGGGTGGGAAGCTAACACAGCCCCCTGCCCCCAGTGGGACAAGGTGGGACCAAACCCAGGCTGTGACTTACCATGCCCCCTCTCTCCCTCTCCCGCAAGGGGAGAGAGCTGACTTCCCACTGCAGTGTTGCTAAAAGCAAGCTGAGCGGGAAGAGAAAGAGAGGAAGCAGACCCCCTCTCCTTACGGAGAGAGTGCTCGCGAACAACCCAGCCTACCAGTGGCAGAAAGGACTGAACCGAGCTGGCCGTTTGCACCAGGCGACGGTGCGACGCAGGAGCGCCCCCCTATCCCCCCCCAATGGCGGGGGGCTGCGTAACACACTGTGAAGTACCGGCGGTAATCAGAGTGGTTAGACGCAGGCAGGGAGCAGGCCCCCCCTCCTAAAAGGAAGGGGTGCTCGAGAACAGCCCAGAGCCACCAGAGGCAAAAAACGGGCTGAACCGAACAGGCCATTTGCACTAGGCCACAGTGCGAAGCTGACGAAACGGGAGGGCGGGAACCGCCGATCGCGCCTGAAACAGCCGAGAATATAGACACAAAACATCGTTAAGTCCCCCCCAAGAGGAGGACATTGACTGATTCCTCTTACACAGAGAAAGGGGAAAGAATAGCCACACGGCCACTCCCCCCCCCCCCCCCCCCCATCAGTCGCACCGACGACGATCCAACAAAAAGTCTATAAGGAGCCTAAAGGCTGATTAACCCCAACAGGGGAAGCGAGCTGTGAAAGAACTGAACCCACCCTCGGAGGGATAGGAACATAAAAAGAAGTGCTGTTTGACGGATCTACGACCCGCATAATAGGCAAATCAAAGTTCTTAGGCTACTCTTAGGAATAGTTACTAAACCAGGCTAAGAGCTTTGCCACCTTCCAGTCTCGCGCCGAGTTTAGCTTTGTTGTCGGCCATTTTAAGACCGGCGAAAAACAGTCACCCAGAACAAAAAACGTCTGCGTGCATGTTCAACACAAAGCTAACACCATTCAACCAAACATAAACAGGAAAGATCTCACCAAAAGGTAGACGGACAGGTAGACCCACAGGAAACCGGCTAGTCTCACGGACAAGCAGGCATGTGAAGGCCAAAAGTGAGAGCGAAATTCGGACACGTCCACCGTGTGTTGTCGAAAGTCGAGAATGATTATTACGGATGCTGGCGCTCGCGTGGTGCGCAGGGTGTTATGGGTAACCGAGCAAGGTCAGGCCATAGCAACGGCTATGGCGTCGCTTTTAGCTTGGTTACCACCCTACTAAGGGCAGGTAATTTGAGAGGTTTTTCGACATCTAGCATGTGGGACTAAAGTCAATGCATTCATAAGAATTGGAGTAAGAATATGTGATTAAATCACACGATAGAACGTGAACACACTTGGACAACCATTGTACAGCACTGAACTATTCACAACTACAGTCGAACTCGCTTAAGACGAATCACTGGGGATCGGAAAAAAAGTTCGTCTTAACCAAAATTCGTATTAAGAAAATTGATTGATTTTATTTTATTATTTTTTTTTTTAAGTCTTGTACATTTTATAGTGTTTCAATTTGTTTCTTTCGCAAATTTCATGCTGCTTCACGTTTAGAAATAAAGTGACATATTTAGTTACATGTTCATGTGTGTCTCATGTTGAGTGATGATTGTTGAGTTTGAGTGAGAGTGAGCACACAGATGTTTCATCCAGTTGTTACGTTTTTGGTCACACACACGCACACACTGACACTGTCCACAGTCGCGGTGTTCCTATCATTTGTCCGGAATCACTTACCTTGGCGACGGGTAGCAAACCTTGGCCAATTTAGGTTTTTTTGTTTGTTGCAACATGATGTTCAAATCCAAATCGAAAGCACTGACTGACTGATAAACTATCGCGAACCGGCGAACGCAAACGTTGAGAGTGTGGTTTCCCTTGTCCAAGGGAAACCACTCTGGCATCTATATTTTTTGGCAATGGCTTCCGTTGATGTTTCGTTTTTGGTATTCGCGAAGGAAATAAACGTCAGTCAGTCATTCATGTTCAGTGTCTGAGCTATCAATCACTGATTCTAAATTTGAAATTGTTTTGTGAGTACAGTGTAATCAGTTTAACTTTATTCAGTGATCGGTTGAGCAATGGTTCAAGCAGTCGACGCAAGGGAAGACTTTGACACATGTATTCAAACTTCTCAAATTCCCATGGATGAGTCGCTGAAAGCATCGTTGATCTTCACCCGATTTTTGAGTATGGTAGACAGGGTGGATGCCGATATCCCATGCTTTGCAGCAACCGCCGATTTTAAACCAGTCTTCATGTCCACGTCGCGTAAAATTTGTAGTTTTTTCTCAAGAGAGATCGCTCGTTTCTTATCTGCCATCGTTGTAGGCGATCTGTCTGACTGCAGTCGCGATCAAAGCTGATCCTTATATCAGTCATTCATGTTCAGTGTCTGAGCTATCAATCACTTTGATTCTAAATTTAAATTTGTTTTGTGAGTACAGTACAATCAGTTTAACTTTATTCAGTGATCGGTTGAGCGATGGTTCAAGCAGTCGACGCAAGGGAAGATACTCTTTGCAATATGATTACATCCGGTCCATGTGCGTTGATAAACATGGCGGAACACTTGCATTCCGGACTTCTTAAATTCCCATGATCTCGGGACGAGTTTAAAGATTTCGTCATAAGCGTGAGTAAATTACAGACATTATGCATGCTTGGGAATCCAAAAAGTGCTCGTTATAAGCATAAATTCGTTATAAAGAATTCGTTTTAAGCATTTTTTTTAAGCATGAAGAAAGAGGTATTCAGTTGGGAACTTAAAACTAATACGTCATAAGTCAAAATTCGTAACAAGCGTGTTCGTTTTAAGTGGGTTCGACTGTACCAGTAAACTCTCTTGCAGCTGGCAAGCTAACAAAACCATCAATCAGTATCAAACACACCTGAAATACTCAAAAGGTGGCTTTTCGCCTTTGTGCCACAATGACAAAATTAACTTTTCAGGTAATTTCCCTCAAGTTACATGTCTACTAACACTTCTGTAATCATTACAAAGGTTTTTTTTCTTTTCTTTCTTTGACTCTATTATATGTTTTCATGGCCCTACCACCGAGTGGCAGTGGCTAAGCAGGTGATCAGTTCTGAAAAGGTCACAAATAGCTACACTGATCTCTAGATCTCAACGGAAAAAATTGCGAATGCACGCAATTCAGTACAAATTAGCACAACACGTGCGGCACTGTACGGCTGGTAAAAACATCAAGAACGAAATAAATAAATCTTGCCATTTACATATTTAATATACAAGTTGAAGAATGAATGATGATACATTGTAGACGGATGCATGTTACTGATTAAAAGCCCCACAATGATGTGCTTGGCAAAAAAAAACCAAAAAAACCAAACAATCTGAGAAACAAAGGGAAGTAAGTGCTCTATAAATGAATACAACATGTGTAAAAAGAGTAAGTGAGAGTTATGCGAAACCAATCTCCTGGCACCTGCTAGAGTAACAAGCATTTTAAGGAACAAGCAAATCTCATTCTCAAAGAAAGAAATAACCCGAATGGTTTTGTTTTGTCTATAATTTAAAGCTCCATAAACTAACTTTTCTTGTTTGTTTGTTTGTTTCCTTAACAAAAAGTAAGAAAGCCGGAAGAGGAAAAGAGAAGTGTTGGTACCTGAGGAGTGAATGGGATGTTGTTGATGTCACACAGTAACCTGGCTGTGCTGGTGACGAAACCAAGATGTCTGCAACATTTCCACAAAGTTTTTTACAAGCACATACTGCTGGAAGTTAAGCACTTGCAAATTGCACCATTTGGATAGCTTTACAGTTGTTATACACTCAACATGTAACTTCTTTCTAATAGTAATACATCTCTTAACGTTTGCGCTCCTCTATGTTGTAAAGCCGCATAACGGAAACTACACTGCTGTAGTGACTTTTGACTTGTCAATATCCCCCCCCCCCCCCCCCCCCTCCCTGTGTGTTTGTGTTCATGCAAGTGTTGATGTGTGTGTGCTTGGACATGTGGGCGTCTGTCACTTAATGTGCATTTTGGTGTCTGCATTACCTCAGACTTGTCTCTCTCCCTTGCACAAAGCTGTCCCTAGCCTGTCCATCCATTTACCCCCCCCCCCCCCCCCCCCCCCCTCAATTCAAGTATGTCTTTGTTTAGCACTCACAGGGGATCCTCAGGGCTGAACTTGACGGGTGTTGGAGGCCTCTTTGGTGACTGCCAGAACAGAGCTGAAAACACAATCAGGCAGTCTGTCAGACCCTTTAATCAAGCTAAAAGCACATGAGCCAGCTGTGAGAAAGTTGCATACACATTTTTTATTCTATGTTTCGCCCCTTATTTCCTCTCCCCAACCAGCTGGGGTGGTGTGCACGAGAAAGTGTCCAACTTGGTTGAAATCTCAAACAAGTCTCAATTTCAACCAATCCAGTCATGCCCTTGGTTTTCACCCAGTTGGGCACTTCCTCCTGCATACCATCCCTGGTACCAATGCAATTTGAGACATATGTACATGTACATGTAAGATATAAATTGATCTAGCTACATACTAATCACTATTTATCACAAACGTGGACGTTTTTCCAAGATACACGATTAAACATTCAGTGCATCGTTAAAACAAAAAAATACTTCTGCCATGTTACATAAGCATGCCAACACAGTTTCTCAACAAGTGTTGACCTTAACGGGGTCAAGAAGCCGCCCTTGGTAAAATGGGGGTGGGACACGGAGACAGAGCGACAGACAGACAGAGGGAGGGAAACCAACAAATTTTAAATGAATAAATTATAATACAAGAAGAGCAAACGCTCGATCGAGTCACTTTCGCAGTTCTGAATATTATATGAGGCATCAGATGGACAGGAAGAAATTGCTATTCACAACACAATGAGTCACGTTCACATAAAATTTGAGCCCGGTCACTTTTATAGTTTCCGAGAAAAGCCCAACGTTAAGTTGTGTGTTGCCGAACAGAAAAGGCTAGTTATCTCCCTTGTTTTTCTGATAACGTTCGTAAAAGGCTACAGATGTAAATACTTTGATGTAAAGAATAATCCTACAAAGTTTCAATCACATCCGATGAACTTTGTCAAAGATATAAAATGTCTAATTTTTCCTTTGACGCTGACCTGTGACCTTGAAAAAGGTCAAAGGTCAACGAAACCATCGTTAAACTGTAGAGGTCATTGGAGGTCACGACTAAACAAAATATGAGCCCGATCGCTTTGATAGTTTCCGAGAAAAGTCCAACGTTAAGGTGGTGTCTACGGCCGGCCGGACGGCCGGCCGGACAGACTAACACTGACCGATTACATAGAGTCACTTTTTCTCAAGTGACTCAAAAACAAGTCGCGTAAGGCGAAATTACTACATTTAGTCAAGCTGTGGAACTCACAAAATGAAACTGAACGCACTGGTTTTTTTCACAATGACCGTAGTCCGCCGCTCGTGCAAAAGGCAATGAAATTAACGAGCCTGTTTAGCGCGATAGTGGTTGCGCTGTGCTGCATAGCACGCTTTTCTGTACCTCTCTTCATTTTAACTTTCTAAGCATGTTTTTAATCCAAACATATAATATCTATATGTTTTTATAATCTGGAACCGACAAGGAATAAGATGAAATTGTTTTTATATCGATTTCGGAAATTTAATTTTAATCATAATTTTTATATTCTTTTAATTTTAAGAGCTTGTTTTTAATCCGAATATAACATACTTATATGTTTTGGGAATCAGAAAATGATGAAAAATAAGATGAACGTAATTTTGGATCGCATTATACAAAAATAATTTTAATTACAATTTTCGGATTTTTAATGACCAAATTCATTAATTAATTTTTAAGCCTCCAAGCTGAAATGCAATACCAAAGTCCGGCCTTTGTCGAAGATTGCTTGGCCAAAATTTCAATCAATTTTAATGAAAAATGAGGGTGTGACAGTGCCGCCTCAACTTTTACAAAAAGCCAGATATGACGTCATCAGAGACATTAATCCAAAAAATTAAAAACACTTTTCGGGATATCATACCCAGGAACTCTCATGTCAAATTTCATAAAGATCGGTCCAGTAGTTTACTCTGAATCGCTCTACACACAGACACAGACACAGACACAGACACAGACACAGACACACCACGACCCTTGTCTCGATTCCCCCTCTACGTTAAAACATTTAGTCAAAACTTGACTGGGCAGCACATGCCTTCAAATGCTTTTGAGGCCACCCCGGGCGAAGCTGGGCCCTGAATCTCCACTATCTTCTAGAACGTTCCTAAGGAAGGGAGATAACTCAAATCAAAGTTATTTTTCAGCAAACTGAGTATGTTGATGGTAATACTTTTACACTGTCTGATTCTTATAGAATATATAGAGTCGAAGTGAGAAACTCCCAGGCGAAGCCGGGCCCAAAATGCTAGTAATAACATAAGACCAAAACATTATTTGGCAAACGAGTCCGTACCACGGAACCACACACCAATAAAACAATAACTCCACTGTTACCGCCCAACGAAGCATCCAAATATCGGAGCATGTAAAATGAAATTGAACAAAAGCATGGCGGCTGCCAAACCAAAACACTGATCTAACCAGAAAACAGTTGCACGGGAAAACTTGCAGAAAGTTGTACTTTCAATGCACATGTTATCTCTGTCTGTTTGCAAAAATGATAATACATTCAGATATGCATTGCCAATCACACCGCTGTGAGCATAAACGGTCTTGCTCACGAATGCATGCAGCGCACAATGCTGTGACATGGCCAAGCACTCGAACGGAAGTCACTCGGATTCTGGGTGCGGGAATTCCCACAAACAGGAATCTGTCAGTTGGTTTCGTCCCCTGGCTCGGTTTGTAAAACACTGATCTAAAAATGAATGGATTTGTTTGTAAATAAAGGTAATATCTTCCGTTTGACTACCGTTAGGAATGTAATTTTTTGCATACACCCGTCTAACCCTATTCCTTACAATTTCATGAAATTTGAGCTTAATTGACCCAGAGATACAAGTCTTACCCGACTTGTTTGTAAGACATCGCCCGCCCGCCCGCCTCAAACAAACAAACAAATAAACAAACAAACAGAGCAAATCCAGTAACCCCATTATACTAATAATGGCGGCTTAATTACAAACACGCAGACATGTCTGTACTCTAACACAATTACCACGACACACCTGTTTTGCTGAATAATGATTAACTTACAGTTGTCAGGTAGCTTGGTGTCTAAGGGGAATGCATGTATCAACTGGCGAGCCTGAAATCAGACAAACCACACATTTGCCATAGCCGTCTCTTCAAAGGTAAAATATCAATCAATCAACCATTTAGTTATACACTCATTGAGTCAATCAAATCAAATCAAATCAATCAATCAATCAATCAATCAATCAATCAATCAATCATCAATCAATCAATCAATCAATCAATCAATCAATCAATCAAATCAATCAACCAACCAACCAACCAACCAACCAATCAATCAATCAATCAAAATTACAACAGTAGTTGGGATTCAATTCACAACAGTTCAAACAAAACTCCTTTCCCCATTCCCAGCTATGGGTTGAACACAAAACTTTCCACATGTTGAAAAACAAAGAAAAATCAGAAAAATCATAGAACATCAATTATGACAAATATGAAAGAAAGATCAAACACTCAACAACGAAAACTTTAAAAGTGGATGTCACTGACCTTGTGGTTGAAGTACTTTTCAAATCTGATGCGAGCAAGTGCGACACAGTCAGCCCACATCTTGGGTCGAGTGGCAGCCATCTTGCTCACGCGCAACCCTCCGTCCACCATATCACCTGACTTCAGCCTCTGAAGAAAAAAAGCACTATTTAATACAACAGTGAAATAGTGCTAACAAGACCCTTTGTGGATGAAACTTAACCTTCAGTTGGTCAACATGTTCATGGTGTCTAAAGCTTGCAATCTTGCCACATACACACGCAGTAAATTCTTCAAACTTAACTCACTGTACATTGTTTACCAAGAAACACCTCAAAAGCTCATTCTAGTATTTACTGCAGTCAATTCATTTTACTCCATAACATCAGAAACTTCCCAAAACCTATTTTGTTTGTTTTTGTTTGTTTGTTTGCTTAACGCCCAGCCGACCACGAAGGGCAGGTGCTGCTTTGACATATAACTTGCGCCACACACAAGACAGAAGTCGCAGCACAGGCTTCATGTCTCACCCAGTCACATTATTCTGACACCGGACCAACCAGTCCTAGCACTAACCCCATAATGCCAGACGCCAGGCGGAACAGCCACTAGATTGCCAATTTGAAAGTCTTATGTATGACCCGGCCGGGGTTCGAACTCACGACCTCCCGATCACAGGGCGGACGCCTTACCACTAGGCCAACCATGCCGGTCCCCGAAACCTATCACACAGCTTCTAGGCTAACACAGTTCTACTCCCAAGCGCAGCATAGGACAGCGAAAGTGGGCTTTGTGCAGCTGGGATTCGGTAACCAGGTGAAGTAAAACCTTCGCTTTCTTCCTTGATTTGCAGGGAACGGTCAAGCTTACAAATACAAGTATAACCTGTATTTTAGTGTGTCGTGTGTGTGATTGGTTTTTGTGTGTGTGTATGTATGTGTGTGTGTGTGTGTGTGTGTGTGTGTGTGTGTGTGTGTGTGTGTGTGTGTGTGTGTGTGTGTGTGTGTGTGTGTGTGTGTGTGTGTGTGTGTGTGTGTGTGTGTGTGTGTGCGTGAGTGTGTGCGTGCGTGCGTGCGTGCGTGCGTGCGTGTGCGTGCGTGCGCGCGTGCATGTGAACTTTGCTATTGTACATCGCCGTGAGCTCCGGTTAGAAGGGGAGTTTAATAAGTGTTCATTATTATTATTGTTATCAACTGAACAAAGAAGGTACATTTCAATCTCTCAACTTACATCAGCAACAGCAGCAATGTCAGCGTTGGAGGAGAGGAACTTGTTGAAGAGGTTAGGCTGCTGGACAAAGACCTGCTCGAACTTGTCTCTCGCCCACTGTATGCAGTGCTCAATGGTGGCCGGGAACGACTTCACCGTGCAGTAAGGAAAATCCTCGTCCGCTGGGTCTTGCTGCAAGGTAACACGCAATTTGTTTTGGGTTTCATATACAGTGGAACCCCCCTTTTAAGACCCCCTAAGTTAAAACTCCCTCCTTTTTAAGACCTTATTTTTTCAGATTTTCTGTTCATAACCTCTGTAAATTTACCTCCATTTTGAAATCCCTTTTTTTTTAAGACCTGGTTTTCTCAGATTTTTGGAGTTCGTAAAAAGGGGGTTCCACTGTACCGTGATTTTGTTAGACATGAGAGTGAATCCTGTTCTGGGAGGACAGCTTCACAGCTAAGCAAGTAGAGTCTGTCCGGGTGGCTAGCGGAGGACGTTTTTTAATTAATTAATAAAAATCTGGACAACTTTTAGGAAGTGATCAAGAAGAAAAGTTGTTCAGAATGATTAGAACTATTTTATGTAAAAATGGCTTGTTTCCAGCTTTCGCAGTTTAACCATGTACACGTAAATGTTTGCAAATCAAGAGGAAAAACGCTCACGTGTATACCTGAAAAGAGCCCCATGCTCAATATCACATTTTAATATATTCGTTTGAACTCTCGTGCTTCTCAAAACTGTCACGCTCATAGGACAGAGCCTGACTGAGGAATGCAGTTGAAATGTAACAGGTAAAGCAAAGAGTAAAGCATACAGTAAAGCACACCGTTAATTTATATTTACACATTAAACAGCTTTGAGCATCAGGAGTCGGTGAATTTCTGTTTTAGGTTCTGCTGCATTGTGGTGCACAAAAAACAAATTCACAGGACTCTTCAAAGCGCCACATATAATACATACCGACATAAAGGTAGTGTAAACATGCACACACTCAAAGACTTTGATGTAAAACTCATCATATCCGCATTCAGCATTGTAGCAGAGAACTATGCCATTACTTCTTCTTCTTCAGCGTTCCAGAATTGTTCTGGTTACGTGTGAGCTCGTTTGCCCATTTGGGTTCCCCACACTATACTCTAAGAGCATAATCAGCTCACTCCGCTTTCGTTGAGTAGGCATGCTGGGTATTTTCGTGTTTCCATAACCCACCGAACTCCGACATGGATTACAGGATCTTTTCCGTGCGCACTTGGTCTTGTGCTTGCGTGTACACACGAAGGGGGTTAAGTCACCAGCAGGTCTGCACATAAGTTGACCTGGGAGATCGGAAAAATCTCCACTCTTAACCCACCAGGCGGCAGCGACCGGGATTCAAACTCACGACCAACTGATTAGGAGGCCGACGTCTTACCACCACGCCACTGCGCCCGTCTATGCCATTACAAAGAGGTACATGAAGTTTCCACACCCTTTTCAACAGATACTGCTGCCCAACATATGTTCTTTGTTTTGTTTTGTCTTGTCTGGTTTTGTTTTGGGGTAGACTTACCTGACTGGTGTAAGACTCTGTCAGGTGTGGGACGATGACCTGAACGTGACCTTTGGTTCCCATGGTCCCTGATTCCAGCAGTGGTCTCTGATTGGTCACACATCGACTGCACATAGAATCCAAAATATTTCAAGTTTTTGGTTGCAGCTTGAAAACCTATCAAATGAGCAGGCGTAAACCTTTGATTCAATCACAGGAGAGAGCAATACATGTATATCATTATCAAATAATTCAAGCAGAGTTTATGTGTGGATCAACAGTCCTGGTTCCTGATTTCCCAACTCTTCTGCCGTTTGCTAGTGAGGTTTTTAATACAGTACCAACAAAAGATTGACAGTTTCCGCTATGTTTACAGACTGAGGGTGAGAAGCAAAGATCATCAGATGAGGTATTCACTCCTTGGAGCCAAAAAAGAGATCATGCATTGCTATGGACAGACAGACAATACACCCAAGCAAGCTTACGATCAATCTAGAATTCACTTAAGCCTCTCACACCACCGCCCCCCCCCCCCCCCAACCAACCCCCAATCAGGACTGACGTATCGGGCAGGAATCTATGGGTCTTCACTCAAATTCAAAACTACTAAAACAAGCAGGTAATCTCTCTAGCCCTAGGTAGACAGACAGATATATCCAAAGAGGGAAATAAAAGAGGGAGTTTGTTTGTTCGTTCATGGGCTGAAACTCCCACGGCTTTTACGTGTATGACCGTTTTTACCCCGCCATTTAGGCAGCCATACTCCGCTTTCGGAGGAAGCATGCTGGGTATTTTTGTGTTTCTATAACCCACCGAACTCTGACATGAATTACAGGATCTTTTTCGTGCGCACTTGGTCTTGTGCTTGCGTGTACACACAGGGGTGTTCCGACATCGAGGATAGTCTACACACAAAGTTGACTCTGAGAAATAAATCTCTCGCCGAACGTGGGGACGAACTCACGCTGACAGCGGCCAACTGGATACAAATCCAGCGCGCTACCGACTGAGCTACATCCCCGCCCAAAGAGGGAGTCAAATGGCACAAAAACATAAAATTCATTGTCTGACCTGTCCATGTATCTCCTGGCCTCCACATTGTCCAGTGCGTTGACCATCACGTCCTGGGCCTCAAAAAACTTGTCTGGGTAGTTACTGGATTCTGTCTGGGGGCACACTGAAAGAACAAACAGAATCATTAGAAGTACAGTCGAACCTGCACTTGCGAACACCTCTCGAAAGCGACCACCTGCCGACAACAACCATTCAATGGTTCCCAGATAAGTTTTTTTTTATTTATATACCGTATTTGACGGATTACAAGACGCACCGTTTTATAAACCGCACCCCCGACTTTTTAAAAAAAAATTGGGACGAGCCACGTATAGGCCGCGTCACTATATTAGCCGCCGTCGAAAAAAATATAATCAGATCGTGTCAATCAATCAAAACAAAAAGGCAAACGAAAGTACGGTATTTGGCGAAATCGGCGAAATCGGCTCCGAGAATAAACAAGTGAAACAAAGAAGAAAAGTGAAAAAGTTTGAAGAAAAATATCACACACACAATTTGTAACCAACACACACATGTAGTCCTGCCCAGAATAAGCTTTTTTGGGATGATTTACGACTTTTGCGCACATTTCGAGCAGACGAAAACACAACATGGCGGCCCTCGCTCCTCCAACTATCGTGAGACACAAAAAAACGAAATCTCGCGTGCGCGAGATCCTGATACATCCGGTGTTTCTCTGTACGCTGTCTTGTCACGACGACTTGTTGACAAACGAAGATTCGCGAAAGAAAGAGAAAAGCGCAGAGTCTTGAGTAGAGAGCTAATAAAGTACTGGTAATCGCTAATCGAGCGAAATGAAAATCCGCGGCGACTTCCATTAGGTGAATGCTATTCAAGTTTAGGTAACGTTTTAGTCGCATCTTTTTATAAGCCGCAATGCGATTTTTTTGGAAAAAAAGTCGCGGCTTGTAGTCCGTCAAATACGGTAGTTCACCTTTCCATAGCAAACACCTGTCTGGTAATGACCACTTTTGGTCGGTCCATAGCAAACACCTGTCTGTAACGACCACTTTTGGTCGGTCCATAGCAAACACCTGTCTGTAACGACCACTTTTGGTCGGTCCATAGCAAACACCTGTCTGTAACGACCACTTTTGGTCGGTCCATAGCAAACACCTGTCTGTAACGACCACTTTTGGTCGGTCCATAGCAAACACCTGTCTGTAACGACCACTTTTGATCGGTCCATAGCAAACACCTGTCTGTAACGACCACTTTTGGTCGGTCCATAGCAAACACCTGTCTGTAACGACCACTTTTGGTCGGTCCATAGCAAACACCTGTCTGTAACGACCACTTTTGGTCGGTCCCTTGGATGGTCCTTACAGACAGGTTTTACCGTACTGATGTTTCGGCATCAGCTGCTAATACTATCAATTTCTGAGAAAGCTCGATACTGTTTGAGATTGTACACAAAATCTAAGGATATATATATATATACTAGAATGAATACCCGCTTCGCCGGGTAGCCGGCTTCGCCGGGAAGAAGTACTTAGAGCCGTACGCCGGCTTCGCCGGGTCCGAACAATGGACCCGCCAAGCTTAGGTCCCTCCCAGATTCGTGGAATGGGAACAGCACGAAAATGATTCAGTGGCCATAATGCCATTCCTGACCATATCGAGTCCCATCCTTGTCGACGAATGTAACCGTGTTAATCACTTTTGGAGGCGAACTCCACTCAAACAGGACTGAGCAAGTTATGGCTTCTCAAAGGAAGGCCAGTACATAAAATTACACAAAAGCCGCCAGACCACATCACAAACAGAACTGAACAATGCACAGGTGTTGCTCATATAGACACACACACACACACACACACATACACACACACACACAAAAACACAGAGAAGCCGTATCTATAGAGAGATAGATGACAGTGTATTTTTCGCGTGGCTATAAATTGATTCGACCTTTGCACTTTTACAGTGAGGATAATTTACGGGTCCAATTTACGTTCTGTACACTGCGTTGACCTTCTAAAAATAGTAACAGTAACAGAACGCCGGGAATATCCGAAGACGCTCAGCGCAGTGGACAGCGCAGTGACATTCTAAAAATAGTAGTAACTTACAACTGAACGGGAAAGCCACACGAAGGAAGGGAGATAAACGCCAAACACTGGAGAAGATAAGGAAGAGTTACTTATAATGGTGAAATGAACACATAAACCAAAATCAGTTCAGCGCTGCGCGCTGAGAGCACGTGTTGAAATATCTCATCGATGATATTGTGTCCGGGGTGTAGCTGAATACGGTGTCCAAATTTGAAAAAGATCCACCGAGAACTTTGGCGTTGTGATGTGGTGTAGCGGCTATGGTGTGTCGGTATGGGGGCCCGGGTAGCTGAGGTGGAACCAAAATAGCTGAGGTGGAACCAAAATCGGTTCCGCGCTGCGCGCTGAGAGCACGTGTTGAAATATCGACCAGGTTGTGTCGTGTCCCGGGTCTACCTGAATATGCCCACCAAATTTGAAGCAGATCCATCGAGAACTTTGGCCGTGCATGGCGAATACACAAATACACAAACACACAAATACACAAATACACAAATACACAGATACACAAACACACACACAGACACAAGTCGTATATATATATATATGAGTACCTTTAACCTGTAGATGCACACTTAGACATACCTTTATTGTAGCTATCAAGCAAGTAACTTTATTAAAAGCTGAAGTCAATTTTTCACCAAAGTGAACTAGCTATATGGCCTTCTTTTGGGTTACTTTTAAAAAGGCGAAAAGTTGACTCAATTTTTAACAAAACACTGCACTGACAAACACTAATAGACCCGTCCTGCTTACTTACCCTTATGCTGCTGTGCCTCTATATGAAGGGCTGAAAAATAGATCACACAGCTGAGCAACTTGTCAGTGCTTTGCATTCATTAGCACGAAATAGCGAACAACATTATTTCAGTAAAACCAATACTCACTGAATCAAATGAACTTTTTTTCTGACACAGTAACAGTAACATACTAAAGATTTATTGTGTCTTATTTTAACACTATAAAACTCCTTTCAAGTAAAATATGTGAGCCATTACACTGACCATTTCAGTTTGTGTCTCTGGTATGATTTGTGTACAAGGTAACAAGTTGTTACATACATTTTTCTCATTGTCACTGTTTCTTCACATGTACACATCAACGTTTTTGTTCATCGTCATACATTCTTGTGAGGGGTGATTAATAAGTGTTCATTATTTTATTTTCATTATCATTATTATAATTACAAAGACTGTAACACATTCAACATGATGGAATGGTTAATAATGGTTCTGTTACATGTGTATTTTATAGTAAAAGATTTGTTTACCTGGGTTGATTTCTAGTACGGCCTGTGCAGCAGTTGTTGATTTGGGTTTCTGAAAACAGAAAGTATTGTTGATAGTCTGACAAGGAAACATAGCAAAGATGTAGCAATAAAAGAACTATGCATGCAGTATCAAATCCATGATCCAAAACAATTATAAAGGAGAAATGTATAGTTTGCTTAAAATCACTGAAAACAAGAATTACCTGTATATGATGTGACCTGAACAGGAATTGACGATTAAGGTTTGACTTCTCTATCAAGTCGTTGTCTGTAATGGTAATCTGAAGAAGAAAAAATTCAGCATGAGATTTTTCATAATTTTAAACAAGGAATAAGCGATTACACCACTCTTCAGCTTTCAACGGTACATGCTGCAAATTTTGTAGATAACTGGCACAATAAGCACGAAAAGAGAAAGACACGACACAATAAGCTAAAAATCCCCCATATACTGTTACAACACCGAAATAACATTTCCATATGAAAAGCATTAGCAGACAAGACCAAAGACTGATCAGTTTCTGACTTGAAAACAGAAAGCATAAATGTTCACATATTAGATATCTTCTTTTTTTTTTCCTTCTTTTTCTGGATGTGGAAATCCACACCTGCCCTGATTACCTACCTCACTAATTAGTTTCTGACTTGAAAACACTAAGTAGAAACATTCACATGTTCGTTTGTTTTTTCTGGATAAAGACAATCCTCACCTGCCCTGATTCTCCAGAAGAAACTCCCAGCAATGCATAATTCTTCAGCATCTCACAGCCAATGGCACCACAACCCACCTGAAACAATACAGATCAGTACAGGTACAGGGTAAGAACACACATCTCGAACTGAAGTTCCCATGTTCACATTCAAGATCACAAACTGCACTGTATTGACTGGGCTGAAAGCTTAAACTGAGACACATCTCCTGCAAAACAAAACAAAAGTAAAAAGTTCACATTAGGATAAGAACCTCCCCCCCCCCCCCCCCCCCCCCCCCCTCCCCGATTCTTGGATCAACACATGGATGTGCAAATAAATTGCAGAGAAGGAGGAGGAGGAGGAGGAGGAGGAGGAAGAGGAGGAAGAGGAAGAAGAGGAAGAAGAAGAAGAAGAAGAATAAAACAAAACAAATACGATATCAGTACTGACCATAAATAGTCGTGAATCAGCAAGCCTCTGGCAAACTTGATGGCCGACGCAAATACGCAATGGGTCCAGCCGGTCATTTCTGAAAACAAAGCACAACATTTATATTGCACTGAATTTCTACTGCAAATTGGCAAACTTTTCGAGTCACCACTGTAACAATGTGTATGTTTGTGTGTTTGTTCTGTAAAAACCAGTCTTAATCCAAGGACTAAGTCAGGAATAAAAGCTGGTTCTTGTGTATGATTTTGTATGCAAGTGTTAGTCCGAGTGCCTTGGAGAATGAGAAACATATGAGCTTGCGGCTTTCATGAAAGTCACTTGTCCATTTTTATTTTCAATGCTTGTTATTTTTTCAGGTTGTTTGTTTGTTCGTTCATGGGGTGAAACTCCCACAGCTTTTACGTGCATGACCGTTTTTACCTCGCCATTTAGGCAGCCATACGCCGCTTTCGGAGGAAGCATGCTGAGTATTTTCGTGTTTCTATAACCCACCGAACTCTGACATGGATTACAGGATCTTTTTTGTGCGCACTTGGTCTTGTGCTTGCGTGTACACACAGGGGTGTTCGGACACCGAGGAGAGTCTGCACACAAAGTTGACTCTGAGAAATAAATCTCTCGCCGAACGTGGGGACGAACTCACGCTGACAGCGGCCAACTGGATACAAATCCAGCGCGCTACCGACTGAGCTACATCCCCGCCATTTTTTCAGGTGAGAGAAGACTTGTTCTGTATAACTCTCAGACTCACTTACTCTGTTACACATGTCGTGTGCATTTTGAGCGCTTACTTCCCTTTGTTTATCAGATTTGTTTGTTTGTTTGTTTGTTTGCTTAACGCCCAGCCGACCACGAAGGGCCATATCAGGGCGGTGCTGCTTTGACATATAACGTGCGCCACACACAAGACAGAAGTCGCAGCACAGGCTTCATGTCTCACCCAGTCACATTATTCTGACACCGGACCAACCAGTCCTAGCACTAACCCCATAATGCCAGATGCCAGGCGGAGCAGCCACTAGATTGCCAATTTTAAAGTCTTAGGTATGACCCGGCCGGGGTTCGAACCCACGACCTCCCGTTCACGGGGCGGACGCCTTACCACTAGGCCAACCGTGCCGGTGTGTGTTTATCAGATGCCATTTGGCAAACAATAGTGTCCCAACTTGCAAACAACCAAACAAAACCTGCTCTGTTCTCAATGGAGAACATTTAGCAAAACTTGCTATAAATTTCTGCTACTGGCAAAAAAATCAGTACTTCAAATTATTATCCTATTGCCATCCAATGTCAAATCATCAAGCAATGATCTTGTCACTAACATCCGAGACTGTATTGTACACAGAGACGCAACAGGCCTTCTTTGCGCTATGGTAGAAAACTGAGACCAGCCTATCAGCATGCCATTCCCTGCCGCCCATGTTTCCTCTCAAGACATCAAAGAGACCGCGCCATTGGTTAAACTCCCCATAGGTTAAACGGTCACTGACCCGGGTGCAGGAAGTGTTTCCTCTCTCAGATATGAAAGGGGAACCACCTCTCGTAGCTAAAACTGGGTCAATGACCCCTGGGAAGAAGGTCAGTGTCTTTTAACAAGGCCACCCAGCTATCGCAATGGACCTGCCTTTGATCTCGATGATTGGGTTGTGATGTTTACTCAGCCCACCCAACCATCACACCTCTCAGCGGTTTAGTGCCTTTGCTTACACGAGACGGTTATAACTGGTTATAACCGGTTTGTCAGTGATGCGTTACGCTGACTGAAAGTCTTGGCTTTGTCCGACAAAGTCGTTGCACAAGCTGTTAGGTCGGTCCTTAGACGTTAGAGCGGGGTGGTCGCTACACTGGTGACAACTATATAAAGAAACACATCGGTTAAAAAAAAAAGGTCGTTGTGGCGGGGTAGCCCTTAGAGAGGGGGGTCTTAGAGAGGGGTTCCACTGTATCCTTTTTTAAGTGACCGGAAAAAAACACTGCAGAAAAGAAAAAAAAAATTAAATCAAAAATTAGTTTGAAAATATCGGGGCACCGCTGTAGTAATGCAAATACGTTTCAAGTCAGTGTCTTTTCACAAACTAGCTGTTGTTACTTTTGTGTTTTAGTCAGACACCAACACATACTGAAAGTTATCGCTACTGCAGCGTCTTTGTGTACTCTAGTCTCTGTGTACCCTACAGTCTCTGTGTACCCTACAGTCTTTGTGTACTCTACAGTCTCTGTGTACTCTACAGTCTCTGTGTAATCTACAGTCTTTGTGTACTCTAGTCTCTGTGTACTCTACTGTCTCTGTGTACACTCATAGACCAAATAGCCTGGACCGCCAACTCGTCACGTGACCCTTCGAGGTTACGACGCCGCCTTTCAGGGGCGCTTAGCGTCCGGTTTGAAAGGCCAGCGATTCGAAGACAGTGAAAAGAAAGCACGCTCCAGTTATTTGTGACAATGGGAGGTGACAATGAACTGGATTTTCCAAAACTCCAAACTAAACTTAACAAAACTCATCAAAAAACATGTTCCATATGCACTTTTGCTGAGTTTATTTTAGCATTTTCAGAACTTACCTCGGCAACTTCGTCCATGTTTACAATCGACACCGGATATCACGTCCCCCTGATTTCTGAAAGGCTTGTAAGCGTAGGTTCCTAAATGCGAGAGGCCGCTACCTCGTAATAGAGAGAAAGAGCGGAGAGAGAGCTAGTTGGCGGTCCAGGATAAATGGTCTATGGTACACTACAGTCTTTGTGTACTCTACTGTCTCTGCTAACATCAATAAAAATTCTCAAGAGTTAGAACTACACTGAAACAACCCAAGTAGGTGGGATCTGCTTTTTATTTTGCCATTGATTCCAGTAATATTCTAACTTGTGTTTTTAAGTGTGCATACAGGATGGCCTTACCTGGGTTGAAAAGCTTCAGGTGGTGACGAGTCTAGGTCAGGTATACACTCCATTGCATCCAGGTACAACTGAAAAAAAAGTTTTATATTTAAATTTGTTTGTTATATGTCAAACCATACATTTGTGTGTGTTGTTGCACAGGAATCTGCAACCCCTGTACCAATGCCAATGAATTTAACGAGATTCGCGCAAACACTTGCAAACATGTTTTTGACAACATATCCTCTTTAATTTTTCCAAACTTCAGCATCTTTAATTTGCATACATAACACTGATTTCATCTTTACTTCTTACATTCAGCAGTTTCCTCTCAATTCATCCTACTTTTGTTGTACAAACATACATTTTTCTTCAAATGTGAATATCTCACGAATGCATCAATTATCTCTCATCTGTTTTCTCTTAGGTCAGTCATTTCACTTGGCACAGAGAATTTACACTTACAACTACAAAGGGGCCCTTGAACAGGGCATGCTTAAAAGCATAAAATCTCTCATAGGTATATTTTTGTTTTGTCTTAAGGACTGGCGCAGTGGCGTGGTGGCAAGACGTCGGCCTCCTAATCGGGAGGTCGTGAGTTCGAATCCCGGTCGCTGCCGCCTGGTGGGTTAAGAGTGGAGATTTTTCCGATCTCCCAGGTCAACTTATGTGCAGACCTGCTTAGTGACTTAACCTCCTTCGTGTCATGTACACGCAAGCACAAGACCAAGTGCGCACGGAAAAGATCCTGTAATCCATGTCAGAGTTCGGTGGGTTATGGAAACACGAAAATACTCAGCATGCCTACTCAACGAAAGCGGAGTGAGCTGACTATGCTCTCAGAGTATAGTGTGGGGAATCCAAATGGGCAAACGAGCTCACACGTAACCAGAAAATTCTGGAACGCTGAAGAAGAAGAAGAAGAAGTTTTGTCATAAGAATTCAAAGGCACCAGAAAAAGGAGAGTTTTAAACCATTCTAATAGACGATGTTCTGAAATAACTCTGTCGGTTTATATGGGTTGTGAAAGATGGACTAACCTTGCATTTTGTGGACAAATAAACCATATGTGCTCCTTGTCCATGTGTTTCAGACACACCACTCGCTAGTGACTGGCCTGTGGATTGTTTGTCTCACTAAACGCAAGGGTATTCACTCTTCTACAACCCATACAAACCCAACAGAGTTATTTCCAGAATGTGTCTATTCTAGCACATCTCTGCTCATGGCTAAATGCAAAACGAAGTTTTCTTACAAACTGATTTAGAGGCATGAACTTTCCAGTGATGGCCTTCAGCCCTTCCTGGGCCACGAAACCACCGATGGCTGCACACATGGGGGCCAGACAGCCGCTGGACGTGTGGGACACACACCTGATGATCTTCTCCTCGACCTCTTCCAGCTGTAGACAGACACAGGAAATGTGCATGATAGCGATTTAAGGACGTGTGGGACACACACCTGATGATCTTCTCCTCTACCTCTTCCAGCTGTAGACAGACACAGGAAATGTGCATGATAGCGATTTAAGGATGTGTGGGACACACACCTGATGATCTTCTCCTCTACCTCTTCCAGCTGTAGACAGACACAGAAAATATGCATGATAGCGATTTAAGGACATGTGGGACACACACCTGATGATCTTCTCCTCGACCTCTTCCACCTGTTGACAGACACAGGAAATGTGCATGATAGCGATAAATGTGCATGATAGCGATTGAAGGATGAAGTGCTCTGTACTATAGAGCTTTGCCCATTCCCATCTATGCTTGCTGCCTGGCACATAGGAATGAAACATCAAGAAAATAAATGAGGGTTATGAATTATGTGTGAATCATATCATATACAGTGGAACCCCCATTTTCAGACCCCCAAATTCAAGACTTCTTCCTTTCTAAGACCTTGGTCTTTCTGATTGTCTCTTCATAACACAGACCTGTTTACCCCCATAAGTGTTTTGGAGTAATGCTCAGCCCCAAAAATAGTAATCCTGGCACAAAAATAGTAATCATCCAGCATTCGTCGCCAATTACAACGCACATGACAACTGTGTCTGCGAAACGCAATCATGCACATATATCCATCATTCACAAACAAAACACATCAGTCAGTTTTTGTAGTCATCATAATTTCAAAGAAGATCACATCAAAAGCACATGCATCACTGATTCTTTTTCTTTTGCTCGTAGTAGGCCTTTTTCAGTGTGTCAAGCGCTTCTCTACTGTACTTGCGCTTGCCGAATGAGTGAGGGCGAGACTTCACCACTAGAAAGAAGGCTCTCCAGCGTCTCATCAGACAGACATGATCTCTGGTCAGTCCAGTGCTTTTTCACCCCATTTTACCATTGAAAAAAACAATGCCAAACATGTGAATTAATAAAAAAATAAAAAATATAAAAAATTTTTATTTTATTTACATTTTTATTATTTATGAAAATCGTAGTCTTGACACGGATAGCAAAATGGCGTATTTTTTGCAGAAAATCGTAATAAATTATACCAAAATCGTAAGGGTAAACAGGTCTGAAAACATCTGTAATTTTACCCCCGTTTTAAGACTCTCTCCTTTTTAAGACCTGATTTTCAAAGATTGTTGGAGGTCGTACTGTAGTACTTTGCCCATTCCACACTATGCTTACTTAGGAATGAAACATCAAAAAATAAATCAGGGTTATGAATCATATGTGAATTATATCATAATTTATACTTTGCAAAGAAATATGGCAAGGAGTTCGTTCAACACGACTTTACCAAAGATATGATTTAAACAGTAAAACAAAGGATGGAACAAAAAGAAGAGAGAAAAAGACAAAACAGAAGGCGAGGAAGGAGAACAAAACTTAATGCACAAATAAATGCATCCAAACCTTGTTTGTCATCTTCTCATTTATTTCCTGAGCCAGCGCCAGTAATCGGTCAGAACTGTTGGTACACCTGGCATACAAACAAAAAGAATTAACACTCTGTCTCACAAAACACACGCAGGATTTCTTATCAACCATAATCACAAGAACTCTGTTAAAACTGATAGACTCAAGAGTAAAAGTAAATTTTACAAAGAGTAAAAGGTATTTTTCTCTGACAGATTAAACTGCAAAATTAATATTTAGCATCAGAGCCTGAAGTGTTAAAGCTTATGCTCATTCCATGACAACCATGCTCAAGATTTTCAGGCGTTAACTTTAACACTGGTTACGGCTATTGTATACTTACCATGGTAGAGGCAGGCTGCCAACCTCCCCACAGAATGCATGCAAGGCTTGAAAGGCCAAATGAATGTTTGCGGGTGCCTAAAAAAGAATAGCAGAATAAGAATGAACACAAAACAATCAATATTTGAGATCAAACCTAAAAGAAGAAAATTAGAAAGAAAAAAAAGGGACTCAAAATTAGAATACATGTGGGTTCTTCTCCAGAGATGTGTACCAGTGGAAACCATGTTACGAAGTGGACATTTCTTTACTCTTCTTCTTCTGAATTTTACGTGTATGGCCGTTTTTACCCCGCCATTAAGGCAGCCATACGCCGCTTTCGGAGGAAGCATGCTGGATATTTTCGTGTTTCTATAACCCACCGAACTCTGACATGGATTACAGGATCTTTTCCGTGCGCACTTGGCCTTGTGCTTGCATGTACACACGAAGGGGGATAAGCCACTAGCAGGTTGACCTGGGAGATCGGAAAAATCTCCACACTTAACCCACCAGGCGGCCGCGACCGGGATTCGAACCCTCGACCTTCCGATTAAGAGGCCGACGTCTCACCACCCCGCCACAGCGCCCGTCACATTTCTTTACTTAACTGAGACATTGTAACCACACAAATTGATTTCATTAATATATACGGGTTCCATATTTATTCTTCAGTATGAGTTATTTCTAATATGCTGACTGTTAGCAAATGATAACAGACATGTCAAGAAAAAAGATATCAAGCATGAGCCTTTTAGGCGAATGCTGATATCGTTTGTCGCTGAGGTGGAATCCCCAGGGCAAGCGAAAGAGAGGCCGTCCAAGAAACACCTGGCGACGCGACCTGGAGGCCGACATCAGAAAGATGGGCTACACCTGGAGTCAGATAGAAAAGATGGCCCAGGACAGAGGACTCTGGAGAGCAGTTGTTGGCGGCCCATACCCTGACAGGAGTGACGGGCATTGAGTTGTGAGTGAGTGATATCGTTTGTGAGACGTGTCTGTTATCATTTGCTAACAGTCAGCATATTAGAAATAACGGTTTTATTACCGTTTAATTCAACCAAAAGAAATTTCAAAGCGACCCCGCGATTTAGACAGAACAGCCGCAATGGGAACTTGAGCTCTCCTACCTGATTATGCCTGTCAGTCAAAGAATTCTCGTGACCTGGGTCAGCCAATCAGAGTGACACACCTCAGTGACGTGATGAATATTCACAGGTCAATGCGTTTGACACACAACTATCTCACAAGATAAACCATGTTCAACATGCTTTTCAGTTGCTTCGCTTTTTCTTGTTGAACAGAGAGCGACAGATTTAGAACCGACTCCAGACGGATGGGAAATGACGTAAAGATACATTTGACGTAAAGCGAGTGATGCAATTTCACTTGATTTTTCCGAACTTAGATCATTTAGATTTTAAGTGAGCGGGTCGGCATTGTACATTGCCTTGCTGTTCCGTAAAGCACTCACCGACAAAACTTGCTTTTCTGTATTTTTTAGATAAAGAAAGTATTATCTGACAGCATTTGAAGTGTCATTCTTTAGAATAAATCACGCTGATATTGTTGATTTAAATTTTTACTTTGTCTTGTTAATTTTTAGCTTAATAAACAAAACGGGTCCCTGCCTGAACGTTATAACATTTAGAGGGTCACCTAGAATCCGTCCTGATAGGTCAATTACACTGAATCTATATATATATATACGACTTGTGTCTGTGTGTGTGCGTGTCCGCGATGCACGCCCAAGGTTCTCGATGGATCTGTTTCAAAATTGGTTGGCATATTCAGCTACACCCCGGACACAACCTGCTCGATGAGATATTTCAACACGTGCTCTCAGCGCGCAGCGCTGAACCGATTTTGGTTTTTCTCTGGATCCATTCCCAGTAACTGTTCCTTATCTTCTCCAGTGTTTTCAGCGTTTATCTCCCTTCCTTCGTGTGGCGTCAATCCATATTCCCGTTTCTATTTTTAGAAGGTCACTGTCGACAACGCTCAATCCATATTCCCGTTATACTATTTTTACTCTTCTCCAGTGTTTTGCGCGTTTATCCCCCTTCCTTCGTGCGGTGCGCTGGCTGGGTCCCCGGCGCAGCCGGATATTCGGCTCGACTTCTTCCCGGCGAAGCGGGTATTCATCTAGTTGGTAATAAATGCAGATAAAGAATTAGAAATACATGTTCTTGCACATTTTGTTAGTCTAAGTTCAGTAAATTACAAGGGTTTTAAAGTATATCAACTTTGTAACATGGAAACCAAAGGTTGTGACATGGATTTGAACACTTCATCATAAAAAAGAAAACAAAAATATATACTATGTTTTTTGTTGCATGTCTGTATTAATATATCACTAGAGTAAAACGTAAAGAGAATACATTCTAGTTTCTATTTAATATACGCTGTAATCATTTAAAGGACTGAAAATGCATGTCGCAAAATGGTACACAGCTCTGAAGAATAACCCATATCCTACTTACAGAAAACTTGCTTAAATCCGACATCAGCAGGTTTGGAGATTTTAGCTGCTCCGCTAATGATTTCTGAAAAGAAGAAAGAAAATATCAGTTATTTCTGTACCATGTAATACCATGCTCAAATTCAAACTGAAAATAAACCCACAGCACTTACAATATAATACATTCAGCTAAAACATCCATTAAATCAAATCATCAAAATTCATTCTTCACAGTTTTCTGTGTCAAATCCCTAATCTCTCGCATGATAGAAACTGCAGCAGCACAGATCCAAACATAAAAATGCTTTCAAATAAAAGACATTCTATCACTGGCTAAATCTTTATCAAATAAAAATCATGAGCAAAGCACTAGCACACAAAAATATTAGGGATGCTGCCAGGATTTATTTTCTTCTCCAAATTTTCCAAAATGGCTAAAAGAAATGTCTGCAATAGACGCATTTTTGAAATAACTCTGTCAGGATTTGCAAGCGTTGTGGAAGAGTCTTGCAACAACTTGTCAACATCGATTTTGGAATAATTATATAGTGTTCGTTTGAATGAACCACCCGACGGTAAGTCATAATTCAAATATACAAAAGGACACGAGTGGTCACTGCATACAGGTGGTAGAACACCAACTCTTTTTACCAAGTTAGGACACGGAGTTAATACCAGATCAATTATAGTTGACGAGGTATCGGTTATTCGAGTGGGTTCTGATATCAACTGAGATAAACTGTTTGTGTTCATTAATTCCCGCAGATGAAACGGGGGGTTAACAGTACAATCAGCGTTGAGATCACCAAAGATAATAAACTTATGTGGAGTATTCATGGCAAGTTGAACGGAATCGTTGATAAGAAGCCAATGGTCGACGGTTGCACTCGGTGGTCTATAAAACACACCAACGAGAAGAGTATCTTGACCCAACTTAGTCTCAATCCAGATCGCTTCCAAATCAGGTATACACAAGTCGATCCTCGGTTTGCAAATCAAATTACTATTTACATAAACGGCTACGCCGCCGTGGGAATCCCCGGGCCTATCACGTCTAACTGGAGGGTGGTAACCTTTTAAGCAGATGCAGTCTTGGTCAACTTTGTCCGACAGCCAGGTCTCAGATACAGTTATTATATCAAACTTCCCCAATTCGGCCTCAAGGAACGGTGTCTTATATTGAAGACTGCGAGTGTTTACATGAACAATAGAGATCCCATCCCCTCGGGTTGTGCTTGGTCCAGGATTAGGATGGATATCACCACACATAAACAACAATAAGCAAATTGCAATAGATATGGTTTGAGATGTAAAATTCACAGAATCAGCACAAAAAATGAGTGAGGTGGCATATTTCCACATCGAACCAGCAAAGTTCACAGCAATGTCGTAACAACACATTGGGTCGTTACGAGTAAGCTTCCGGGCAGGAAATAAAAACAAAAACAACGCAAGAGACAAGCCAGCACTACCACGAACGAGAATAATCATAAGCGACTGGATATTTCCCTTGTTAAAGTGTCTGTCTGTCTGTCTGTCTGTCTGTCTGTCTGTCTGTCTGTCTGTCTGTCTGTCTGTCTACTTCAAAGACCTTTGGGTCGACGTACTGTAAATGTAACGTTTTGTGTTGTCAATAAAAACGTTCCAATTACCTACCATTCTTGTTTTTTTATTCTGAATTTTGGAACGTTGGCAGTCAGTCTGGTTTTGTATGTTTAACATGAACACTGTATTACTGGTGACAGAGTGCAATGGGTACTCACAAAGCTAGCTGTGATGGGCACTTTGACCTGTGTGAAGATGCCTCCCCCTTGGTACTCCCCAAACTCACTGCCACTGGTATCACATATGGAAAAGGTGACTGGTGTCAGCACTGAAATTAATAGAAACCGAATCATTTACAATGTCATTTCTCGGTGATGAACTTCAACACAGGTCGATTTTTCTTCACTCTGATATATATCTACTGCTGAATTTTTATTGCATCAAGATGTTCTACCAGATGCGTTAAACGTTTCTAGCCAGTGACAGATTAAAGTTTGAGGCACTGCATAACTGAAGAAAAATCCTCTCCAAACAAAAGGCTGTGACTCTTTACTGAAGTCTTACAGTAACAACTCTTTATCAAAAAACAAACAAAGTTTTCAGCCACAAACGGATCATCAGAGTAATGGGAACCACATAAATAAATTTAAAAAATCGTTCTCTAAACAAAGAAGCTGGCTTCAAGCAGCAAGGGTCTTCACAAGGCAAAGAAGAACAAGAGCAAACGCTCGATCGAGTCACTTTCGCAGTTCTGAATATTATATGAGGCATCAGATGGACAGGAAGAAATTGCTATTCACAACACAATGAGTCACGTTCACATAAAATTTGAGCCCGGTCACTTTTATAGTTTCCGAGAAAAGCCCAACGTTAAGTTGTGTGTTGCCGAACAGAAAAGGCTAGTTATCTCCCTTGTTTTTCTGATAACGTTCGTAAAAGGCTACAGATGTAAATACTTTGATGTAAAGAATAATCCTACAAAGTTTCAATCACATCCGATGAACTTTGTCAAAGATATAAAATGTCTAATTTTTCCTTTGACGCTGACCTGTGACCTTGAAAAAGGTCAAAGGTCAACAAAACCATCGTTAAAGTGTAGAGGTCATTGGAGGTCACGACTAAACAAAATATGAGCCCGATCGCTTTGATAGTTTCCGAGAAAAGTCCAACGTTAAGGTGGTGTCTACGGACGGCCGGCCGGCCGGACAGACTAACACTGACCGATTACATAGTCACTTTTTCTCAAGTGACTCAAAAAATAAGTGCTCTTCACTACTCTCTCTCTCTCACCTTTGACAGGGCACTGCATGGAGTTCAGCTTTTCCATTCCCTGTACCTCTTTGAAAGTGACAACATCCCCCGTCTCCAGTCCATGTAGCCGCTGGTCTAAGCAAGTCACAACACCTGGATTTTCCTGCATCAAAGTTGGATTTTTAAAACATTCATCTGCAAAATCAAATAAAAACCTACTAGTACTTTCATAATGTCCTCATTGTTTGCTTGTGTTTTTCTTGTAAAAAATAAATAAGTGAGAGAAAAAAAATGGAGAAAAAAAATTACTATGAAAATTATCAAAATGTACAACAGTGAGGATCAACATGTTTGTTTCCCTGCGACAGAAGACAAACAAGGCCAGGACTTTCATTTCACGGATACAATGATTTTCATTTTCATTTTCATTACTTTATTGTCCCATCGCTGGGAAATTCGGGTTGCTTCCTCCCAGTGGAAAGCTAGCAGCAACAAAGTCGCGCTACCCAGGTGTATGTGGGTTTAGGTGTAATCAGCCACCTGCACTTATGGCAGAATGATCGAGATCTTTCATGTGCCACAGTGGTGACACAGGGGTGGAACATGAATACTGTCTTTGAGTTGACCCATGTCCGGCCCGGCCCGGAATCGAACCAGCGGCCCTAAAATCACAAGTCCAGTGCTCTACCAACTGAGCTACCGGGCCCTCTGAAACTGCTGACATTTATTTAATTCTTATGAAGAACCTTAAGTGTATGGTGTGTGATCTCACCTTCGTAATGTTGGCAATGAAGACTTCTTTGGCTTCTTCTCCCGTAGGATCCATCACCTCAAAACTGTCCCCAAAATCACAGAAGGCGCTCCCAAACACACCATACACATCAGAACTCACAAACTGAAAGCAAATAATTATCACCATGACCATCACATGGAATCAGAAATCCCTGCTTCTTCTTCTTCTCATTCGCTCTCAAAATCCCTGCTATTACCATCACAATCCTTACCACCGACAATCCAAATGTATATATTATGTTTACAGTAAACCTGAAAACGCCTGACACAGATAATTTGTCAACAATAATCACGCACACATACACCCAGTCATCACTAAAAGGGAGATAATTTGACTCCTCCATTACACTATTGGTAATGCAACACACAGAAATAACACAGAAATTACTCACACCTGTCAATACTGCAAGACAACAGACGGCACGGCAGACAACCGTGACAAATTTGTTTTCTACTTCATGGAGCAGCTGTACCATAAAGACAGAGAGAGAGAGAAAGAAGAAACGAAAACGAGAGAAAGGAAAAGAAAGGAACAGACACTCAAAAGGATAATAAAGGAAAAAAAAAGAAAAGAAAAGAATAGAAAAAAAAAGATGTCTAAGTAATGGAACAACTGTGCCGTAATCAGAGAGAGAGAGAGAGAGAGAGAGAGAGAGAGAGAGAGAGAGAGAATTGAAATGAATTGAATTGAACTTTATTTAACAAGGATTAAGATTTAAGGCTACGCCTTTTTTTACAATCTGTCCTTGGGACGCACAGACACACAATGATAAAATTGAAAAATTAAATATTAAAACGTTTACCAACAAAAGGAGGTCAGAAAACTTCAGCACGTGATGATCAAGATGACGATGATGATGATGATGATGATGATGATGAAGATGAGGCAGAGAGAGAGAGAGAGAGAGAGAGAGAGAGAGAGAGAGAGAGAGAGAGAGAGAGAGTGAGAGAGAGAGAAGAGAGAGAGAGAGAGAGAGAAAGAGAGAGAGAGAGAGAGAGAGAGAGAGAGAGAGAGAGAAGAAACGAAAACAACAGAAAGGAAAAGAAAACAACACAAAAGAATAGAAATGAGAAACACTACATCATACAATGTTGTAATACAAACCTTGACTTGAGGAGTACAGGACCTACAAAAGTTGTTGACTTTCAGCTGGACAGACAAAGGACAATCTGTCAAAATAACACACTGATACCGCTGCATGTAGGAGAGATCAGTCTCAGCTGTCAGCGGCTCAGTCAGGGTGGTGATTTTGACATAAGGGTTCAACTCGGCGAGTTTGCTGGCACTCGCTTCAGCCCTGAAAAGAATTTACATAAAATTAAAAATTATTGAAGACCTGGAGATGAGATGTAACTGGCCCCCAGTTACTGACAGTTGCAAATGCCAAGCAACATCATTTTCTTCCTTGTTAAGAAAATTTTCAAATCTGCAACGAAGTAGTGGGACATAAAAAGTACAATACAGCGATCAAAACCTACCTAAGTGCTTGACAGCAAGACTGACAACCAAAACGTGTTTTCAGATTTTAGAGGATGCTCAAAAACCAAAAACACAATGCAGAAACACGAAACAGTGTTTTCCGAAACGAGTTTTGGGGCATGTCACTCGGGAAACACGCTGTTTGTAGTTTGTTTTGCAAGAAAACACAAAACTTCAGTCGGCTATGGCCGAAACTGTACTTTTTGCGTCAAGTCTTATGGGGGTTGAGGCTTAAAAGCTATGCATTTGCACTCTGTTATGTCTTTCACTAGTTTCAGCACAATTTCATCCAAATTTTCTTAACTTTCTTGTAATAAGTTCTACACATCTTACAGCGATGTCCCTTACTAGATGAGGAACGAAAAGAAGTGTGGCCGTCACCAACTCCCTTGCAGACCAAACTATACGGCAGTCGACAGGAGTTGGAGAAAACGACAACATTTATCACCAGTGCTGGACTGATTGTGTAACCTCTGCGAACGCCAAGAAGAAGAAGAAGTAATAAGTTCTAACATGTTCATGAACACAGCCAACACATGCAGATATATTTTCATTTTCATGTTGAATATGCTTATCTTTTGACACACTATCAAACAGCATGAAAGAGCAAAGACTATATGGTTGGAAGATTCAACAGGTAGAAGAACTGTCCCTCACCTGTTTCTCTTAGCATCAACATCTTCTTGACGCACGAAGAACTGGGTCCCTAGATCTGACACTGTGCAAGCCTTTGAATCCTGAACAGCTAATGACTGAAAGGAAAGAAGTTTTATCACATCTCTGTTATACTATTCAGACAAATGAAAGTGTCGGTTACAAGAGAGTTCATTCCATTTACAGGCTACAACTGTATCTTAACATAGAAGATATTTCTTCATCTGCACTTGCAATATATCAGCATTAATGTGTATGTCACGGTTTCTATTCTTTGAATGTTCTCAAAGCAACACACATTATTTAGCTCTTTTTACTTGTACACATACATGTATGCTATCACTGCTGCACACCAGAGGAAGACATAAACTGACAGAAAAAAGTGGTAAGGACCCTTATGCATTTTGATATATCAAAGTAATTAAGAGTTAATAAGACAGATGGAATGGGTATCTAATTACGTAATGAGTAAAAGCATAGACTCACCTTGACTCCAGCCAGTGCTATATTTTTAGCTAAAGACAAAAAAGACAAAAAATCATTATGTTGAAAAAAACACAACCAAATACATTCAAACATTTCCTCTGAAATAGCACTATGCAATTAAAAACAACATTAAAACCGTAACCTGAAATTAAAATCAACAAAGACCAATTTATAGCAATTGCTTGAAGTATTGTTTGCAAGAAAAGTGTGAATAGTATAATCAGTACTTTTATCCAAAAAGCTTTATTCCAGTAGGGGGACAGCATCTCTGTTATACTATTCAGATAAACTCATAAGGGGGCCCAAGACCCCCTGGAAAATCATAACATCATCCTGACACAATCAATGCAGAACCACTAAACGCAAGGAAACTTTTCTCCACCTGACTTCTTTTTTTCAAAATCCTTGAACTTATTTGGAAACCATTTTCAAAATCCAGATCTCTGAATGAAATCTTTTATCATTGCATTTCATGAACGAAAACTTTCATTACTTAATGTCACCTCGCATGCGAGATTCATCAAAGACTTTGAGATAAGTTCATTTTGTGTACCATAGGTGTTTTGTCTGTCTGTGTACTTAAAAGATCACTGGGTGGACATACTGTAAATGTAACGTATTGTTTTGTCAATAATTAAACGTTCCAATAACCTACAATTCATGTGGGTTTTTTTATTCTTTCATCCTTGCATTACCATGAAGTCACCCACATAACTGAGAACTCACATATCTCCACCTTTTATCCTTGCATTACCATGAAGCCACCTACATAACTGAGAACTCACCTATCTCCACTCCCAGACCCCCCAGACCATACAGCAGCACAGAGGACTGAGCCATTCGCTTCATCGCACTGTCTCCCAGAACATATCGTTGGCGGCTTCACAGAACAAAAACAACATTAGATTAGAATATCAGAGCGGAATACAAAATAATAATTAACATGGCATAATATATTTTTTCTACATAGACAAAGGTTTAATAAGAAAACAGTCAACAGTTCTTAAAGGCCCGGCAGGAGTATATAAGGAGCCTGACCTTCTGCGTTGGCAAATCATTTCAAACCTCTTGCAGGCAACGGACAAATACTGCTCCTACATTTTCTTTAATATCTCGGTTAAGCATGAGTTACGGTGTCAGATTTTTTGTTCACACAGCTGGTTGTCACACATTTACCGCCCTATGCGCTTAGATAAGGTTAATTCTCCATAATAAAGAAGATATTTGTAAACAAACATTTCAATGGGGATCTTGTTCAAAGAAAAGGGCGGAGTCAACACTCTCCGACGTCACAGATTTACACCATGCGTTCCAAAAATAGCAAAACACGTGGCATGCGGCAATTTGGTTCCAGAACATGCTGTCTCAGGTGCATGTGTATTTGTTACATCGGATATGAAAAAAGAAATGCAACTAACCTTTACCACCAGTTGTGGTCTTGATAGGGTATTCCTGTGGGGTTGGGATAAAGCTCTCTCACTAATTTGAGCACACAGTCGGGAATCATTTCTCGGTTAATGTTTACCCGTGTTGGATTGTCTTGATGTAAGGAAGACGTCTTTTTCGCCAAGTACAATGCACAATTCCAAGCACCGCGTCGGTCTAGCATGGACCAATACTTCTTGTAGAGTACTTTTCTAACGCCGGAATTCCTGCGGTGTGGCAATTGGCCTGTACCTAGCCACCTCTGGCGATGATTTGTCACACAAGGGCTGCAAAAACAAAAGGCACACTGGCCTACCCCAGAGGAGAGCCCTGTACCAGGACCCGTGTCTCCGCTTTCACCATCGCCTCCAGGATCAGATAACCACGTCTGCACCCTAACGGTACTACACACACTGACGAGAGACAGCCTCTGTATCGAGGTCACACGATGATGGCCCAGCACCTCTTGGTACACAAGTCGAATCTTTTATTACACACCTTCGAGTTTCAAATGGCCACTGATTCTCAGTAAATAGTCTCCTTATTGCGTTCTCCTGGTCACTGTTAATGTTGAGAAGTGTTAAATCAAATTTCGCCATTTATTTCCACAGACAGAAAGAGATGTCATAGTGCAATACAGCTTACAGATTCCGCAGCCTAGCCCTTACAAAGTTACTATCACCATCGGATGTTGGAATGTGAAACACTCAGGTTTTCCCGCTTTACCCCCTTCATCTGTCGACAACACTGATTGTGTTAGAGGCTCTCGCTGGGTGGCATAACAGACCGTGTTCGGTATGCGTATACACTACGCAGATTATCACCGTTGACTTTGTCTACATGGTCCCGCTAAATCGGTCTACTGCCCCTGACAGTGCCTCACAGGATGGGCAAGTTTACTTTCAAAACAGAAAGGGGTAATCTAACTCGGTTTGTTCTAAGTGGACATGGGAAATAACGGGACTCGGATCTTGGGTCGCCCCTGGCAACACAAATGGAAGAATCCAGGATATGCAAATGGTCTTCTGCAGTTTATTCCAAGGTGGTAGGGGGTTGAAAGGGGGAACGAACGGGAGGGGGGAGGGGATAGTGGTCGGTGGAGCTACTACATAAATTATACTAAGACTGCAGCAATGGACTGGTGATGTGAAATCATCACCCACACATTTCGAGGTACCCTCCCCCCTCACCATTCGGTTCACAAGCCTGTTTTTGTCCTTGGTCAGTTTGAAAATGATTGGTTTGTTCAAGTATTCCGCCAAAAAAATGCGCCAAGATTTCCCTCCTCATTTTAGTGGTGTTTGACGCTTGCCCCACTCACTTAGTCAGAGTCTGATGCAAAAATTGACTCGAGAATTCTGTTCATTGACGTTGTGACGTACTAAACTTGTTTATTGTTCGCGGTTTTGGCTGATTCTGTGTTGTTTTTCTGCAATATCAGCGAAAGTACCATCATAGCGGTGACTGAGTTACAGCAACCAAGACTAAGTTTCATTTTGTCCGTTTGACTAGCCTGACATCTACAGCCTTGACATTGTTATTTTGTTTCTCTCTGTGTGACTGATTTCTTTGACACAAAGGTTCTCTGTGTGAAAGTTCAATTGTATTGTAAATATAAACAAAATACGCAATCAATATGCAAGCTATCACAAATGTTCAGAAACGAAAATGTGTGAAAAACTCTGAAGAAGCTGTTAAAAGAAAAAATGCTGCTCGCACAGACAGAAAGCCAGATGGTAAATTCAGTTTAGCGGTGAGAGAGAGGAAATTGATCTTATTTACGCCCAAGTTCAAAA
The DNA here is from genome assembly GCF_037325665.1 of Littorina saxatilis. Lineage (NCBI taxonomy): Eukaryota > Metazoa > Mollusca > Gastropoda > Littorinimorpha > Littorinidae > Littorina > Littorina saxatilis. Next base: position 94,371,775 of record NC_090245.1, read on the forward strand.
GGTTAAAACATTTTTGGGAGAAGGAAATCCAAACAAAGAGCTTGTGGACACTATCTTGCGCTTTTTTTATTGACAAAAACATTGAAGCTGATTTATTAGAGCGCCCTGATGCCCCCGCGTCCCCAGTGCACTTTGGCCTGTTCGTGTTTACATCGCGTGCCACGCGTTGTGCTATTTTTGCTAAGCCCCGCCCCTTTTTCTGTTGCATTATGGGAGAGGCCGGATTGGCCGTGACGTGTTTAAGAACAGGGCATACCTTAACACAAAGCTTCAACTATCGTTATGCTCAAATATTAGCTTCCTTCAATGTCAAAATTTCACTGGTGCTTGAAAATAATAGCCAAGCAATACCTCTTAAACCCTTTTAAAAACATTAAAAAAAAAAAGTGAAATCTAAAAGTAAAACATGTCTCATGCAGAAAACTGAGAGGGAATGAGTGAGTCAGTGATACACACCTGTACAAAGAGTCATCTATCTCCATGTCAGATGCCATGATGACAGTATTCCACTGATCTATCAGATTCGGTTGGTTTGTCAGTCCTGAAAGTCAAGAACATAATCAATGACAGCATGTTATGCAGGTGTGTAAAGAATCTGCTCAAAGACACTAATTGCTAAACACACCTTTCATAAGCAGAAGTGAAAATAATATGCCAACTCCTTTTTCTTTCCACCCAAGATTATTTTTATTCATTATTCATTTATTGTTTGTGTGTTTGTTTTAGATTTCTGGTGTTTGTTTTTTTTAACACTCTCTTTCACTGTCTATGAGTATGAATACTAGAAAAATTATGTATTTGTAGATGATCATGATATGTTTTTGTGGGCCTAATTCAGGATGGATAGATATTATGTCATAATTTCCTTTCCTTATAAATTAAAGAAAACAAAAAGTGTATGTTTCCTTTGGCTTAAATTAATTGACCCCGAAGAAACCCATTACCACAGTTTACAATCTTGACCAAAATAACCTGGTACCGTCCTGGCAAAACGCAGAAGAATCCAACAACTCCAAGGATACAAGTCATTTTTAACAGTAATACTATTACCGGTAGTTATCTCACAAAAACACTGACCAAAAGTAGAAATAATAATATACACTTCATTACACGATAAAACACAATGATCAGTGCGTCTGCAGAAAAACGTGTAAATGGAAAGTGCTTCTTAAAGAAAAGGCAAAAGGCTAACTAAGCTTGTTTGAAGCAATTTGATGAGCTATGAAAATAGAAATGATATATGGTGAAATCGAAAATAGTGGTGCAATTTCTGTGCCTCTCTGGAACAAGCACTGACTCTGCAAAAATCTGCATTACAGGTTTGTTGGTCATTGTATGTGTACATTTATCCTTCCTAAGATCTAACCTGCTTAATCTCGATCAAAATTGTCCCACGGATAGCTAATATATCGCCTTCAGACGCTAAAAACACAAAAAAGTATGGTCCTTTCTTACTCCGGTGACTTGTTTCCGTATTTCCCGGCCAGAGCGGAAGTGAAGTACATATATTAGAGTATTTATGATTGGTTCTCTTCTGTTGGCTCTGTGACTAGGGGCCAATCAACTCGCTCGTTGCAGACGAACCTATTTCGGAAGGCTGTGCCGAAGCAGAAGAACTTCTGCGGCTATCAGAAGCTGACGGAACGAAGCTTCGAAATGGCGACAATCGCTGACGGTGGACAACCAAAAGCTTCAGTTTTACTGATTGTTGGTGAACCGTTTTCCGACGGTGACAAGACTTTGATACTCGAGGAAATCGTGAAAGGTAAGTGACGATTTCTTTTTTTTACATAGGATCTTCAGCGGTGTTTATGTTTGCACAGAGGACGAGTGCACACGAGCGGTTTCAACCGGCGGGGGTTACTTTGGATGACTATTGTGCTTCTAAAGTGTGCCAAATCCTGGCACTGACAGCTCTTCTGGCGTGTTGTTTTCCGCACAGCAACATCCCAAGAAGGCAGTCTGTGTTTAAGAAAGGCAGCTGCTTTTCTTGCCTTGAACAAATTGGCCAGCGCGCACTTGTCATTTCGGTGTCGATGTCATGTCAGACAGGAACTCAGTTTGCAGCGCTTTGAAATTTTGAAATATTCAATTTCGTTTTGAGGTGCCGATGGTGTTTTCGTCGGTATTTGATGTCACTGTGGGTTTAAAAAAAAATAAAGCAGTGGAAGAGTATTTTTTCTGGAGAATAAAGTACTTTTGGTTCACTCTGAACGCAAGCAACAGTCCGATTATCATAATTTATCTTTTCAGACAGTCTGCCAGAAATATGTTGCACCTGCCTACGGTATTATTGTCGTTTTTTGTATCTCAGTTTTCATGTGGATGAAACTGAATCTTAAATATGTTATTGTTTTTCTCTTGATAGAAGACCCAGTAAAACAATGTCCCTGTTTTCTTTTACTTTTTTGACAAAGAGCCCCCGGCAATGCAGCGCATTACTGCAGCATGCACATGTCACAGTGCCCAAACCCGAGTGAATCATCTCTGACACTACAATGTAACATTTGGCATAGTGTCTGAAAAGCATGTCTGGGTTTGGCTCGAGCACAGATTTCACATTCATTATGTGCTTCTGAAACTTTTTACTGTTGCTGTGTAAGTTTTGCCACCCAAAAGCCGGGCATTGCACTGAAGATTTTCCTCTTCAAGTAAGCTTACATGAAGTAGTAAGGCTGGGAAGAGGGCGATAAAACATCACGGGGCTTTACGCACAACTGCTGCCGGTGATGCTCTCACACATGTGTGATTCACAAGAAAGGAATTTTTTCTGGGTTATCCCACAAGTACTGACTAGAGGTTGCATGCTGTTGAGCGCCCAGCTGTTGCTGAGATTGATCAGGAAATGACTTGAGAGAAGCTGCACTAACAATGGGCTTCATCCTCGACTTTTTTCTTCATCAGCAGCCCCGGCCTGAAGTAGCGGGGCGTTGATGTGTCATAAAGCTGTCACCAGTGTGTGACGGCGATGCGTCACGGCCCTCTGGGGTAACATTCATAATTATAATTCATATACACTGATTATGGCCGGGTTTGGAGAAAGTGTAAGAGCGAGTGTCAAGTGTGAGTTATGAGCTTGCACAATGCGTGGAACTTGTGTCAAGTTACGGGGGGACGGGCTCCTAGCTGCCGTGACCGGTTGGCCTGATGAGGTCGCGCATGAGTTGACAGCTGCAGGGTCCGCAATCGCAAACAAGCCGATCTCTGAAATTGTAATATTGTTATTTGTTGACATGGTTGGGCCGATTGCTTTCTCAGCACGAACTGTAGTGACACTTGTTTTGCTGATGAGACTGAAAACACGGCTGAATACACAATCTCCCTTGAAACCGGACTGAATCCACAATCTCTCTCTCTCTCTCTCTCTCTCTCTCTCTCTCTCTCTCTCTCTCTCTCGTTCATGCGCCCTCCACCACACACACACACACATCTTTGTCATGATTTATGGACTTGTTTTCCTCTGATCGTTATCAGCAGCATCCTTTCTTGCCCAAGTCGCACGCAACACTTTCACACAAAGAATGAACTCAACTATCTGCACTCTTATTTCATCGCCCAAACTCAAACAGACAGACCCGCTTTTCAGTTCTTGAACGCGTGAGACATAAAGTGAAGCATCGTTTCCCACTAAGACAGAATAGTGAGCAATCTTGTGCTCTTTTACGAGCGCTTCCGTCTTCGCGGACAGAGCGAGGACAGCCGGGTGCGGCGTCTGCTGTTGTTCATTGTTGCTTGGGGTTTCACCACGACTGAGAATGAATAAGGCGCGCTGCAGCGGAAAATATGTTGCATAATTTCATTAAAAGATCAGGATTTGATGAAAACTTCGCTCAACACACGAACCCCAGTGCATATGATCACTTTTTGGTGTGTGTTCACAAGTGCATGAAATTGGGAGGGAGGGATGGGGGAGTCACCCATGCTGCGCGTAACATCGAAGCTTCCGTTGAACATGTAATCTGTATTACGAGATTGTTTTGCTGTGATGATGTTCCGTAAGGCATGAGTACGTTGTTAACAAATATGTCTTCTATCTATTTTACGATCAGGAAAAGGAATGACTTATTTTTTGAAGGAAATATTTCAAGTTCTTTCTTGATCAGTTTGTGGTGAATGTTAGGGTCATTTCTCTTCAAAAGTTTATTCCTCGAACGACTGCAGCCGCTAGTGTTTCGTCTCAGGACAGATACTTCACAGAGATCCATTTCAATCTGGTGTGCTACTTGTAAAGAAAGAGAAAATTGATTGCACTGTGACCGTGCAAGGGTTTTGAAAGAAGAGAAATGCAGTGTCGTTTTTACTTTCGCTAGGTTTAATCGATACGATTTGTATTATGGTGGCAGCTGCGATATTTTTTCTTCTGCGAGGAGAGATGGTGCTGTTAACAAATAACAATGATGTACAATATATATGTGTGTATTCCCGCAGAGCGTAAGTTCAGAGCTTACCATAGTTTCCAATGTAGTAGCTTTATCTTAAATCTGTTGTTCTTACAAGTTACACAGATGGTTTTAGTGAGATTGTCTTTCTGCGCTCCGTTGTGACCCTTCTCCCCTCCCCACCCCACCCCTCTTTTATTTAAAACATTTTTTTTTTAATCATTCTCCCTCAAACTCGGGCATTTTACGGGGTTACCTCTCTCTCTCTCTCTCTCTCTCTCTCTCTCTCTCTCTCTCTCTCTCTCTCTCTCTCTCTCTCACACTCACACACACACACATACACCGCGCGCGCGGCCGATCCCCAACCTCCCCTCCTTTCCTTAAAAAAACACAAAAAAAAACCCGATAAAATAACCATCTACGAGTACACTACGACCAAGTTCCGTGAGCTAGCAATGCTTCTGCCGTGCTGTGTCTCCCCTAAGATCCAGTACTGTTGTCCACTCCTGATATATTACCCGGGGAGACAACGAGAGCAGGAAGATGGATGCAAATGGCGCTTTCGTGGGTCGCACTGATTCTGTGTCAGCTGAGTAGACCTTCTCATTTTTTGGAGCCTCGTTGCACCCACACCGACCGTTTCAAAGTGCAATCGTCGGTTCTGTTCTTTTGGGAGACCTCTTCTCACTGTTGAATCCCCATTGTCCCAACAGTTTTTAATCATTGGTTCTGTCAGCTTGGAAGATATTACTCCTGAAAGTGATACTCTGCACTTTCCCTGTTTTGAATTAACATGAATTTTGATATAGTGTATGGGTGCTGTACGCGGAGTTCTCGTTTGCAGGGAAAGTTGAGGTGCAGCACTTTCAGTTTCACGCAAGGCATTACGTTAGTTGAAACAATAAGAATCGAATGAAAACAACTAAGATGCTGATGCAATCACTTAGATGTTAGCTTTGCACTCTGGTGACTGTGCATTGATGGAACTGTATCATTTCCTGTTCGCCCCCCTTCATGCGCCCCCTGCCGCAACACACACACACACGCGCGCACTTACACACACACGCACATACGCACACAAGCATCTCCTCCCCTGAAGCTGCCTCGAGACAAGTACTGCACGATATTATGTTTTATTAAGTTCGTGCGGACTGCAAAGAGCACAGGATGGGGATGTGATTATGGGTCCATTCTCTTTTATCTGCTGCTGTCAGTGCTCAGGTGAGAATGTTTGTGTCTGCCTCCCCCCTCCTCCGACCCAGGGCGCAAGGATGTGCACAACAGGCGCTTAACACAGATAATTTAAGATGTTTTGAAAAGGAGGGATGGGGGTGAGGTGATGTCAAGTCAAAGCAGCATCGTGTATTATTTTTTTTACTTATTTTTTATTTCATTTTTTTCCTGTCACGACTGTTCAGGAAGAGGAGCCCCTGAGGTCGGTGCTTAGATGTATGTTAGCGATGGTGCTGATGAAATGACATTCTGGTTTGCCATTGATAATTGCAAGAACCTTCGATTCCCACTGAAGATTGATTGTCATTAGAGCCAAAGGTACACTAAAAACAAGCGCAAAAAAGAAACAACTGGCGAATTATGATTTCGGGTACCTGTGGCAGGTACTGGTAGTTTTCCTGCATATTGTTATGAGGCCTCTGGCTTGTAGACAGAAGACACGCTGCCTAGAACCTGATATTTTCTCTTCACACACGGATGTGTTGCTGCTACTGTTGGCCTTTGCCCGTGCTCCTCTGTTTTTCCGTTTGAGATTGAGGTGTGCAGATTCACATGTTTGCATCATCATTGAATGATGCAGCTGGTATTTTTCTTCTCGCCGTTTTGTGTGCTGATCGGGTTGTTTTGGGTATGCTAACACGGTGCGAAAAAGTACACACACGCCTCCCCTGTCTCCCGGCCCCTCCACAAACACACACACATACACGCACACACACACACGCACGCGCTACCCTACCCCTCTCTCTCGTTTTCTCTTTCTCTCTCTCTCTTACTCAGGCAGAGTTGTAGTCATTGTCGCTACTTGATATTGCATTACATTGGAAGCATTTTTCTAGTCTGTTTGGTGTCCCTTCGCACTGCCAACCGCTGTCCATTCTCTTCCTTTTGGGTCAGTCTCAATGCACAAAGACTTTTCTATTCAACAGTCGATGAGTCAGTTTAATAATGTGGCAACAATGCGCCCAGGACCTCTCCTGACCTTCTGCTGTCGAACTTTTATTGGAGTTTTAAATGTCAGCAATCAACAAGAGTTGAAGTTCCTGATTTCTTTGTGTGTTGTGGAAGAACATGAAACCTTGGACCAGAAAGCAAGAGCGGTCGTTGGCATATTAATGGTGTGCCAGCCGAACATAAATATTTTAGCGGTGGTGCCGATGAAATGACACTCGAGCCAACCCGCCATGTATTATTGGCGATTGATGATTACGTCATGGCCGGTTACGTCACGACATTTGTTCGTTCATTGGCTGTCACTGAGGGGTGTCCGTGGCCTTGTTACATCAAACCGCCTGGAACTTGTTGCTGTTCGTTATGAAATAAGCATACTTTTTTGCACTAGCTAGCAAAATCGACTGACCTATTTTGGGCAGATGAGGTCCCTATCACTTTTGCTGTTATTTGTGCTTACGAAACGAATGTCATCGTTAGATAATACCAATATGTGTGTTCCCCCTTACATCTTCGATCAACCCAGCATTGGCGTCAGTGCTCTTGACAATACAAGTTGCCTTCCATTCATGCCTGCAATTGAAACAATATTCTGGTGGCCGAGATGTCTTTGACAATACCGATTCTTCTTCTTCTTCGTACGACGGTTGTGTCAGACTCGGAATCTGGAGGATGCCATGAACATGGACGTTAACAATACCGATAATAAAAGAATCCTCCCCCCCCCTTTTTTTTAATATTTTTTTAATATAAAGTTGCAGGATGCCTTAACCAAAGATAAGTTGAGAGAGACACGTAACCTGTGGCTGTGCGCGTGTATGCTGAATTATGCTTCTGTGTTTCTGTATGAGAGTAACGTTTGGTCTGCAATTGGCGCAAGCCTCGGTGCATTGATGTAGCTTATGGGCAGAATATACCTGCGCAGTTTCAGCGGCACAGACGACGCACTGATAATTATTATAGCCGCGATAGGGATTATGGCGAGTACTTGGCCTGTTTTCCTTTCATGCAATATGTAGCGGGCTGGGATAATCTGCAGTGCGTCGTCGGTCCTGCTGAATTTACATATGTGAGCATATTTGCTCCTCCCACTGCGAAGATTAAAGAATATGTCTTGGTCCAACATTTTGTTGAATTCGGTATTTTCTTTGTTTCTTCTCAAACAAAGTTCCTCGTGCCAAATTCCAGACCTGCCGGGAATGTTGATGAGGTTGTTTTTTTTACAAACCGCAAAGCTACGGGAAGTGTCCTGGCCCAAAGTTTTATTTTTTTTTTAAATTTTTTTTTAAAGAGCCTGGTGCTGGTTCCAGTTTAAGTTTATTCTTGGTTTACTAGTTTTGCGAAATACCTTGATGAGATTCAAACGACTGGGGTTAGAGTGAACTGATTTTGAGAGCTGAGTTCCTCGCTGTAAGAGACTGGGGTCCCTCAGGTTTCCGATCCTAACACAGATCTTTTCAAACCCTTACTCTGGTCGTAGAAAGAGGGAAAGTTAATTTCACTTTCTATCCTGTCCTTGTGTTCCGAAGAATCCCCCCTCCGGAAAGTTTGGTCAAAATCAATTTAGTGCAAATTGCAAAACTTTCTCTAGGATGACGACATCTTTGGAATTGTGAGACGGTATTTTACCCCCCGGGGGTTTGAATCGATTTTGTAGCACTTAACTCTCTCTCTGATAGAATCAACTGATGAAAAAGGTGAAGGTTGAACATAAAAATTAGATTAGAAAATTGGGTTTAAGAGTACAGAGCAAAAGAGAATACAGCAAATTCAAGTATTGCTCAGGTTGTAGCATCTCTCTCTCTCTCTCTCTCTCTCTCTCTCTCTCTCTCTCTCTCTCTCTCTCCCTCTCTCTCCCTCTCTCTCCCTCTCTCTTTCTTTCTCCCTCCCTCCCTCTCTCTCTCTCTCTCTCTCCCTCCCTCTCTCTCTTCTCTCTTCCTCCCCCTCTCTCTCTCTTTCATTCTCCCTCCCTCCCTCTCCTCCTCTCTCTCTCTCTCTCTCTCTCTCTCTCTCTCTTCCCTCTCCCCTCTCCCCCCCCCGTCTCCCCCTCTCCGGTAACGTCCTCTTTCCAGTGTCTCTCTTAACTGTGCCTTTTTCTCGCCGTTAGTTTTGGTCAAATGCAGGGTCCGCGTGTTCTCTGTTTTCTTTGTTCAATATTTCTTCTCGTCTTCCCTTGCATTCAGAGACAGACGCATGCATAAGGTTAGCTCATGCGAAGTGCGTGCTAGCGCACATTTGTTTCCTCAATCGGTTTAAGGGAACAGTTCATTAGGCTGAGTTTGAATTCATAATCAGGATTGGCGTTCCTCAGGGGCTTACTCATCGCTTAGTACGGCCTGAGCTTAGGTCATTTGTAGAGTCTGGGTGTGATGTAAAGAAGATAACGGCACAGGTGTCGTTTTGCATTGATCATTGCCCGGAGACAGAGGACCTGTTCAGCGTCTGATTGAGAAAGAGGGTTCAGTTCGTGAAGGAAAAAATCATTAGATATGGGATTTCGCAGCCGATAGGCGATTTTCAGAATTTAGTATAGGGCAAGTTTCAAAAGATCATTATTATTTCTAGAGGAACAGAAAATTCAAATGTTCTTCAAAGTTTTCTCCGTAGTGTACTTGTGGCTCATTATTTCTGAGTCACTCTGGCTAGACAGCCGTCTTCAGATCATTAAGTTAAGTTAGTAAAACTTACTGTTTGCTGAAGACAGTCATGTGTCTAGAGTGCATGGCAAAATGCAGGCACAAGGCTGATGATTTTAAAGCACACATGTATACAAATGACGTGTTCTTGCAGAACCCGGAACCCCCAGGGTTTCAGATGCTTTTTTTATGCGTATTGCCGGTGAATGTCGACCCGTATATTTCATAGACCGGCACAGTTGGCCTAGTGGTAAGGCGTCCGCCCCGTGATCGGGAGGTCGTGGGTTCGAACCCCGGCCGGGTCATACCTAAGACTTTAAAATTGGCAATCTAGTGGCTGCTCCGCCTGGCGTCTGGCATTATGGGGTTAGTGCCAGGACTGGTTGGTCCGGTGTCAGAACAATGTGACTGGGTGAGACATGAAGCCTGTGCTGCGACTTCTGTCTTGTGTGTGGCGCACGTTATATGTCCAAGCAGCACCGCCCTGATATGGCCCTTCGTTGTCGGCTGGGCGTTAAGCAAACAAACAAACAAACAAACCGTATATTTCATGGCAGTACTCCACATTGAAAAATACTAGCAGTTAGTCACTGGGAGTGCGATGCACGTGCTCTGGGTTTGTCAGAATTACTTTACCAACATGTAGCCTGGCATCTGGTGTAGTCTAGCCCGTTGGTAATGGAAACTGGAAACCCATTGCAACCTTTGCTACACACAGGCACACGTACATGGAGAGGAAGTCGTAGCGGAACAAAGGAAACAGTTAATGAAAAGAAGTGTTTATTTTCACCCCCGTGACCCAAAATCTGAGTACCTTGGCAAGCACGTCGAAGGTATCAATTTTTTGACCCAAGAAATGGGGTTGCCACTAGGAGAGAGAGAAGGTTGTGTTTGGAATATATGGGTAGTTCGGCGAATTGCGTTGTGATGTCGCTTTTATTGAGGTTCTTTATTTTTGAAAAAAGTTATGTGGGTAATCATGGAAAAGGCTTCATATTCGTCGTACGTGTATAAGTTCTGGCTCACTTTGGGCGAGGTTGGGTTGTTTTTTTTCGGGGGGGGGGGGGGGGGGGTGTTACAGTGGTTTACAATACTAAGAGTACCGGGCCATGTCTTGGTGAAAAGTCTGTTATGGAGTTGTTTATCATTTTAGATAACTCGTGTAATTTACGTATACTTGCATGGGGTTATGGATGCTTCACGAGTAAGCGTTGACGAAGCGATGACCCACCATACTTGTGTGTCAGAATCACTCGCCTGATGCGCGCTACAACCGAATATATCTTTTGTTGCAACAAGGAGTGGTGGCAGTGATCCTGGCAGCATTTCAACAATGGGTCTCCATCATCTCAAAAGACCTGCGCTGAGGGAGCTAGGTTCAGGGAGTGTGTCTATTGGGTCTTGATGCCACGCCAGACTGTTGAGAAAGAACACTCCGTGATGCCATGCTAGAGGTTGGGGTGCCAGCTGGGGTTTTGGCGGGGTGGCTTTGGGGAGTTGTTGCTTGTTGATGGTGCTGAAGAATGCCAGACAGACCGTGGTTGCCAGGACAGCAGAGTGTGAGGACGAATTGGGCGGCGGAAGTCTGCATTTAGCATGCTGTCAAAGGCGACGGCATTTTGCATGGTGCACGTCTTTTCACTGTTTAGAATGTGGAATCCGTCCCCCATCTGGAAGTCGCTTTCCGCGACTTTGTCTGCTTGACATTAATTGAATTCTTTGGAAATTGCATGCAGCTTTCGCCGTGCAATAAAAAAAATAACAAAAATGCTGTAAATTAGAGACCTCTTGGAAACTGTTGAAATAGAGGCAATTGTTTACTCTGCTTTTTGAACTTGGAAGCGGGTTCTTTAAATAAAGGCAGCCGTTTATTTCTGCTTTCAGTCGTTTTAAGGAGAAACAATTGCATTATTTTGTTGTTTACTTTGCTTACTGCTTTGATGTGGGTTCCTAGTTTGTTGATAATAGATGGACGGACGCCGTACTTTAATCAACAGTTATTTTCATGCTGCTGTTTACCCCCCGCGGGTTAGGGGGGAGAATTTACCCGATGCTCCCCAGCATGTCGTAAGAGGCGACTAACGGATTCTGTTTCTCCTTTTACCCTTGTTAAGGGTTTCTTGTATAGAATATAGTCAATTGTTGTAAAGATTTTAGTCAAGTAGTATGTAAAAAATGTTAAGTCCTTTGTACTGGAAACTTGCATTCTCCCTGTAAGGTAATATATTGTACTACGTTGCAAGCCCCTGGAGCAAATTGTTGATTAGTGCTTTTGTGAACAAGAAACAATTGACAAGTGGCTCTATCCCATCTTCCCCCTTTCCCCGTCGCGATATAACCCTTCGTGGTTGAAAACGACGTTAAACACTAAATAAAGAAAGAAAGAATGCTGCTGTCTCAAAAAAGCTGTGCCCACTTTTTTTGTTTTGATGAGCTGCTTTAGCATTTGACTTTAAAAAAGGCTATATGTATATATCTGGTTTCTTAGGCGACACTACTGCTGCTGTTATTATCGTAGTCTTGTTTGTATCTGTGGTTAAAGAGCTGAGAAAGTATTTTATCTCTGGTTTGTCTGGTATTTGTGAGACGCGGAAAAGCAAAAGTGCAGTGCCACTAGCCTATAAAGAGGGACTGAACAAGAGCGTAACTCAGTCGTACGTGTTTGTGGCTGTCTCGCTGTTTGTCTGTCTGGGTCTGTGTGTTTTTCCTGCTCTGTTTGCCAGTGTGTTGTGTGCGTGTATCTTTTAGCAGTTGTGTGTGGTTTGCCATTCAACAAGCAGTGGCAACAAGAAGCAGCAGAAATAGCTCTGCCCACTGTTTTTACATCGGAATGCTACGTGGAAATGCCAGGCCGCGTTGTGCTGTGTGTATGATGGCCGAAGTGGCTTCATCACACGTGAGCCGGTCATTTCACCCTCGGATAGTAAAAAAACTATCGTAATTCTTTTTCATTTGCCCGGCCACTTTCTGTGGATCGAATATTTTGAGTGAACATTGCGAGACTGATTTGTTTTTGTGTGCATTATAATGGGCGGGGATGAGGAAGGGGGCGGCGAAGGTGGACAAGAGTTTGACTTGGAGGCGGTTGGAGTTAAATCTGAGTGGACGGGAGGGATGGAGTCGCATGGAGCTATGTGTAGAAGGGGGAGGGGGTCCCAAGCTTCATTGAAATTGAAGGAGTTGGCTTCACCTTTTGTGATTCGTGGATCGATTCCCACAAGTGGGAAGAGTCAAGCCTGCCCAAACACTGGCAACGGCGCTGGGAGGGTTGAAGATGGGAGGAAAGGGTTCTCCAGTTTGCCTCCCGTTTCGGCTTTTCTCTTGCATTTTTTTTATACGAAGAAAATGAATTTGAAAAGAGGCCGGTCGAGAGGGGGAGGTGTGTGTGTGTGATGTGGGGGTTTGTCAAATGCCCAGTTCTTTTTTGTTGTGGTGTTGTGGATGATCATATGTTTATGTACGCTTTTTGTTCGTCCTCACTTGCATCAGCTTGTAAAGTACCTGTCACAAAGATAGTGTTCTCTTTGCTAATATCAAAGGAATGGACAAGAATCTCCTCTGGTGACACTTTGTGTCAAATGAGTCTTGCTGCAGTAGCTCTCATTTTCGTAGTCAGAAAGTAACTGTAATGCACAGTTTATCACGCGATAAAACAACTCCTCATGTCCTCAGACTAAAAGAGGCCTTTGTTCTCTGCTGGCAGTGCTTATGATAAAAGAGAATGTCCATCGCCAGTGTTGATAATCCAAAGCGTTGCTGAATGCGCCAGGACTGACGTAGCGGGTCTGTGAGAATGTGCACATCTGCCCTGCCTTTTACCTTGGCGGCCACTCGAGATAGAGCAGTTTACAGGCCTATCGTTGTTGACCATCAAAGACACGCTGTTGCTTTGTCTGTGAATCGATGGATTAATGATTAAGTGAGTGGTCTGGGTGGAATGGGTAAAGATTTCTTGTGTTGTTGGTCTCCACCTGGAATGATGTGATGATAGCGACTATCTTTGATGTTATCTTTGTGTCCAAAATGTTGTGGTCGACAAGCCTGGGTCCAAAATGTGGGTAGGCTGTGTGAGTGTGTGGGTGAGAGAGAGAGAGGAGGGGGGGGAGAGAGAGAGAGAGAGATGTGAATCCCCGATAGAGTTACGGGAATGTTATCGTGAATGTAGATTTTGTTTCCGTTTCTTCAGAGGCAACATGGAGGCTCAGCAGTGAATTATCTTTTGCATGGTGGGATGGAATTCGGTGACCGGAATGTATCTTTCCTTGCTAGCTGTCTGGCTGTATAATTCACTTCGAATCCGTCTGCACACATACACACACACACTGGCACACTCACACACACGGCGCGCAAGCGATCTCTCTCTCTTTAACTGTCTGGCTCTATAATTTACATTGACTCTCTCTCTCTCTCTCTCTCTCTCTCTCTCTCTCTCTCTCTCTCTCTCTCTCTCTCTCTCTCTCTCTCTCTCTCTCTCTCTCTCTCTCTCTCTTTCTTTCTTTCTTTCTTTCTCTCTACTAGCTCTTTTCTCCATCGGGAATTCTCCCTCTGCTTCGCTCAAACCAGTGATATAGTTAGCTTCTGTGCAGCTTGCAACCATCTGTCGTGAATGCAGAGAACAGAGGGAAGAATTCACGACTGCAAATTGTTTGACCCGAATCACCACATTGCGATAATGTTTGGCACAGTTTCAGGGGGAAACATTATGTTTTCAAGTGTGCTTTGCCGGTTTTGTGCTGTTTTGGTTTGTTTGATGGATCCCTTATTGGTACTTTCGCTGCCCTACACGCCACCAGGCGTGAAAGGCAGTAAGTAAGTAATTAGTTATTGGTACTTTACCATCGATGTGTGCCACAAGGGCGTATCTGGTCATGTATGTACAGACGGGGTTTAATGTTTTCTCCCAGGCCCAGCTCAATTTCCGACTGTCAATTATAGTTTCCGTTACAAATCGCGAATTCGTGATTTCATTGGCCATTGCACAAGTAGGAATAACATTAGTTTAGCTTTCCTTAGAACTAGAATGCAATGTTGATTGTAATAGTTGCTGGGCATGTATGCATACATGTGGGATTGGTCGGGTCGGGGCACATAGATATATATCTCTGTGGGTCGGGGTAGGAGGGGAAGGATAGTCAGATAATGTGATTAAGCACTTATGACTTGAACTAGCAGTTTAGCAAAGATGATGTTAGCATGCACGATCGTCGTCAATGCTTCTTTGCCGAGACATAGCGTAGGAGAACTTGGCCTTCAACTTTCTTTTGTAAGACATTGTTGTCTTTGGTAGACTACACTGTGGTGTTAATCATCGAATCATAATTCACTGTCATATAAATGTATTCCAAACATTGTACAAATACACATAAATCTTGCTCTTACTTGCATCATGCGGCACAGAACGCCAAGATCAACACAATACATACCGACTGCAGCTTGCACACGCGTTCTCAACTGTGCTGCGCTGTCTTCACGAATCTCCAGGGGGCAATGGCGGGGGAGTGTGCGCACTGTTTATTCCTTCAGCGTGTTGTGTGTTTGGGGATGTACTAGAGTGTCAAGATGTTTGGGAACATCAGGCCTCTGTTCGGCCGCTGATATCTCGGCGTCTCCCGAGGTCAATTGTCTTCCCTGCCACTGTCAAAGAAGTTGGAATACGGTGACTTTTGTAGGGTACGATCCTTATGCGGGGATGTTTTTTTGCTTTGACTTCGTTGTCATATTTGATGTATAAGGAACGCTTTTACTGTTTGCAGATAAATTGTGTTATTGGGATATCTTTTGGGCAATTTAGTTATCAGTTTTCTCGTTTTGTCTGTCTCTGTCGGTGAGTTATGTTGCTAAACTCTGACAATTTTTGACTTTGTATAATGTAAACAATATTTTTAAAGGAGAAAGAAGGAACAACAACAACAACAACAAAATAACAGAAATGCTGTATTCAGATCTACGTAGACCTCATTTGATCTCCAGACAGATTTCATTTGGTCCGCAGGGACGCTGCGACGTATGGGGCCTAGCTTGGCCGGGTCGTATCGATTGGCCAAATTTGTGTAGACACTCTTCATCCCACCCATTTTTATCGCTAGCCAGTGGCCATTCCGGTCATTTGGATGGCCTGAGTGTTCGCGCCCAGCACTTTGACAGGGAATTACGCGCATATCTCGCTTTCACATTCGTGATACCAACGGCTGAACTCGGCACAGAAGTCTACAATGAAAGTGAATAAGGAGCAGGCTGTCAGTTGAATAGACAGTCATTGGCAGTTGTGGTCGCCTGTTGAGCTTGCCTGTGTCTGCGATGTACGGCAAGAAGGCTTGGCTAGTCATAGTCATTTCAAGATGATGAACGATTATAGTGTCAGTGTATCGTGTTTTTCAATGGTTCTTTGTTCCCATTCATGGTGCACAATTGTTATGCTCTTTGTTCGGGCTTTGAGAGATAGAAGGTAAAGTTGAGAGGGACATTTTAGCTAGGATAACATACCCTTCCCCCTTTCTCTTTCAACCCCTAGCCCTCTCTCTAATTCCTTGAGTACCCCCACCTCGGGCTCGGAGCATTCGGGAAGGACAGTTGTGTTGCTGTTTCTGTCCCTGATTACTAGTCAAACGGACCTTGTCCTGAGGTCTGTCTGGGAATGGACGAAGGGGAAGATACAGAGCCTGTAGAGTAGGATCAGGGGCGGGGTTGGACTGGACGTCGTGTAGAGAGATCCCTCCATCACACGAACCATTCCTCCGACAATGGAAGGCAACTCCTGTGGGACGTGGGTAACAGAACCCAGATGAGGACAGACTGCACTGTGCAGACAAGCGCCAGCGGTCAGCTGACTGATCAAAGGACCGGTCTACTGACCAGAGAGAGAGAGAGAGGAGGGGGGGGGGGTAGGATACTTCTCTATAGTCTGGGGGTGGACATTGGAGGAGGTTCGAGAGACAGAGTTTTGTACAGTCTCCGGAGAAACAGAGCAAAGATAATTCAAAAGTGTCTTGCTGTGATTTGTAGAGAGAGAGAGAGATATGGGACAAGATGGGTCTTTGTCGCCTCTCTTGTCTCTTATAGATTGGTCTGGCATCACCTCAAAAGACACTTCCTATTATTGGATCTGCTGCCGGCGCCATATATGCAAATTCGATTCTGGGTTTGACCCATTCGTGACCCGAAAAGGGGGTGACATGAAACATTCGCTGTTCTCTGAGGCTGAATAATGTGACGATGAATTGCTTCAATGGTGGGAACGGGTGATTATAGCATGAGAGATTTGTCTTGGAATTAGTGGTTGTTCTTGTCAGATAGGAGGGCGAGTTGTGAAGAATTACGGGGTGTCGGCCGCGCTACCAACCCTCCCCCAGAAGCAACTTTAGAATTGAATAATTTCATACTGACACTGCAGGACCAGCGGTTACTATTTGCATTAATTAAATGAAATTATTGTTTCAGAATGGTCGCTCTTCTTTTCTGACGAGTACTAGAATAATGTCACGATGACAGCGCTGAAATAGCAAATAGCTAAAACACACGCACACGCACGCAAGTACACACACACGCACGCACGCACGAACGAACGAACGAACGCAAGTACGTACACTTACACTCACACGCTTAGCCTATTGATGCCATCTGTGGAAAATGTAGGATTATACACACATAGGCCTTGACATAAGCTCGAACAACATTTTATTCGTTGACCGTCCTTTAAACTGTACATTTCTTGAAATCATCCCCATGCCTCAAAACGAATACTTTTACGTTTATCCAAGTAGGTTTGTTTACTTATTACCTAGAGTGCTTATCATGTCAGTGTCCTTGAAGGTAAGCAGTCTTAGTGAGGATGCGTAATGAGCTAACGAGCCATTTGACTATGTTCCAAGGAAGCGTGTTGGTAATGGAAAAAAAACTTGACTAAATGTAAACAAGTCGCGCAAGGCGAAATTACTACATTTAGTCAAGCTGTGGAACTCACAGAATGAAACTGAACGTAGTCCGCCGCTAGTGCAAACGGCAGTGAAAGTGACGAGCCTGTTTGACGCGGTAGCGCTGTGCTTCATAGCACGCTTTTAATTACCGTACCTCTCTTCGTTTTAACTTTCTGAGCGTGTTTTTAATCCAAACATATCATATCTATATGTTTTTAGAATCAGGAACCGACAAGGAATAAGATGAAATTGTTTTTAAATCGATTTTGGAAAGTTAATTTTGATCATAATTTTTATATTTTTAATTTTCAGAGCTTGTTTTTAATCCAAATATAACATATTTATATGTTTTTAAAATCAGAACATGATAAAGAATAAGATGAACGTAAATTTGGATCGTTTTATAAATATTTTGTTTTTTTTACAATTTTCAGATTTTTAATGACCAAAGTCATTAATTAATTTTTAAGCCACCAAGCTGAAATGCAATACCGAAGTCCGGCCTTCGTCGAAGATTGCTTGACCAAAATTTCAATCAATTTGATTGAAAAATGAGGGTGTGACAGTGCCGCCTCAACTTTTACAAAAAGCCGGATATGACGTCATCAAAGATATTTATCGAAAAAAAGAAAAAAACGTCCGGGGATATCATTCCCAGGAACTCATGTCAAATTTCATAAAGATCGGTCCAGCAGTTTGGTCTGAATCGCTCTACACACACACACACACACACACACACACACACACACACACACACACATACACCACACCCTCGTCTCGATTCCCCCCCTACGTTAAAACGACAACAAGTCGCGTAAGGCGAAATTACTACATTTAGTCAAGCTGTGGAACTCACAGAATGAAACTGAACGTAGTCCGCCGCTAGTGCAAAAGGCAGTGAAAGGGACGAGCCTGTTTGGCGCGGTAGCGATTGCGCTGTGCTTCATAGCACGCTTTACTGTACCTCTCTTCGTTTTAACTTTCTGAGCGTGTTTTTAATCCAAACATATCATATCTATATGTTTTTGGAATCAGGAACCGACAAGGAATAAGATGAAATAGTTTTTAAAAACACCCCCCGCGGGTTAGGGGGAGTCCCATATTGGTTGGGACGAGAAAGAATTTACCCGATGCTACCCAGCATGTCGTAAGAGGCGACTAACGGTTCTGTTTCTCCTTTTACCCTTGTTAAGTGTTTCTTGTATAGAATATAGTCAATGTTTGTAAAGATTTTAGTCAAGCAGTATGTAAGAAATGTTAAGTCCTTTGTACTGGAAACTTGCATTCTCCCAGTAAGGTCATTATATTGTACTACGTTGCAAGCCCCTGGAGCAATTTTTTAATTCGTGCTTTTGTGAACAAGGAACAATTAACAAGTGGCTCTATCCCATCTCCCCCCTTTCCCCTATCCCATCTCCCCCCTTTCCCCGTCGCGATATAACCTTGAATGGTTGAAAACGACGTTAAACACCAAATAAAGAAAGAAAGAAAGTTTTTAAAACGATTTCGGAAATTTAATTTTGATCATAATTTTTATATTTTTAATTTTCAGAGCTTGTTTTTAATCCAAATATAACATATGTATATGTTTTTGGAATCAGAAAATGACGAAGAATAAGATGAAATTGTTTTTGGGTCGTTTAATAAAAAAAATAATTTTAATTACAAGTTTCCGATTTTTAATGACCAAACTCACTCATTAGTTTTTAAGCCACCAAGCTGAAATGCAATACCAAACCCCGGCCTTCGTCGAAGATTGCTTTGCCAAAATTTCAATCAATTTGATTGAAAAATGAGGGTGTGACAGTGCCGCCTCAACTTTTACAAAAAGCCGGATATGACGTCATCAAAGGTATTTATCGAAAAAAAGAAAAAAAACGTCCGGGGATATCATACCCAGGAACTCTCATGTCAAATTTCATAAAGATCGGCCCAGTAGTTTAGTCTGAATCGCTCTACACACACACACAGACAGACACACACATACACCACGACCCTCGTCTTGATTCCCCCCTCTATGTTAAAACATTTAGTCAAAACTTGACTAAATGTTAAAAAAAAAAATAGTTCAAGGATCTGTCGACCTATTCGTCGGTAAACCATCTATCTGCCCCCCCCCCCCCCCCCCCCCCCCCCCCCCCCCCTTCTGTCTATGTCTCTGTCTCTTTCTTTCTGTCTCTCTCTCTCTCTCTCTCTCTCTCTCTCTCTCTCTCTCTCTCTCTCTCTCTCTCTCTCTCTCTCTCTCTCTCTCTCTCTCTCTCTCTCTCATGGTGAAGATGTTGCCGATGAGGGCCGGTCAGTGTCAGATCCTAAGTGTCTGAATGAAGGGCTGTAGCAATTAGAACCAATTAGCCGTGCGACTGCCCTCTCTTGCTTCCGACACAAACACTCTGCAGGCAGCTCACGGGGGAGCCAGCTCGCTACCTGTATATATACCAGTACAGTCTTTGAAGGTAGCGCTCTCCTTGTTTGGGGATCTTAGAGATGATTAGATCCTGTTGTATATCGATTTTTTTTCTCTCTTTAAGATGGAGGTTTTAGTGATTGTTTGGGGATGTTAGAGAAGAATAGGTCTTGGTTTAAGCGTGTTTATTCAAATTCTCATACACACGTTTCAAACAATAACAACATTAAGAACGTTAACAAGCAGATTGCTTATGGACACGTTCTTGAACTTATAATCAATACACATTCAGATAGCAAAACATGGCGAACAAGTGATAGCTTCAACAGAAGAATAGGTCTTGCTGTCTAAATGTTTTTGTGTTCAATCCTTTAGGCTGTAAGGTTGTGAAAGCTAGTATAGTCGTAGACCTACGAGTGTAGACATTAAGTGTATTAGCAAAGATTGCAGAAAACCAAGTATGTCATATTTTTCGTCCACTAGCACCCTTTAATGCCGCAAACTCCCAGATTACGACCATACTAGGGTTACTTAGACTGAACCAAATCATAGTGTGTCCTTCTCCATTAGGATTTTATCTCTATATTTGCAGGACTGTTGCTCTGTCTTCCCGGTGTAGAACAATATTTTCTGGTACATGTAGCATAATCTGAGCGTGTAACTCTACAGAAACTCGGAAGGAATGCCTGTACTTCTGGTCCTCTGCTTTGATGCACTATCTTGGGTAAGGTTTGGTACAGTGTTGCCAATCTTTCAATCTCTCTGTTCCATTAGGGAAGGAGAGGAAGGTCGGTATAGGCTAGTACAGTAGACAAGTCACAGTTCAGTGACCTACCCTCCGCGGGTTAGGGGGAAGAATTTACCCGATGCTCCCCAGCATGTCGTAAGTGACGACTAACGGATTCTGTTTCTCTTTTTACCCTTAAGTGTTTCTTGTATAGAATATATAGTCAATTTTTGTAAAGATTTTAGTCAAGCAGTATGTAAGAAATGTTAAGTCCTTTGTACTGGAAACTTGCATTCTCCCAGTAAGGTAATACAATGTACTACGTTGCAAGCCCCTGGAGCAAATTTTTGATTAGTGCTTTTGTGAACAAGAAACAATTGACAAGTGGCTCTATCCCATCTCCCCCCTTTCCCCGTCGCGATATCACCTTCGTGGTTGAAAACGCCGTTAAACACCAAATAAAGAAAGAAAAGAAACTCACGTTATTGCTGCGCCGTCTTGGCTCATGGTGGCCACGCTCGAGTTGTTTCCTTTTGTCGAGTTTTATGGATGGTGAATGGGATGTTACTTGTGTCAATATACTAAGGTACCCAGCCCGCATGACGTTGGTCCTGAAAATCGTTATACTTACCTGTGTATGTGTGTGTAGAGAGAAAAAGAGAGAGCGGGTGTGTCGGGGAGGGGGGGGGGGGGCTGAATTGAAATAGCGGCATACCTACCTGGTCGTTCTGCTGTTTTGCATGACCTTTGTTTTGTTTTTTGTTTTGTTTTTTCACGCTCGTTTTGGTACTGATTTTCATAAAACTTCCGTGCTATTAGTAAGACTTATTCGTATTCATCCAATCCTAATGTCATTTGACATAATTTGACAGCATTGAATTAAAAAGAACTCTGACCGCACTGTTACTCTGGAACCAATGCACAACAGATGTTTATGTTATCAAAAGGGCTTGAATGGTTCGGGGGAATTGTCAGACAGAGATAAGTTTATTACAGCGAACGAAGCAGTAATACGCAACACCCAAGCAAGGGTGATCGAATTCAAGGTACTAGCTCACACCACTTTCTGGAACACACTATCGGCAAATACAATCTGATTGATTTAACCAACTGTCTGACCTTCACTCGGGAGTTAGGCCGTAAGAAAGGATAACTTTCCAACAGCTGCCCCATCTTATCTCTTCGATTATTTTCTTTCTGTACACCGCAGGGTTTTTTCATCCTCTTTTTTTCTTGTTTGTGGATGGATCTATAATAATGTCTTTATTACTGAGGCTTGAGGGTTTCGCCGGCTGCGGAGACCTGGGGTGAGGGAAACCTACCTCTGACAGCTGGTTCTAATTCACTTGGCTTGCCTGGCCTCGGAGTTTGTGTGCAGGACTCTCTCTCTCGCTTTGGCTGTCTGTTTGTCTATTTCTCCCCCTCCCCCCTCTCTCTCTCTCTCTCTCCCTCCCTCCCTCCCCCCCCCCCCCCCCTTCTACTAAAACGAGGTGGCTCTACTCATTCACACGCTAGCTGGTAGTGGGACTCTTCAGGCCTCGGGTTCTCGACTCTAAACAGCTTTACTGCCATGCGCCAGTCTCCTATGTCCCTGGTGGATCTGTATACGCTTGGGTGCTTGCTTGATTGGGTTGGCCTTCAAGACGAGATGAAAGGAGAGAACAGGCAGATTAGTCAAAGAATGAAAGAGTGGGAAGTCATTCTGCAGTTCTTGTCAGTTAAAATTGGGGTGGGGGAAGAGAAAGAGAGAACTATGCACACACTTACAATTGGAAGCAGCAAATTAGTCTACTTCTGCTAACATGAGCACGAACGTAGCAGTAGAATACCTTTACTAACATGAGCACGAGCGTGGCAGTAGAATACCTTTGCAAAACACAGAATGAGATGGAGAGGAAAATGGGGGGAGGTTGCACTGTCGTTCGGCATTTGTTTCGTAATATATGCTGCAGGTTGAACTGAAATGCTGTTCCCGCGTTTATAATTATTTGTCATCAATTGTTTTCCCACCTCGAGAAACCACAATCCCTTTGTCCTTGTACTCACGCATCTGCAGTCTAGTGCATCCATCACTTTTTTAACTGCAGCATTATTATCACCTGCCGCGAAGAGTCGTGTTGATCTGGTATGGGCGCCATGTTGCCTTTCTTTCGCTGTTTCTGGTTTGTCAGGAGAAGTCTGCATTTATCTTTATGGCTGTGGATAAGTCAGTGTGTGTGTCTCTCTCTCTCTCGCTCTCTGTGTTTCTCTCTCTCTCTGTTTCTCTCAGTCTCGCTCTCATTACTGTCCTGTGTCCTGTCCTTGTTTTCCTACAAGTTCTTTCTCCTTATGCTGTCTGCATTTTCCCCCGCTTCCTTTGTCTCTGTCTGTATGTCGTCACTAGCTGCCTTAAAATGCGATTACTGCTACTTAGGAGTTTCGCAGTTCGTACATTACGTGTTCCTTCAGCACCGTTCCCAGCTGATGTCCTCAAACCCTCATGAAATGTGGGCAAAATCTCTGTCATGACAAAAATTCTGTGAACGTGTTTTATGAATTCGATGCCTTGATTGAGTCTGTCCTTTTCGAGCAGTACGGTCATATCGCCGCCTTCTCTTTTGTGAAGTGACTTCTAACAGCAGCAAATCAGTTTTTACATTGCGAAAGGTGGCTAGCTCCCGCCATTGCCTCATTATTTGCCATCCTTTTCCTCCAAGCCTGTCTAGCGCTGATGGAAATGGAAAAGGTTATTTCGGTCCACAGCCCTGCAAATCAGGGTAAAAAGGTGAGGTTCAGACCGCGTCCTCGCTTAACTTCTATAGAGCAGCATTGTTATCAGTCCTGTTCATTAGTATGGCTTCGAGCGAGCGCTGTTTTTATATGAATACCATTACCAAATGCTGACTGTGGAGTCGTCTTCTTGCTGACCACAGCGTTAAAGAGAGCTACAGGGATACTGCAGTGGTGCCTGTCTGTAGAGGACACTTGCCTTTCAAGGGACCAGTCCGAAACTGTCTTGAAGATGTCCTTTCATTACAGGACTTATCATTAGAAGACACCATCGCTTGGAACAAGCCAAAAGTGTCCCTAAATTTCAGACGTCCTCTCATTGCAGGGAGACTTTGGTTCTGCCCGATGCCACGTAGAGCTACAATGGTACGTATCATTAGAGGACACCATCGCATGGAACAAGTCTGGGGTGTCCCTAAATTTCAGGTGTCCTCTAATTGCGGGAGACTTTGGTTCAGGCCGCTGACGTGTATAGCTACAGCGGTACCTATTACCTCGCATGGAACAAGCCAATTAAGGTGTCCCTAAATTTCAGGTGCCCTCTCATGGCGGGGAGACTTGGGTAAAAATAATATAGAAACGGATACACGGACAGTGACTTGGGTATGGCGATGTCCTCGTATCGAAAGTGTCCGTTTAAACCTCGAATGCACCCTGCATGACAAAAGGCAGACAAGGCTTTGTAATGAGGTTTTGTAAAGCTTTTAATGAGATTTTGCAAGGATAACTGGAAGATGGGGAGGAGGAGAGAGTAATTGGGGATTTCTGCCGAAAGTTACCTGAACTACTTAAAAGCAAATTGTAATGATTATTGGGGTAAAATTAATATATTTTATATTCTATTTTTGTGAATATCCATCCTTCATTTAATGAAAGAGGATCGTAAAATGATAATTGTGTAGATTTGTATTTGTAGACAAAGCTATACTGATTTCGACTGAAAATGAGAAGGCGTCCATATATTTCAGGGGCAAGTAAAGTAGGGAATAGAGACTAAAGATTTGTGTGTGTGTGTGTGTGTGTGTGTGTGTGTGTGTGTGTGTGTGCGTGTGCTGAACCAGTTATCGCACAACAGATCGCCAGAATGGAGAAAGGCTGTGCAGTAATGTGATGGACGATCAGGGAGTATGGACAAGCGACGGAACGGCCGTTAAAAAGTTTGCCTTTGCCGTCCTTGCTATCCTGAATCCTCTCCCGTCCATTAGTGGTCTGTGCGTTAATGGGCAAGATTACAGAACGTCCATTGGCATCTCTGTCCGGCAGTCTCTCTCTCTCTCTCTCTCTCTCTCTCTCTCTCTCTCTCTCTCTCTCTCTCTCTCTCTCTCTCTCTCTCTCTTTTTTTTCCACCCCCACTCTCCCAACCTCTCTCTCTCTCTCTCTCTTACACCCCCACTCTCTCCCAACCACTCTCTCTCTCTCTCTTCCACCCCACTCTCCCAACCCCTCTCTCTCTCTCTCTCTCTCTCTCTCTCTCTCTCTCTCTCTTCCACCCCCACTCTCTCCCATCCCCGCTCTCTCTTGCCCCTTCCCCCGCTAACTCCGCCTTTTTCTGGCTCTGCCCCTCCCCATTCTGGCTCTGCCCCTCCCCTTTCTGCTCTCTCTCTCTCTCTCTCTCTTTCTTTCTCTCTCTTTCTTTCTCTCTCTCTCTCTCTCTCTCTCTCTCTCTCTCTCTCTCTCTCTCTCTCTCTCTCTCTCTCTCTCTCTCTCTCTCTCTCTCTCTGTAACATGTGCATGTGCTCATTCACACAATCGCGCGCGTGAGGCTGCGCAGTTTGAGAAGACAAACATGATATAAGGTATATATCTACGAGCGCATAATATTTTTTGCTTTTTTGGTTGTTGAGGCAGGTGGCTAGAGTCTGAATTCTTCTTAATTCGTTGATGGCCGAATTATGATATACTAGGTTCCGTTTTACGCTATAAGTACAGCAGAGCTGCTGAAATATAGGATCAGTAATATAATTGTGAAACGGATGACTATTCTCTTGGTGAGACGTGCATAAGAAGCTTAACTTGTACATAATCGTTATTATTAACAAAGGTCCCTTTTCCCAAGGTCACACTGCCTTTACGTTGAAAATGTACTTGTCTAGCTCGACTGTAGATTTGTTTTTCCCAATATTCTGTTCTAGGAAATTGATATTCAAGAAAAGTACTTCGCATCTGATTACCTCGCAAAACGTTGCAACGGTTATTGCAACAGGCTCAATTTCAAGAAACGACTGCAACGTGGCGGTTCTGTCATTTCCGCGAGAGACATCTGCCTTACAAATCATAACAGTTGTTATTAATTAAATGTTTATTAACTTGATACTTCGCGTTGTCCGGGATGTCAGGGAACTCCAAGTAGCTGCCAGTCAATGCTCGCAGTGTGTATTTAAAGCACCCAAGTCACATCTTTTTACATTTAGTCAAGTTTTGACTAAATGTTTTAACATAGAGGGGGAATCGAGACGAGGGTCGTGGTGTGTGTGTGTGTGTGTGTCTGTGCGTGTGTGTGTGTAGAGCGATTCAGACCAAACTACTGGACCGATCTTTATGAAATTTGACATGAGAGTTCCTGGGAATGATATCCCCGGACGTTTTTTTCTTTTTTTCGATTAATACGTTTGATGACGTCATATCCGGCTTTTTGTAAAAGTTGAGGCGGACTGTCACACCCTCATTTTTCAATCAAATTGATTGAAATTTTTGTAAAGCAATCTTCGACGAAGGCCGGACTTCGGTATTGCATTTCAGCGTGGTGGCTTAAAAATTAATTAATGACTTTGGTCATTAAAAATCTGAAAATTGTAATATTTTTTTTTTAATATAAAACGATCCAAATTTACGTTCATCTTATTCTACATCATTTCCTGATTCCAAAAACATATAAATATGTTATATTTGGATTAAAAACAAACTCTGAAAATTAGAAATTATAAAAAATTATGATCAAAATTAAATTTCCGAAATCGATTTAAAAACAATTTCATCTTATTCCTTGTCGGTTCCTGATTCCAAAAACATATAGATATGATATGTTTGGATTAAAAACACGCTCAGAAAGTTAAAACGAAGAGAGGTATAGAAAAGCGTGCTATGCAGCACAGCGAAACCACTACCGCGCTGAACAGGCTCGTCAGTTTCATTCCGTTATGCACAAGCGGCGGACTACGGTCATTGTGAAAAAATGCAGTGCGTTCAGTTTCATTCTGTGAGTTCCACAGCTTTACTAAATGTAGTAATTTCGCCTTACGCGACTTGTTATTTCTATCCAATCTGCATTACAGTTTCCCCTGGAAGCTAACGGTTGTATTGAAACAAATGTGCGTGTGAAAATTAAGGATTTCCCTACCCAGAATCCTAAATTCTCGATTACATACAATGGATTTTGTTCGGGAGGACGACGATCTATGGACGGTTTATTATATAAAGGGAAGCACGCGGTTAAAAACGGGCGTCGATAGAGCCAATGAACAGTGATATGAACTTTTAGTATTTATTCACTTGTGTCGATACCCAAAGTCACTCCAGGTATAATTGAAACCCAAAGTCACCCTCCGGTCAGCGAGAAGACCTCAGTTTCCATACAAAATTGCATGGAAATGGCAACTGTACCCCATTAATACTTGGAAAGTGCAGACGATACCAAAAATCACTTGTGCAATTAGAACCCATTACCATCTCAAGCCACCACACTAAATGTCACTTGTTCAATAACCTCCATCTCTTCCACTATCTCAGATACACGATTTTTCTCCTGGCAAAACAGAGATCCCGAGTCAGTTACCCTGGGGTCAGCGCAAAAATGTATAGAAATATCTCGTCCAGCATTCATAGACCACAAAAAAAACTTCATGGAAAGTTCAATAGGTTCAGAAACGTTACCCTATTAATCCGGGGAAAAGGCAGACAGGTCTGTAACCCGCAGCACAGAGCGGGTAACCACCGTGATAAACTTCTAGAGGACAGACAGACCCGGGGCAGACAATGTCGATCGCTTCTCGTGCCTGTATAGCACGTGCTGCCAGTGGGGAAAAATAACGGCCGACGAGTTCCAGACTGCGATATCGATTAGAAATGAGAGGGGAGGAAATAGGGTGTGGGGGTTGTCTCTTGTTCTCGCCTTGTCACTGTGACATTCCTGTTTTTCACCATTGCTACATCGTCAACCCCTTTGTGGCTTGAAAAAAGAAACGATGAAATACAACCATAAATTGCATCTCGTTTGCAATCAGAGTGTGGGCTACGCTTTCCAGGCTTTTTATCATGCGCCGAAGGCAGCAAGGAAACAGGATGGTGTTGTTAGTTTTTGGGTGTTTTTTTTCCTTCTCTCGGGTGCTCTCTTTGCACGTTAGGGCATCATAGATCTTATTATCTGTGCGTTTTTCGAGCTTTCTGACAGTTTTTAGCATTTCATTTTCCGAAATTGAGTGTGTTTTTGATGCGAAATTGTCTAAATGCCAGCATAGGAATTGACAGGAATAACTTTTTTTGTTTTTGTATTAGCTGAAACGAATTTAGAACCCGGCCAATTTATCTGAGCGTGATTTAAGAAAGTTGTGTGTTTCCCTTAAAACATATAAAGTTATATTTATAGAGATCAGGGGGGAACGTGTGTAGTCAAGCCGAACGAGTGGCTCTTTAAATTAGTATTTTCCATGAACGACCTGCAGCGATGTGAAACGGTTTCTTTTGCTCTGTTACAGCTACAGACGCAAGTTGTTGCAAACGATTTAAATTTACATTTTAACTTTAATTCATTCTTCAAACTACAGTAGTTCTGAAACCGGAAGTAATGACAGCTCATAATCGAGGTTCTCTCTATTTGCGAAGTCAATATGTTGTGGTACATGTACTAATCTTGTGCCAAAAGGAAATTAGCCTTTCGTTCAGGCGGCAAGCGTAAAATCACGTCGAACACTTTCAGCGCAGTCAGTGCAGAGTTATATATATAGGTCAAGCGATGTCAAGTACCTCCCCTAGCCCAGACGGTATTTGTAGACCACCCCTTCTCATGACCCCCTTCGGAGCTGTGAAGCGGCAGATCAAAAGACCGGCGATACACCCAAAGGTCAGATGTCGCCGGTAACAATGCACTGCGGTTTTCTCCATGTACATTTCGCATTCTTACTTTCCTGGCCCTGTCGTGGTCCTTCCCACCCACCCGGTCTTCCTGTCTACTCATCTATGAATCAGACGTGTGTAGTTTACGTGTATTGTTGGCGCATGTCAGAACCCTTGGGGAACATCTTTGATGCTTGTTTAGATAGTACATATATGCGGGAGGGGGGGGGGGGGGAGAAAACCCACCAGTGATAATGTCCGGCACTGAACCTTTCAAAAATTCAAAAAACCACATTAACATCACCAGCAGGCCAATGCCACGGGTTGGTATTTTGATTGACATATAATGATATATGCTAAAGATTGGCTCGATCAAGTTAACATCCTCTTTGATTGGTTAGGCTGTTTCCCCAAGACGAAATGAACGTTTTTGTTCTCGTTAACGCGAGCAAGAATTTCTTTGTTGCTGCTATATAATACCGGATTTGAAATATTGCCAGCTTCTTAGAAAGAAAAAAAAAGGATTATGCTTGAATGTCGGCGGCTTCTTGGTTATGAGACTGGATCCCGTTGTTTTAGTTATGGATCAGAAGAATAATTTACTCGTGTTAGCTTTAGCCCAAGAGAAGTTTTGGACGTTCGTCAAAAGCATTATACACTCTAATGTCTGCGTTTAATAAATGTGTACATTGATAATTGATGCATGTGCACATACACGCGTGCTTGCTTTGGGTTTGGCTGCGTGGTTAATTTGATGTTATCTGTTGTGAAGGACATGTCACGGTGTCCTCGGGAATTTCACCAATCATTATCTAGTTTTTCCTTGGTGAATCATCAGCCGCGCACCTTTCCTTCTTGTGCTCTTTCCAAACGCACCCCTTCTGGTGTGTGTGTGTGTGTGTGTGTGTGTGCGTGCGCGTGCGTGCGCGCGCGTCAGTGTGTGTGTGTGTGTGCGTGCGCGCGCGTCAGTGTGTGTGTGAGCGCGCGAGCAAAACCAAAGTTAAAAACTGGGAGCAAACCTAGCGCACCTGAATGCATTTTGCTGAATATTAACTCACACTCACAGGTATTACATTTCACACGGTGTCCATAAACCTGCCACACATACTTTCCTGTTGTCTTTTGTAAAGTTTGTTCTGTCGCACTGTGCACTTTATGTTTGGCTGCATAATTGACAGGTGAGTCATCAACAGCCAAGGCCAATGACGATGGCATCATGCTGAAAGGCTCACCTTCAATGCAGACGTGACTTAAGACAGATTAGGAGTTAAGATTAGTAAAGCAGGTGTTTGGACATGGACATAGAACATGACTCATAGAAGGGTAATAGGTAAAAACTTCCCACGTTTGACACAACACTGATTACCCTGATTTGACCCCTGTCTGTCTCTAGGTCTCTGTCTGTCTCTTTGTCTGTCTCTGTCTCTCATACACACACACACACACATACACATACACACACACACACACACACACACACACACACACACACACACACTTTCACAGCTAGAGAGGACTGGGAGGAATGATTAGTAGAGGAGGGGGAGATGGGAAGGATCGCATATAGACTGGAGAAGATAAAGGAAACTCACATAGTAGTAAAGGATGCCTTTATATAAGAAGAAACAAAATACAGTCGCTGAGGTGAAGTATTTAGCAGATTCTCAGCCAAGCAAAAAGCTAGACGCTTTGGCTTGATGGTGTCAAGCCTAACGGATTTGCGTGTCAACGTTTAATGTTTTGCATTAAAAAAAGAACTCAAAATAACATGATTTTATGCGTGTCGGTTGGTTCATTTGCTCGAGGCCCGATTAGATTTGATAATTTGTTTTTTATGTTTGATTCGATTTCGATCACGTCACGCTTAAGGGTTTGTATTTTATGTGCGTTTCTGGTCACGCTTTTGCATTTTCGCGATGATGTCTATCAAAAAGAGGAGATGCAGAATACCCCTGGATGACCCATTAATGCTGATTATTGTCCTACCTCCACCACTGAAGATAATTATGTTCTATCTTTTTTTGCCAGAACATAACAGTAGCTGCAACAGGATCAAAAGAGCATGCTCATTGTCCCTCCGTTAAACAGTCACTATAAGTATAATCGAAATTGGCATAAATTAAAAAATTTAAAATAATTTTATTCAAAGGACAGAAATATCCACAGGAACACCCACTCCCACGCCAAACATATTCTTCTGATGATAAGGAAGAATCGAGAAGTCACTCACTCTACCTTTTAGACATTGGAATGGGTTCAAGTGCTAGTCTTTCGGATGAGACGATAAACACATTGTGTACACGACATTGGGGTATGCACGTTAAAGATCCCACGATTGACAAAAGGGTCTTTCCTGGCAAAAATTGTATAGGCGTAGATAAAAATGTCCACCAAAATACCCGTGTGACTTGGAATAATAGGCCGTGAAAGGTGGATGCAGCGCCTATAGGCTGTTTGATCTACTGGCCGATGTGAATGCGTGATATATTGTGTAAAAAATTCCATCTCACACGGCATACGCGCTTTGAACTTCGGATAAGGCGCTATATAAATACACGTTATTATTATTATTATTAATATTATTATTATTATTATGGTGGTTGCGTTTTAGTACATGTATTTTCTTCAACTGCAAGATTATTTCTGTTCTTATGTGTTAATGGATTTTGTTGTTGTTGTTGTTGTTGTTTGTGGTGGTGGTTGTTTTTGTGCTGTAGGCCCTCCGGCATGTGCTACATTATGCTAGTGACGCTGATAAGCATCGTGTTCGGCGAGCGAAATGTTAAACAACAAGGACGTTGACATTTCACTGCAAATTAGACCGTTGATGTGAAGTGAGCGTAATTCGCCACTGTTGATCTAAACATGTTTGCCACTGTGGTGTGGATGTTAGGATACAATTGGAAACAGACCGGCACGGTTGGCCTAGTGGTAAGGCGTCCGCCCCGTGATCGGGAGGTCGTGGGTTCGAACCCCGGCCGGGTCATACCTAAGACTTTAAAATTGGCAATCTAGTGGCTGCTCCGCCTGGCTTTTGGCATTATGGGGTTAGTGCTAGGACTGGTTGGTCCGGTGTCAGAATAATGTGACTGGGTGAGACATGAAGCCTGTGCTGCGACTTCTGTCTTGTGTGTGGCGCACGTTATATGTCAAAGCAGCTCCGCCCTGATATGGCCCTTCGTGGTCGGCTGGGCGTTAAGGAAACAAACAAACAAAAAATTGGAAACAGGGGCGCTTGGAAAGAGCGGAAAGGTGACTCGATGGCAGTTGTGGTTAGTTGGTAGACTGATACTGTACGATGTGGGTGATTGTGGGACGTTTTCTTTTCAAAGTTGAGACATTTAGACTTTCTGTTTAATGTAAAACATCACATGCACAATGTACTTACCTTTCCTGCTTATTTCATAATAGCTCAATCTAAAAAAAAATGTCAATCCTGAAAAGTTAAATCGTTCAGAAGTAAATGGTTGATGAAATGACTGAAGAGAATCTTCATTGCTCGAGCGGCGGGTATTTAAATATCGAAAAGCGAAACGCCGAAGATGTACTCTAAATCGATCTCCCAGGTCAACTAATATGCAGACCTAATAAATTAATTGGTAAATAAATAGTGCATTATTCCCCATTCGTGTGTACACGCAAGCACAAGACTAAGTGCGCACGGAAAAGATCTTGTAATCCATGTCAGAGTTCGGTGGGTTATAGAAACACGAATATACCTAGCATGCATCCTCCGAAAGTGACGTATGGCTGCGTAAATGGCGGGGTAAAAACGGTCATACACGTAAAAACCCACTCGTGCAAAAACATGAGTGAACGTGGAAGATTCACCCCATGAACGAAGAAGAAGAAGAAGTACTCTAAATCCATTAGACCAGTAATATTGCAGAAAATCCCCTCTTGTAACAAACACCAGTCAGCTTTTCTCTTAACGTCATAATCAGCACAGGCATCAAACCACTGCCATCCGCAAAAGTCGCCAAAGCCTCAGGACATCAAAGGGAGAGAATCCTTCGCAAAGGGAAGATAATCTCGCTGTGGTCAGTGTCGCCGCCCGGCAGTAGAAGTCCGTGAAAGTGACAGGTTGGACGTCCTTCGACATGGGTCAAGTAGAATCGCTTGGACGAACAGGAGACTGTCGGGAGATTGAGTGCGCCCAAAATAAAAGACGAGTGGTGTTGGACTGGGGTCAAGTAGGCTTGGAAAGGAATGCGATTCATGTACTGCTTTTGGGGACGGAGGAGGTTTGGCAAGTGGGGGGGGGGGGGGGGGGGTACTTAAGGATAATAATTATATGCAAAGGCACGTGACGGACTAACGGATAGTCGAAAAGGCTGATATATGTTTGTGGTCTGCTTACTGTTTCTTCTGGAATGTTGAGAATGTTTTTTGTCAGTTCAAAACTTTTGGTGAACGGAGTTTTCCTTCTAAGCGAACATTTGACATTGCTGTCTGGTCGACTTATGCTAAAAAGGCGATGGTTATGATGGAGCTTATTCATAGCATACATAGGCTTACAGATTACCTTTTTTTTCGCAGAATCTCTTGTCAAAAACCATGGAGCCTTTCTTTTTCTATTTTACTCCATTTTTCCTTTCTCCTGCACTTGTCCTCATTCTACTACTGTCAAAGTGTTCGATCCTGACTTAGGAATTTCATCCCTAAATATTACCTTAACTCGCTGACACCACATCAGTTTTTCGGCACCTGATTTTTGACATCTCGACATAATTCTTGTTCCCTTCTGTCGAAGGAAGTGTTGCATGTGAAGACCGATTAAAGTTGATACATGGCCCACATGGCCTTTTTTTTTGGACTAACTGACCCTCTTTCCATTTTGTCCCACATGGACTAAATTTATCGACCTCATAGCATTTTGTTCTGACACTGTTTGATTGACAGGCCAAGGGTTTTCAAGGCAAGTTAAAAATTGGGCTCGGAGACCGTCCGAGAGTCGTATGTTATGGACTTCATTATGAAAGAATTGCTTTAAATGCCTTCGTCTGTCAGTTCCGAACCAATTTGTCCACACCGAGCCAAAGGCGACGACTGCGATTAGAAGTGAAAATCGAATTTTACGTTGACTAGTTTTCCTTGACAAATTGATGGGTGAAGGTGTATCAAAATAATTATTTTGGGAAAGGAGACTCAGAAAAAGAAATCGATGAAAGATTGGGGCTTTGAGACGTGATCATTTGGAATCTCTGACTCGACCAGCACTCGCCGCGTATTCCAGAGGCTCTGGGCCGTGTTTTGGTTCTCATCTTGAAACTGATTCTTGTCTCAACAAGGACATGATTGTACATGATTAATTAAAAAAAAAAAAAAGTGTTCCAGCTAAATATTTTCTTCTTTATACCTGGGCGGCCCAGTTGGCGACGTTTGACTTGTGCCTCATATCGGCGCCTACCGTGTTTACTGGGTGACGACAGGGACGTCAGTTTGAACACTTGTTACACGCACAAGTGTGAAGTTGACACTCTCCCTCTCGTCATGTTTGTCTGCAGTTGGCTTTACCCTGCCTGGGATCTCTCTCAAGTCTTGTGTGTGTCAATCGCCCGCTTGCTGAGTTCTTGTTTGCATGCTTCTTGTCTTGTCGGATCCATGCTTCCTCTGCTTCTTCTTCTTCTTCTCTTCCTCTTTTTAAATTCACAGAGTCTTTCTGTGCCTTCTGCTTGTACTGTTTACGCTGTTTTCTGTATCGCTTTGTAGGATTTTGGACGCCGAAGTATAAATGTGACTATTTTGTTTTTGTTTTAATCGTGGAATTGTATGGCTTCCTGCTTAGCAAGAGAGAGAGGGGGGGGGGGGGGGGGGGAGAGGGAGTATATACAAAGACAGAAAACTGAACGACTTAAAAATGCTGATCTCCAAAGCGCACATGCTTAACAAGGGTTTGTATAAAAATCGAGCAACAACAGCACATTTCTCTGCACGTGTTAGCCAAGCAAGGTCATATCACGATACAGAAATAAATTAATCATATTTTTTCCATAACTGATTTTCTTTACTTCTTACTCTGTTTTCTCGGAAGGGTGACAAGAAGAAGAGGAGGGGGGGGGGGGTATATTTGTAGTTACGCGTTACTTGTATACATCCTTGAACTATGAGAGCTATGATTCATCGTTAGACGGAGACTTTAACAAAAGTGAAAGGAGAACAGAAAAGTGGTGAAGTGAAACTTTATCTCAAGGAGTCAACAGCACTTTGAGCTAAACTGTCTATGAAAGAGACATTAGTCACACAGAAAGTCTGCCGGCGTGACACCTTGAATGGGTCTTCGTCAGGGCACCCTATAGTCAACACAAAAGAAAAAGCAAGACGTGCAGCGCTCATATAACAGCTTGCCTATACTGTGTACGCTGCCATGAATGAATTTTTAGTAGATGTGGGGAGGACAAAAAGGACGATGTTTCGAGGTAAACTTGTTCAAATTGTTGCCTGTTTCAATATCGGCGACGGTACGCTAAAAACGAAAAAGATAAGCAAATGTTCTCGAACTTCAATGAATAGAGGAAGCATTCCAGTGAATAGGGGATGGGGTAAAGATAACAAGAATGTTATTAGGAGAATAGACCGTTTCTTTCTTTATTTAGAGATGTGTGTGAACTTTTTAACGATCATGTATGCCAAGTGGAGTTCGCTGAATACAGTCGAATTTTATGAATAGCAACCGGGCAGAGAGTCGAGAAAGCCGGTTTTTATTGAATAGGTTGCGGTTGGTATGACTTAAAGTTAAATGAATATAATTAACCGCATCTTTTAATGTTTGATGAATGGAATTGTAAACTGCATAACTAGTGCAGTTTAGTTTGGTTAATAAAATATGTCTAGAGGTACAAAAGGTTAATGATTAGCCTATCCAGGCGAAACAAGATTGTGGGGAAGGTGAAGCTTTTATCGCGTGTGTGACGGGCGCTGTGGCGGGGTGGTAAGACGTCGGCCTCTTAATCCGAAGGTCGAGGGTTCGAATCCCGGCCGCGGCCGCTTGGTGGGTTAAGTGTGAAGATTTTTCCGATCTCCCAGGTCAACTTATGTGCAGACCTGCTAGTGGCTTAACCCCCTTCGTGTGTACACGCAAGCACAAGACCAAGTGCGCACGGAAAAGATCCTGTAATCCATGTCAGAGTTCGGTGGGTTATAGAAACACGAAAATATCCAGCATGCTTCCTCCGAAAACGGCGTATGGCTGCCTAAATGGCGGGGTAAAAACGGTCATGCACGTAAAATTCCACTCGTACAAAAACACGAGTGTACGTGGGAGTCTAAGCCCATGAACAAAGAAGAAGAAGAAGAAGATCACGTGTGTGCGCTGATGTGGTAACATTGAATGACACAGAAGAATTGTGAGGTAAAAATTATACAGCGATGAAGGGGTTTTACGCACTGACAGCTATCATCTTGTCAAGCACGAACGGTTGTAAAAATCTGCTAGGAGAGACCCAGCGTTGTTTGTCTTCTTGAATGATACATGCGTGTGGGTGTGTGTGTGTGTTGTGTTTACATTTTACACTCAATTGCGCACTTGCACCAAAAGGGATCGAAGCAAACTGTAACGAATTTGTCAACAGCAGGCAACCACATACGCGCCGACAAGTCCTAGTTGACAAGAAGGTCGGCATTTTAAGATTCTGTCTACTTCAGCAAAAGCTACAGTTTGTCGTAGCTGAATAAGCCTGACACCCTGGCCGTGTTTGTGGGTCACGTTTGTTTGCCGAAAGAGTGTTCGTCCACTTACTGGAACTGTTATTGGGACTTTTTGGCGCGCCTTGATGACTCAACAGGCAATCGGATATGGATTGAATTAGAGAATGTTCTTTTTTACGTAGAGGGGGGAATCGAGACGAGGGTTGTGGTGTGTGTGTGTGTGTGTGTGTGTGTGTGTGTGTCTGTCTGTCTGTGTGTCTGTCTGTGTGTCTGTCTGTCTGTCTCTCTGTCTGTCTGTGTGTCTGTCTGTCTGTCTATCTGTCTGTCTGTGTGTCTGTCTGTGTGTGTGTGTGTAGAGCGATTCAGACTAAACTACTGGACCGATCTTTATGAAATTTGACATGAGAGTTCCTGGGAATGATATCCCCGGACTTTTTTTTTATTTTTTTCGATAAATACCTTTGATGACGTCATATCCGGCTTTTTGTAAAAGTTGAGGCGGCACTGTCACACCCTCATTTTCCAATCAAATTGATTGAAATTTTGGCCAAGCAATCTTCAACAAGGGCCGGACTTCGGTATTGCATTTCAGCTTGGTGGCTTAAACATTAATTAATGACTTTTATCATTAAAAATCTGGAAATTGTAAAAAAAAAAATGTTTTTATAAAACGATCCAAATTTACGTTCATCTCATTCTTCATCATTTTTTTTATTCCAAAAACATATAAATATGTTATATTTGGATTAAAAACAAGCTCTGAAAATTAAAAATATAAAAATTATGATTAAAATTAAATTTCCGAAATCGTTTTAAAAACTATTTCATCTTATTCCTTGTCGGTTCCTGATTCCAAAAACATATAGATATGATATGTTTGGATTAAAAATATGCTCAGAAAGTTAAAACGAAGAGAGGTACAGTAAAGCGTGCTATGAGGCACAGCGCAACCGCTACCGCGCCAGGCTCGTCACTTTCACTGCCTTTTGCATTAGCGGCGGACTACGTTCAGTTTCATTCTGTGAGTTCCACAGCTTGACTAAATGTAGTAATTTCGCCTTACGCGACTTGTTTGTTCTTCCCCCATTTGATTTTCTTTTGTTGAGGCGTATAATTTGCTTTTGGTGAGTGGTACACACGTTATCGAAAAGGGTAGCGTGGGTGTTCCGTGAATGGTTTTTGGTGAGAAATGAACAATTGAACACGGGAAGAGCGGAACCATTACTGTAACCTGTGTTTGCATGGTGAGCACCCGTCATGATTGATCGGTGAGAATTATGTTAATTGTCTGGTTCTGCCCTGACCTTATTATTTGCTCTCAGATCAGAAAGCCTGTTTATTTCTGCGGTGCGGCTCGGCGTGTTGTGATCTGTTTGTGCAGAAGTTATTCCCACTGGAATATTACCGATTGAAAAGTATTATCAAGGACGAAAGCCGCGCTGTGGTTGCGTTTTGCGACTCTAAAGGTTGTGCCAGTCATGCATGCAATTAAAGTAAACATATATGGAACACAAGTAAACAGCCGCTTTTGTACTGCATTATTTGACCTTTGGATACGAAGTTCTAACAGGCACACTGTGACATTTTCACTCACGCACCGAGAATCGCTGATCAATCAATTGTATACGGCTGATTCAGTTCCGCCAGACAGTTAAAATGTCAAAGAAATGAAAGGTGCGGCTGATCGATCTGACTTCAAGCCTGGTGCACAGTTCCTGGTAGTCTTTTGAGACCGTGAAAGCAAGTGATCGATAATGCATTGTAAGACTGCAATTTAACGAGTAGGCAGTGAACTGTTCACTGCCAGGATCACAGAGCGCCATCGTCTATACTTCGACTGTTGCTTGGCTGTTTTGATATGCATGACGCTTGGGTTTTTCCTTGTGAATTTCCAGCTGCTTTGAACGGTTGAATGGTTTATTACCATCTGCTGCTCTCTGGGAGGCAGAGAGTAATATCTGGCAAATTTGAAACACATCCGTCATCTGCTGTTGTTGGTGTGGGCTATCTCTCTCTTTCTCTGTCGCTCTCTGTCGCTCGCTCTCGCTCTCTCTCTCTCTCTCTCTCTCTCTCTCTCTCTCTCTCTCTCTCTCTCTCTCTCTCTCTCTCTCTCTCTTGAGAGACGGTGAGTGGTACTGTATGATTGCGATTGACAATTGTCCTGTTATTGTCTTTATTTTTATGTCTTAGTTTAGCAGGGACAGATAGATTGTAAGACTAGGCGTGAGCCTAAAATCTCCATCCTTGAGTAATAAAGTTAGTTCGTGTTCTCTCTCTCTCTCTCTCTCTCTCTCTCTCTCTCTCTCTCTCTCTCTCTCTCTCTCTCTCTCTCTCTCTCTCTCTCTCTCTCTCTCTCTCTCTCTCTCTCTCTCTCTCTCTCTCTCTCTCTCTCTCTCTCTCTCTC
Source organism: Littorina saxatilis (assembly GCF_037325665.1). NCBI lineage: Eukaryota > Metazoa > Mollusca > Gastropoda > Littorinimorpha > Littorinidae > Littorina > Littorina saxatilis. The sequence goes on from NC_090245.1 coordinate 94,409,884, forward strand.
TACGAAATAAGAACAGATAAGAACAAACATTTTTATATTTACATCTTAAGTTCCTTCGCCAAAGTGCACGTACTACCGCATTTCATCTGCTATAGTTGCGCACTTTTCTCAGAAACTTGAAAAAGAGCCTCAGCAAGAGCTTGAGTTGCAAACCCCACGTGTGTGGTACCCCAGCAGACGCAACTGCCGGGAGGCGTAGCCAGGTATGGACAAGCCTGCAGGTTCAGGCAAGGGCAAAGTGATGCAGGCTGGTGTTGTGTTTTTGTCATCAGGTGTTGTCATCAAACACCTGGAAAGCAGGGGCAAGATCAGACCATTACCTGTCAGGCAAAAACAGTTCATGGTATTTTTATGGGTCTGATATCTCCTCCAGAGGTCACACCTCGCGTTGGTCTTGACTCTTTCTAGTTTCCTCGCTTTACCACAATAACACCCCCCCCCCCACCCCAACTTTGTGTACTGTTTGTGACTCAGGTTATTGTTTGGTCTCTCGATATATTTGAGCGTATAAACGATTTGTTGGGGGGGAAACAATGAGGGACTTTTGCAATGAAATGTGCATTGAATACATTTGAGTGTTGTTAATTTTTTTATTATTTTTTAACCTTCACTTTCCTTGCAAGTGTGTGCTGCCAGCTGGGATACGCACGTAGGCACACACGCATGCACTTTATGACATTCAACAAAGTTTATATAAATTTCAGTGCAACGAGGGGAGGGAAAAAAAGACGCAGAAGCTGTCCATTTTTTACGTTTTCGAATATGTTCCAAATATCTTTTTCTTTTTCTTTTTTTTTTTCTCTTTTTTTTTTAACCTGAATATCTGTTTTTATGTCTGTGTATTTTTTCGCATGTATTTCTTCCTTCTATCTCTTGCTTCTTTTTTTAATTCTGTCTCCCCCTAACCCCCACCCAACACCCGTCCGTTGTTTTGTTTTTATATTTAGTCAAGTTTTGACTAAATATTTTAACATCGAGGGGGAATCGAAACGAGGGTCGTGGTGTATGTGTGTGCGTGTGTGCGTGCGTGCGTGCGTGCGTGTAGAGCGATTCAGACCAAACTACTGGACCGATCTTTATGAAATTTGACATGAGAGTTCCTGGGTATGATATCCCCGAACGTTGTTTTCATTTTTTTGATAAATGTCTTTGATGACGTCATATCCGGCTTTTCGTGAAAGTTGAGGCGGCACTGTCACGCCCTCATTTTTCCACCAAATTGGTTGAAATTTGGGTCAAGTAATTGTCGACAAAGCCCGGACTTCGGTATTGCATTTCAGCTTGGTGGCTTAAAAATTAATTAATGACTTTGGTCATTAAAAATCTGAAAATTGTAAAAAAAAATAAAAATTTATAAAACGATCCAAATTTACGTTTATCTTATTCTCCATCATTTGCTGATTCCAAAAACATATAAATATGTTATATTCGGATTAAAAACAAGCTCTGAAAATTAAATATATAAAAATTATTATCAAAATTAAATTGTCCAAATCAATTTAAAAACACTTTCATCTTATTCCTTGTCGGTTCCTGATTCCAAAAACATATAGATATGATATGTTTGGATTAAAAACACGCTCAGAAAGTTAAAACAAAGAGAGGTACAGAAAAGCGTGCTATCCTTCTTAGCGCAACTACTACCCCGCTCTTCTTGTCAATTTCACTGCCTTTGCCATGAGCGGTGGACTGACGATGCTACGAGTATACGGTCTTGCTGAAAAATGGCATTGCGTTCAGTTTCATTCTGTGAGTTCGACAGCAACTTGACTAAATATTGTATTTTCGCCTTACGCGACTTGTTGTATTTTTGTATCGTCGTTCTGCAATGTGACCTCGTAAGTGAATCGTTCTCTTTTCTTTGGCAGCCTAGGTAAGCTCTGCTCAGGTAGACTAGACACAGGTAAGGGGAGGGGGGAGTAGAGGAGGGGTACAGAAGTGGATTTTGCCATCTGGCGCGGGTCATCAGCTCTCATTCTTTGTGAAATGACTCGCTGCCTGTCTTCACAGGCACACAACATCACTCCTGTTTGTTTGTGCGTTTGCTGCACGTGCTAGGGCTGAGGAGGATTGCACAGTTAGCTTTAAGTTTGGTCGAAATGTGCCGTCTTGTAAAAACCAATATGACAAACAATCTGAATCAAATTTCTCAGCCTCCTGACGTGTTCGTGATTAGTAACGAAAAATAAAGTAAACTTACCAATATGTTGCTGGAAGTTTCATTGATAGTACACCCCTCACTAGTTACACCCCCGAGAAAGAATTTTGAAAAAAGCTTGATAAGACCAAGACAAGCCCGCACGGAGGGTGCCTATGTGTGGAGCTGCTAGCTTCAGGGCAACTCTCTCTCCCCCGTCATTATCTTGTGAAACATCTGGCTCAGACTCTCACTTGTCTTTTTTGTGCCTCGTCTGCCGTGTTTTTGTGTGTTGTGCAAAACACTTTTGCAGATTACCGGTTTTTACGCGGTGCTAAGCCCAGACTTGTGCCGTGAAACGAGAGAAGAGGATTGAAAGAAAAACACGCGCTAACGTGCTTCCTATTTCGCGCTGTTTGAAGCAGAGAAAACTCGTTCTTGCACAGCCATGATATATTGACACATGCACGAACACGTTTTGCACGACAAAATATATTATATATATACGCGCGTGCACACGTCTACGTGCGCACACGGGCAACCACACACGCACAATTGTGCTCACAGACACACGCACGCACACACACACACACACACGCACGCACGCACGCACGCACAAACGAACGCACACACACACACACACACACGCACGCACGCACGCACACACACACACACACACACACACACACACACACACACACACACAGAGTTACTGCCTATGTGCAACAATATGTCACTCAAAGGATTTGAGTTTTGCATTGATATTGAACAAATTGACGGAATGACACGTATGCTATCGAGGGTTGCCTTTTCACGTATTATTGACCATAAGGCCAAAAATAAAATTGTCTGTTTCTGGTCACCCGACCGACCCTAAATTTCGGCGCCGACCCTAAACTTTTTTTTTCCAAACTCAAAAAATTTTTTTTTCTTTTTTTTGTGGTAAAGGACAGGGTGAGAAAATGAACAACAAAAACGTGTGAAAACGAAAGTCCGCTGACGATTTGTAAATGTGTTGAGTGTCTTGTCTCTATGTATAGTGAATCCAGTCTCTTTGCGCGATTTTTAAAGTTAGTTTTATTGGTCTACATTTGGGGTAAAAAAAAAATTTAAAAAATAAAAATAAAAAAAATCCCGACCTACCGACCCTATTTTTTTTAGCCATGTTACCAGAAACAGACAATTTTTTTGTGGCCTAAGTTGTTGAATGTGCACACCGAAGGAGGAAGGGGGGGGGGGGGCGGGGGGGCTGCAGGTCTAGAATAACCTGGCCCCTATAGGGGGTGAATTTTGCATTGAATTTCAAGACCCTCAATGTTGAAAATTCTGTACTGTTGAAAATGCATATAGAGGGGATGAGAATGGGGAATAGAATTGGAGTGTGTGTGTCGGGGGGGGGGGGGGGGGGGGGGTTGAGAGATTTGGAGCAGAGTCTGCAGAGGGGTTGTAAAATTGGAGGGGGGGGGAGGGGGGGGGGGGCTCAGAAACAGGTGTAGTTTTAGATGCCCGTGAATTTCCTATCCGGCTGTTATCTCCTACTTCTTACTTTCATTGTACATCCATGCATATCAGAAATAGATATGAAGCGACCTTATCCGACCTATCTCATGTTGACGTAGCTTTCCTCAATGTAATTCAATTCGCTTCATTCATTCATTCATTCACAAGTGGGAATTTGAAGGTGCATGCGCCGTCGCGATATAACCTTGAATGGTTGAAAACGACGTTAAACACCAAATAAAGAAAGAAAGAAAGGTGCATGCATGCCGTATACCTTCCATAATTACAGGGGAAAAGTCCTATCTTATATTTGCGTAGTTTTCAACAATACCATTCCATTTGCTGGATTCGCTCATTATTCTTAGTATCAACAGCGGGGATTCGGAGGTACGTGCAGAATATATCTGCCATAATCATAATGAACACAGCTATCTGATGTTTGTGTAGTATTCATCAATGTCATAATACTTATTCAACTCGATCATTGATAACACTAACAATGCCTTACAACGACAGAGTCAGGTTGTGTTGTGAAAGTGTATTACTGAAAAGGTGTATGAATCGTTTTCCATTCGCGGACTGTTCCTCATGGGGAAATTGTAACTACACTACAGTAGGTTTGATTTGCAATAGAATATGCATTAATCCGTGCCCGTGACCGGTTGTATAATGATAACGATTGCATGAGTCATCGGGATATGTTATTTGTTCGGCTTGAAGCATTACCTTTTATGAGAAAAAGTTGTTTCGATCGACTTTATTGTAACGTTTTTCGGATGGCACGTGCAGTAGACAGTATATATATATATATATGTATATAGCTACTGCCCAAACCCCGTGAGCCCCCGGACACATGAGTCAATTTCAAGTGAATAATGATAATAATAAAGTGTATTTATATTGCAGTATGAATGCGCCACTCATTACAATCTTGCAAACACCATTAAAAGTGTGTAATGCTGTTTGAAGCACGCTGTTTATGCAGCATTGAACGGTGGAAACAGAGACACGTCTATTCAGGTGAATGTTGACTGCGACGTTTTATATTCAAGAGTCAAGTTAGATGTCAAGGGTTTTCGCAGGCACTTATTGCCTTGCGGTTTTGGATCCACTCATATTCGAAGAAAGAAGCGTATGTGCAGTGAAGAGGAGATTATTTTTGATGAAAAGAAAGGGGGTGGGGGGGGGGGGGGGTAAAGCGATGTATTGCAGTTAAGAAAAGTTTGGTTTGTTGGGGGTGTGCAGTGAATAACCATTGTTTTATGTGTGTGTGGAGGGGGAATGCGTTTGCGCAATGACGACAACATTGTGTGTGTGTGCGTGTGGAGGGGGGGTGACAGGGGGGCCATCCAAGTTTATTAATCATGCAACTTTTGCAGACAATACGCAGAAGCAAGAGGACACAGATTAGAGTAGAAAAGAGCGAAGGTGTGGAGAGTACGAATGCAATCTTCTGAACACGTACAACCCGGCCCAGTGTGTGGTGAATGAGTTTGTTTTCCTTGGAGTGAGAGGTCGATTGGAAGTAGACGAAGTTTGTTTTGTTTCTGGGGAGACTGACATCTTCTACAGTACTAAAACGGTGAAAGAGAATGCGCGTGGCAGAGGATGAGGTGTGATGGAAGTTTGTGGAATAGGGGATGGCAGGGGAGGGGCGTGGGGCCTATAGGGAGAAAGTAGATAGGGGGGGGGGGGGGGGAGGTGCATTCATAGGGTGAGGTGATGGTGCCACAGTGTACGAGGATCAGACGTGCAAGGTTGTGTGTGTGTGTGTGACGTCTGCGGGGAGATATCGATGTTTATCCCCCCCTCTGCTTCTTTCTCTCTGTAAACTTGTAGGGCTAGTTATTTTTCGTTATTCCCCCCTCTGCTTCTTTACCTCTGTAAACTTGTAGAGCTAGTTATTTTTCGATAATGACCCAGCAACCAAACAAATAACGAGCCAGCAACAGCCTGAATCCTCGATAGTGCAATGGGTTGAGAAGCTGTTCTGTTTCGGTACTACTTTTGCGACTGAAAAGTTCCGAACGCTCTATACGTACGAAGTATACATCTCTGGAGCAAACAATACAAACATACCGCATTTAAATTAACAACTACAGGCCTGAACACATGAATCTCCATATAAAATCCATGAGTTCGGTTGTTTTCTGAATCTAGATCTGCCGTGCACAACCCGTTCATCACAAGCAAATTCCCAAGGCAAGTAACTCATACTCTGGCGACAAGAGTAGTTCCCCTTCTTTTAACGCAGTTTCTTCGACAACACTGACTGCAATCCGACGGTCAGTTTTCAACAATATTTCATTTTATAAACAGATCACACGCAACCAAATGCACACATCTCATCAATTTAAACAACATAAAGCGGTTTCATACACTATTTTCCCCAGAAAACTGAACTTCATACAGTAATTAACGTTGGAACACGGGTGCAAAAGTTCGTCTGCTAGTCCCATTTGACGAAAGAACATTTACTAAGCGATACTAAAACATAAACAGAACACACAATATCTGCCTTTACCGCCACAGCAGAATAACAGCATATCTGTGTACTTGATTTTAGTCCAAAACAGGGAAACGGAAAAGAAGTGTTAACAAAATGGAATGATTTGCACGGAACTATACAACCGCGCATTAATCGATCGCCTGCGCAGGTTGACTGGTTGAGTGATTCGGATTCGATCAAACTTTCGCACAAAAACTCCTGGTTTTTTGGAATAACTGAAGAAAGGAGGAATAAAGAGGTTACACACCTCGTCTCAGTGATTATTAAAAATAATGGTCTCAGTTCGCGGTCATGAAAAAGCTCGCTGAAGCTCGCATTTTTCATGATCCGCTAACTTCGACCATTATTTTTAATAATCACTGAGACTCGGCATGTAACCTCTACGTAACTTACCCAACAACCAAAATCACTTACCCAACAACGGGCCTGAATCCTCGATAGCTCATGGGTAGAGACTGTACACATTGTGGATCTACTTTTTGCGACTCAAAAGTTCAGAACACTCTAATGTACAAAATAGACATTTCTGGAGCAAACAATACAACCATACCGTATTTAAACCAGCAACTACAGACTTGAACACATGAATCTCCATATAAAATCCATGAGTTTGGTTGTTTTCTGAATTCAGATCTGCCGTACACACTCGTTTATCGCTAGCTAGCAAGATTCCAAGGAAAAGTAACTCTCATACTTTGTCTAGCGACACGAGTAGTTCCCCTTCCAGATTTCGGCTGCATCCGTCGACAAGACTGCAATCCGACGGTCAGTTTTCAACAATATTTCATTTTATAAACAGATCACACGCAATCAATTGCAAACATTTAATCAACGTAAAGAACATGCAGCGGTTTCATACACTATTTTGCCCCAGAAAACTAAACTTCATACAGTTTTTAACGTTGGAACACGGGTGTAAAACTTCGTCTGCTAGTCACATTCGAAGAAAGAACATTTCCTGAGCGATACCAAAACATGAACAGAACACACACTATCTGCCTTTACCGCCACAGCAGAATAACTGTGTACTTGATTTTAGTTCAAAACATGGAAACTGACAAGAAGTGTTAACAAAATTGAATCATTTGCACGGAACTATACAACCGCGCATTAATCGATCGCCTGCGCAGGTAGACTGGTTGGGTGAATATGATTCGATCAAACTTTCGCACAAAAACTCCTCTTTTCTTTGAATAACTGAAGAAAGGAGGGATAAAGAGGTTACATACCTCGTCTCAGTGATTATTTTTCATGATCCGCCAACTTCGACCATTATTTTTGATAATCACTGAGACTCGGCATGTAACCTCTACATCCATTCCATTCCGATCCGCTGTACACTGTACACACCCGAGCTATACCTACTATACGTACCCTTACAGCTAAACATGTATACATTCATACCCTTTTTTGTTTGTTTGTGCGTGCGTGTGTCAGACAAGGAGTAGCAGTAATCTGTTCATCTCGCTGAAAAGAAAACACTAAGCTGGCGCTTTGGCAAAAGCTGACGAAAGGAGTAGCAGAGTGTTTATCCCCAAATGTGACTTGTTTGCGCCGATTTAAAACTGATAAAACGAGGGCTTGAGGAAAGGGGCTTTGGATGATGGGTAAGGTGGGGAGATTATTATGCGAGATGAGGAAGGAGGGACAATTTTGGAGGTCATTGTTCCTAGAGGGGGTGGGGGAGGGTTACCTGCGTAAAGGTGTGCACTGCGAACAGCGGGCAAAGACAGGTGAGAGAGGTGATAATGAGCAGAACATGGAAAAGATCGAGGCGGGGGGGGGGGGGGGGGGTGCTGTTGGCATTGTGTCGGATGTGCACACAGCGCTTCAGACAGTGTTGTCACTCAACACCACCGGGTCAGAGGAACTTTCAGTGCATCTCTATCCTCTACCCCTCCTCCCGTCTCGCTTGCCCCCTGCTCGTCCCCTTCTTTCTCCTCTCTTACCATTTCAAGTGCCTCTCTACTCCTCCTCTGGTAACCCTTCCAACCTTACCCCCAAAGCACACCTTACTTGACCCCCCCCCCCCCCACCCTTCCTCCGAACGTCTTGCGCACTTCTCACCATTTTCAGTGCATTTCTGCTTTTCTACCTCCTCCCCTCCCATCCCAAGCCCCCACCCTCTCTCCCCCTAGGCCGCTTCCCAACACACTCATCAGTTCCATCTCTGAAGCGACCTCATGTTGTCTACCCCTTACCTGTAGACTCACCTGATCCATTCCTTTACATTTTGTTTTCAACCTCACCCTCTGTTTTCAACTTTATCCTCTGCTTACAACTGTATCCTCTGCTTTCAACTTTACCCTCAGATCAACGTGGTCTGATTTACAGCCTGACTCGCAGAATGAAACCTGCTTGCCCCTCCTTATGCCTCCTGTTTCGTAATGGGCAGAATATACCTGCGCAGTTTCAGCGGCACAGTCGACGCACGGCCTATTATTTATGCCGCGATAGGGATTATGACGAGTACTTGTCCTGTTTTCCTTTCGTGCAACGTGTAGCGGGCTGGGATAAGCTGCAGTGCGTCGTCGGTCCTGCTGAAGTTACATAGGTGAGCGGAGCCCCTTATAACCTACCCTCCCCGCAACCTCCCAACTCCTCCCTCGTCTGTTCTCAGGCGCTGTCTGGCTGCCGTGTGTAATTTTCAACCTCACCTGAGCTTGCTCCATTTTATCCGACCGTGAAAACTTGTGCCAAACTATGCTAAACGTGTAAATGAAACTCTTACCGGCTCCCTGGATTTTTTCCCCTTCCTTCGTTTTCACTATTTACGCTTCTAACTGCTTTGTCTGCTGCAGTGGAGCGAGAAGGGGTTGGCTCAAACGTTTCATGGAACAGAAGGGGTCGGTTCAAAAGTGTAGCGCTATAACGAGAGAGATTCGAGTTTTAACCTTATAAATGAACCAGCGTTAGGCAATCAAATATAAAGATGTTTTTTGAATAACTGGAATCGTTGTTTTTTCCTTTCTTTCAGTTGCAACGCATTTATTTATTTATTTATTTATTTATTAATTGTTTATTTATTAATTGTTTATTTATTTATTTATGGGTAGCGCCGTATGTATGGCAGCTCGCTTTCCACGGGGAGAAAGCAGCCCGAATTTCCATGAGGGTAACCTCACTGGACTGTAAATCTTATCCAATTCAATCCAATCCAATTTATTTATTCATTATATTATCAGCCAGCTTCATTGAATTACGAAAAGCATGACTCTTCGTGTTCTGCTCTCTGTTGTGTATGTATCCCCACAACACACCTATGTTGACACATTGTGTGAACGGAATCAGGTTTTGTTGTGTTTGCACTTTTTTGTCAGACAATTCTAGCCAAAACACGCAAGCTTATAGCTTTGCACGCATACCAGGAGTGGGGTGTTCACCAATGAGCGCTCAACTTGGTGGGAACCAAGCGCTGGGTAGGATTGGTTTAACATTGAGATTTGTTTTAGATTTCCTCTGAGTTGGGCACATAGTCGTGCGTACCAATGCAGGAGCCCCATGGGCACATTAGCGAATTGCTCGTGCAAATCCATCTGTGACTGATGAATTTGTGCTGTGCGTTGTGTCACCCGAGTGGCAGAAAGTTCATCGAATGTTGCAGCAGTTGACACGCGAGGCCGATGCATAACAGCGTCCCTTGTGCACTTGTCACAAATCGGAGAGAAACCATTCAGTCTATTTCCCCGACGCCATTGTTCTAATTTCCGAACCGGTGACAGTGGGGGGTGGGGTAAAAGGGGATGGAGGTAGAAAGAAAGGGAGGAGGGGTGATGGAAGTGAGAAAGAAGCACGATATGTAGGTATTGTGGAAAGAGTGCGTGTTGGGGTGGGGGGGGGGGGGGGAGAGAGAGAGAGAGAGGAAGAGCGCACAGTACGTGTGTACCGGGAGAATGGAGGAGGGGGGGGGGGGAGGTGATAAGGAGAAGTAAACAAAAAAGGGGGGGTACGTTGGTACTGAAGCAGAGCCACTTCCAAGGGTCGTGGTTTTGGTTTCAAGTGGCCATTACACTTATTTACTTCCTCTTCCGCGTATTTTTAATCAGAACCAGAGAGCGGCTGGAATAGGAAACACTAAGTTGGGCTGCTGAAGAGCATTAAGATTGTGTGGACTTTGAATTGAAAAAAAATGGACAGACTGTTGGTAAAGGGGAACGAAATAAGGGGGGGGGGGGTGGCGTTATGGGAAGATGGAGAGAGGGGAGGGGGGGAAAAGGGAGAAGAAGTGAAGGAAAGGACCCCCTGTTGTTCTTTTCCGTCGACACATCCGCGCTATGCGAAAAGACGTCATGTTTGTGTGTTTGCATTCCAGTGCTGATTTCTCAGTTCCGCTGCATTTCTTGAGACGAGAAAATGTGTTTGTGGCGGTGGAGGGAGGGGGGCTACTGTGTGTGTGTGTTGTGTCAGACCACCACTTTGTGGCTCTGTGGCTCTGCCTCAAAAATTCTGGATGAGTAGAGACAAGGGGAACGCAATGTGGAAAAAAAGCATTATTTTGAAAGACACGCAAGCATAATGATTATCGCATCGTCAATGTGCGTTTATTTTGCTTGCTGTTTTATTATCGCTTTCTCTATCGACATGATCAGGGGCCATCGCAAAATAACACTGTGTGTTTGTGTACCTTTACTCGACATCGCATTCGCAACATGTTATCCTTCCCGGGCCCCCGCGGGTTAGGGGGAAGAATTTACCCTATGCTCCCCAGCATGTCGTAAGAGGCGACTAACGGATTCTGTTTCTCCTTTTACCCTTGTTAAGTGTTTCTTGTATGGCATATAGTCAATGTTTGTAAAGATCTTAGTCAAGCAGTATGTAAGAAATGTTAAGTCCTTTGTACTGGAAACTTGCATTCTCCCAGTAAGTGTACTACGTTGCAAGCCCCTGGAGCAATTTTTTGATTAGTGCTTTTGTGAACAAGAAACAATTAACAAGTGGCTCTATCCCATCTTCCCCAATTCCCCGTCGCGATATAACCTTGAACGGCTGAAAACGACGTTAAACACCAAATAAAGAAAGAAAGAAATCCTTCCCGGCCATATTGTCACTGTTTTTGTTTTGTTCTTACATCAAATGCATTGGTTTCAATGTACTGTAATTGTATTGATAAGAGTGACAAATGTTAAATAATATTCGTTTGATCAGGCTTTTGTTCTCGACGTTTTATGGTTATGGCAGAATTGTGTGGAGGTGTTTTTTTCTGAGTCAGTAGATGTTTGTTTTGGGATGATTGATTAGATTCATGCTTGGATACGATCCCAAAGCAGTGTGAGTTGAACGTTATGCATGCCATATTTTATGAGACATGGACTTGGCTGCGCCGAATTTTTATCGTGAAGTTTCCAAGGTGTTGAAGATTATTTTGTCCTGTATCTGGCACCTATTTCAGCCGCTCCTTCCACTCCTGATAACCTGATGTTAGGCTTGGGGTTTTCCTATCCATCGTTGAATGTTTGTCTCCACCTAAGTATCAACATCCTTGCTTCTGCGGTTGCATTCGCGGTATTAGTCGTGCCGACGATATTTTTGCAGTGATGATGTATTTGTTGAGTTTCTGTTTTGATGCGAAGACATGTTGGTTTAAGCGTGTTTTATTCATTTTCTTTGATACACGTTTCAAACAATATCAACATTAAGAATGTTAACAATCAGAATGAAAGACATGAAAGAAGACATTTTGAGAACAGAAGATGAAGAGAATATATAAATAAACAATCAAAGCTCTACAGTACCACTCGCAACCACGGCCGGTTCGGTGGTTTATTTTGTGTGTATGTTTTCGTTATGTGTTTTTTGTTTGATTTATTGTTTTATCCTTTCACGGACCGGATTTAGGAACAGTACTGTTTAAAGATTTGGGTTTTTTTTTCTTTTCTAATGGATTTATTGAGTTTTATTATCATGATATCTCTTCCCTATCACCGCCGCCACCACCACATGTTGTTACTTCGCGACAATCGGCTTGTCACTACAAATGAGAAGGCTCAGCAGCCACCACAATCACCACAGCCTATCCCCATAGTAATTGTTCGCCAAGGAGAGAAGTCCTTCGCCCAATCAGAGACTGTAGAGTGGCCCAATCTAGTGCCGAAGACGTTGTCTCCTCAGCTGCCAGAAGCTTGCAAGATGATGCTTGACTGCCGGGCGCTGGTTTATTGCCATCCCTGTGACCCGACGAAGTCAGGCGAGAGGTGACCAGGGGGTGACCTAGCGTTGCTAAGGGCAGCATGACTGCAGCACAGGCACGATCAGCGGACAAACACACACTTCTCTCCACTATCTAGGGACAGAGCCGTGTTGATGAGGACCGCATGACGTCACCCGACTGATTAGGTGGATTTTGCTGTTGTCTTGTTTCTCTCTCTGGCGCTTGGGGTCCCGAAGGACTGTGGTGCGTTGAATTCGGATTGTAAAATTACGCTGAACTTTTTCTGTGGCGAGTTTGGCCTGAAGCTTTTTATGGGTTAAAGTGCAAGAGGATTCTCTAAACTTGATTAGTCTTAATGGTTTCAATTTTAATGATATTATGAGGACATAGACGAGGGATACTTCTCTCGAAGAAAGCTTGTTGTGTAACCTAAAGTGCACAAAGCAAAACAGCAACAATAACATCACCATTCATGTATGGGTGATTTCGTCGCTGAAAGATACGAGAAGAAAGTACCAAATTGTTGGCAGTAAGGCATGCTGTAAATGTCGTCAATGGCCTATGCTCCGCAGGGGGCAAAGGGCCTAGGTAAGTAAGGCATGCTGTAGTGTACGGAAGATACACACTTACCAATACAACGAACGAACATTAATCACAGCGAAGTGTCTACTATGTTCTTGCTACGTTGACACTGCTTATGGGTCTTTTTCGCATGGACCCGTTAAATTAGGGGTAATTACCAACAATTATGCACAGCGGGGTCATGGTCGATCGGATGATACTGATTAATTTGCCCACAGCGGTTGCACCCCAGGCTCATTGCTATGATGTATGCAGTGGCAAGATGCTAGCTATGGGTTCGCGCACAACACAAATGTCTTTTTGTTGCGACGGTTGGGTGGGGGGTGTGGTTGTCCCCGAAGTCAGCAAAAGATGCATATTAAGTAGAGGGGGGGGGGGGGGGGGTGTGTTTAATGATTTGTTTAGCATATCACATACGTGTATGTCCCAATAGGTTAGCTACATGTGGGAACGTTAAGCCCCCCCCCCCCCCCCCAACCCCCACTCCCTTTAGGATCCGGTCAATAGTGTGTTTGTTTGCTGTGTTTTGGGTGTGTGTGTGTGTGGGGGGGGTGTGTTGGCGAGGATAGATAGAATGGTGCCCACCTTACTACCTGGGTTGGGTGGAGGGGAGATAGGTTGGTTATGTGTGTTCAACAAAGTTACTAATGCGAATCTGCTGGGATATGGGGGAAGGAACAATAATTGCTGGCAACAATTGGGTAAGCTAATAATAAGTATGTGCAGTTAGCATTCCATTCTGATCTGACATTGCTACGTAATGGATCCTATAAGTGCCCCGTACTTGTTATTGTGCCAAAAATGCATCTATAGTAGGTAGGTTTATGTGCGTGTGCACTCCGTCGTTTCGTGATTGTGATTCATGATTTAACTAATGTACATGTTGTATGCTTGCATCAAAATCATGCAGGTACCCGTTTATGCAAATTCTAAACACCGCTGTGTGTGTCGGTGTGTGTACGAACGCGCGCACCATTCTTGCCTGTAACACGACCCCACCACGTACGCGGCATTTAATGTCATCATTCTGTTCACTTCAACAGTAAGTTTGCATCTCTGTGTGTCTTAGTCTATGCAAAATATACACATCTTACGAGCGGTTAATTAAAAACACAAGTGACCCAGTTCGACGGAACATTTCCTGGTACGTTATCATCCTAGCCGACCCTACTTGTCATCGTGCCAAGTGCCCCGTCCTGCATCTGCCCCTGAATCACCCCCTCACGCTGTCTTACGCCCTGATTACCCGCTTGTGAGGAGAGAGAGAGAGAGGGGGGGAGGGGGGAGAGAGAGGGGGGGAGGGGGGAGGAGACATAGTGAGAGACATTTATTCTAGAATCTACCTCTTTGGTTTGAGAGAGGGGGAGAGAGAGAGAAGTCGGAAATTTTATTTGTTAGGCCTCCGGACCATAACAAGAAGGAGAGAGAGAGAGAGAGAGAGAGAGAAAGAGAGAGAGAGAGAGAGGGATCAACGTTCAGTAAAAAGTTTGAGAATCTCGAGCAGTTTGGAAAATGATGATTAACACCGAAACAGGTGAATAAATAAATCGAATATAATTATGATATAATACAAATAATCGTAATATTTTGTAATCTAAATCAAACGAAAAATGTGAATAATTGGTATTTGTAGGCCTTCCAAAACCTATCATAATGAAGACCGAAGACCAGGGGTTACATTGAGGAAATGGTCAGGGGAGGAATACATTCATCACGCGTACCCCCCCTGGGGTATCTTGACATTCCTCGACGGCTGCCCGCTCCTTCAAACTCACGGGCATCCCCGCGTTCTGCACGCTCCGTCTGCCACGACAGATGTGTAGATATCTGCAGCCAGTTTGACCACCATCTGCGCTGTGTGTGAATCAGAATCAGAATCAGAATTTATTGTCATTAAAGCACAGAGCCTATTGACAGGGTGTGTGTGTGTGTGAGTTTGAGGGAGAGAGAAGACTATTTTGGTCTGACCAAGGCCTAAATACTTGGGTTAGCTCTCTCTCTCTCTCTCTCTCTCTCTCTCTCTCTCTCTCTCTCTCTCTCTCTCTCTCTCTCTCTCTCTCTCTCTCTCTCTCTCTCTCTCTCTCTCTCTCCCCCGTGATCGGGAGGTCGTGGGTTCGAACCCCGGCCGGGTCATACCTAAGACTTTAAAATTGGCAATCTAGTGGCTGCTCCGCCTGGCATTATCATTATGGGGTTAGTGCTAGGACTGGTTGGTCCGGTGTCAGAATAATGTGACTGGGTGAGACATGAAGCCTGTGCTGCGACTTCTGTCTTGTGTGTGGCGCACGTTATATGTCAAAGCAGCACCGCCCTGATATGGCCCTTCGTGGTCGGCTGGGCGTTAAGCAAACAAACAAACAAACAAACAAACTCTCTCTCTCTAACATGTCATGTAGTCAAACCCAGAAATGCAGAGATGTTGGGTGACTTGGGCAGATGTGCCACAAGACCTTTAATTTCCCCTGTCGCAGTAAACACTCATTAGCTGTGAGACAGAAGCTCAGAATAGCCCCTTGTGTCTCATACGCTGTCCTTGGCCATTCATTTATTACATGCTTCTTCCTCCCTACCACGGCGACCTTTTGGCTCCAAGTTAGTGGGGGAGGGAACTATACATTTGTCATGAAAACCTTTGCTAAGTTCAAATTATTGTATCATTTTCTGTATGAAAAGAAGCAAAGCAAACAACTAAACAAACATCGAAAACAAAGCCAAACAAAGTAAGGTGAAAAAAGAAACTGAACGAAAAGTAAATGATAATAATTATAGTATTTATACCGTTAGTGCCAATTGAAGATCAGAAGCAGGAACAAAGAAAAACAAGTAACACCTGACCGTGTCTGACAAGCACACAAGAGGCAATACAGTGGGGGGGTTTGGAATCAGTACACCTTCTGATCCTCAGCGTAATTCTCTGCGAGGTTTCAACATTCCTAGCTGGGTGGATGGCTGCCAATTGACGGGGGAGTGTTTTACCCACGTAACACTTTTTTTTCCGTCTGCAGATAAACTTTGTTCCAATTCGTACCTGAGAGCATCTGCCGGAATCTACAGCAGTATCTGTTATTCCTTCCATCTCACAATTATGTAAACCGAATGGCGGTTTTGTTACATAGCTTTTCAAGGGTGTGAAGATGCAAGACAGTCTTACGCAGCTTTGGTTTGACGAAAGTGGGGAGAAAGAACCCAAGGGAGAGATAGAGCGTGAGAGAGATGTAAAGTGGAGGAATATTTGAACAACTGGGCAATACAAATGAAGAACTAAACGAGTTAACGCAAAGAGAGCGACCATTATTTGACTGTTCGTATCTTTTGGGTACTAATTTTATTATGAAAGGTTAGCAGAAGAATTGACGTATAGGACTTACACAGAGAGCTCTCTCTCTCTTTGTCTCTCTTTGTCTCTCTCTCTCTCTCTCTCTCTCTCTCTCTCTCTCTCGCCGGCTCTCTCTCGCCGGCTCTCTCTTTCTCTCTCTCTCTCTCTCTCTCTCTCTCTCTCTTCCTCTCTTTCTCTCTCTTTTTCTCTCTCTCTCTTTGTTTCTCTCTCTCTCTCTCTCTCTCTCTCTCTCTCTCTCTCTCTCTCTCTCTCTCTCTCTCTCTCTCTCTCTCTTTCTCTCTCTGTGCTTTTCTTTCAGCGTTTCTCTATGAATGGCTGTCACTCAGCACGATGCGGTATTATTACTTTTCCTAACCCAGAGAAAGCTGCATAAGTCACTTAGCCTGGAGAAAGTTCACAAGTATTGATATGATTGTAAGCAAAGGGCGTCGCATAGTCCCTGTCCCAGACCACAGAAACGCCAACATCACTCCCACCCACACACCAGACGAGACGGCCAATGCACTACTTCCACCCACAAAGTGAACTCCAGAGATAATTGCCCGCCTTGTGATCAATATCAAAGCATCGTACTGTTTCCACCCACAAATCTTCTATATAGGGTTTAACTTGACTTACCTCCCCGACTTGTGATCAAAATAAAAGGAATCTTGGCTACACTTGTGCTTCTGTGACAGAGAAGGGGGCAGAGTCTACTGAAATTCCAGCTTAGTTTAACAAAGTGGAAAGGAATCTTGGGTATATTCCTGCTTCTGTCAAAGAGTATGAGCTAGACGGACTTGTACTTTCCTGCTCGGTTTGTGATCTGGGTTACCCGTTTTCTGTGGCATATCGAGGAGGTAGAGTTATATAATGTAAAGCCAGGGTGGTGATCACAGTAAAAGGATTCTTGAGTATATATCCCCGCATCTATTACAGAGAGAGAAGAAGGCTTTATGAAAATAGAAATAATTTAAATTTAAAAAGCGGTGTGGACTGATTGTGTTTGTTGATGGTTGTACTGTTGCGGACAACGACCAACAGTTCACGATGAAGCGATTGTAAGATTGTGTACAGTCAAATATTGAAGTAACTGATGAAACGATTGTTAAATTCTGGACAGACCTATACAAACGATTTTAAGATTTTGGATAGACAAATATTGATGTCATTGATGATACGATTGTACGTGTGTGGATAGACTAAGATTGGCACAACTAATAAAACGATTGTAAGATTATGGACAGACAAATATTGACACAACTAATGAAACGATTTTACGATTGTGGACATTCAAATAATTATAGAACGTTACTGATGAAACGGTTGTAAGATTGTGGAAAGACAAATATTGACACAACTAATAAAACGATTGTAAGATTATGGACAGACAAATATTGACACAACTAATGAAACGACTGTACGATTGTGGACATTAAAATATAGACGTAACTGATGAAACGGTTGTAAGATTGTGGACAGAAAAGGACTGAGTTGTAACAATTGTAAGACTGTAAACGGTCAAAGATTGAACCTGAACGATAAAACGGTGGTAACATTGTGACCAGACACAATATTTCAGATGAAATGACAGCCGTTCAAAGATTAAATAGTTCTCACCAGTTTGGGGACCAGACCAGACGTGTTTCATTTTCTTGAAATGCGTTATTATGTCTGGAAACGCAAGGGTGAGGATCCCGGACGGGTCTCTGGTAACCGGTTGATCGATAGCATTTCAACGCGTGGTGTGCGCGTGCAGAGCCTATTTTAGGGGTATGACGTCGTCGGAGGGAGCGGGCAGTCCACATTGGTGCTCTCTCTCTCTCTCTCTCTCTCTCTCTCTCTCTCTCTCTCTCTCTCTCTCTCTCTCTCTCTCTCTCTCTCTCTCTCTCTCTCTCTCTCTCTCTCTCTCTCTCTCTCTCTCTCCACCCTTTCTGTCTGTTGTTCGCCATCATTGCCCTTTGTGTGCGGAGTAACCTTAAAGCTGCTCTTTCAGAAGAGGCAAACTCATTGTTTGAACTTTTTGAGAGAAAGAAACTGGATTTTGTGTTTGACAGGTAGAAATTCGTGACCTTTTATAGCTTCCGAATAGCTCTTGTCGGTTGTTTTTGGCTTCTTTGTGCTGGCTTCCTTCTTGCGGTAATATGTGTAGGAAGGCTTTGCGCATTTCCCAAATTTCTTTGGAAATCAATGAAAAATAATCAGCGATTTTTCTTTGCCTTGTCTGTCGATTGAGTGCTGTATTTTTGTAATACAAAAATTACTGTCGAGTGCTCGGAAATCCGTTCTCTATCTATCCAATACACAAGCCTTTTTGAACGTACGCACGTGTCCTTCTGTTTGTCCTACTGCCCGTCTTTTTGACTGCCTGATTCTCTTTGCGTGTTTTTCTCCAAACACTGTAGTATAACAATTGACTTGAAGCAACACACTTTGGGAATCGAACCCCTTGCCCGCTGTTTTCACAGGTCTGAACACTAGCCTCTTTTCCCAGGCTTCCTCGTTTCTTTGTGAAGAAAGACACAGCCGCGACTTGGTTTCATTTTCCTGTCTCCAAGTTCATTATAGCCCCCACGTCTGAAGGCGACATGGTCAATCACCAAACACTCCCTCCCGTCCATCACCCTCCCCCCCCCCCCCCACGCCACCCTCTGCCCCATTTGTTTCTTCTGCCTCCTTCAGTGTTTCTTGTTTCCCCCCCAACATCTTCGATCGTCGTCTGGTGTTGGGGACCACAGCAAATAATTGTCTCCCGTCCCTTGGCGTTTGCCCTTCATCCCCGGGTCTCATTGAAACATCGGCCGATTGCGGACGGGCCAGTAGGGTTGGGGGGGGGGGGGGGGGGGGTCATAGGGAGACAGAAAGAAAAAGAGAAACAAAGGGAGGGGGGTACCAATTTGGACAGCCAAAAATCGGAATTTCGTTTAAGGGACGGGGGTAGCTGTCGAAGGGATGGACAAATTAAAGGGAGGGAGAAAAAATGGCAAGTGGAATAGATCGCCAACTGTCGGAGTCATATCGTTGTAGGGACGAGTACGGGAATGTGTTCATAAGCTGGGGTGATGGTGGAGTGAAATGGGAAAAGAGGGCAAGAGAAAAGTGGGAGGGGGGGCGGCAGAGAAAAGATATATCAACTGTTGCAGCAACGAGATCATTCATGAACTGGGATGCTGATGACTATTTACATTGTATGTATCGTTTCACGGAAGGATTTCTAACCAAGACGAGGACACAGTTGGGTCATCAAGTAGAATTTATAATTTGTACAAGATTACGTTATTATGTCAACTGATCGCTTCGGCTGATAGTATATTAACAGTGACTGCAATTGATGTAGCGAAGCATTCTCTCTTCTTTCTCTCTTTCTCTCTCTCTCTCTCTCTCTCTCGCTCTCTCTCTCTCTCTCGCTCTCTCTCTCTCTCTCTCTCTCTCTCTCTCTCTCTCTCTCTCTCTCTCTCTCTCTCTCTCTCTCTCTCTCTTCATTTTATTTGTATAAAATATAATGAAATATTATGAATTATTATGAAAGATAAGTGTTGTAGTTATCACTTGTTCGCCATGTTTTATTTTCGGAATGTGTATTGATTATCATTTTTAGAACGTGTCCATAAGCAGTCAGCTTGTTTACGTTCTTAATGTTGTTATTGTTTGAAACATGTATCAAAGAAAATGAATAAAACACGCTTAAACCAACAAGTAGAATGCTTGGTTCGATAAAACTAGGTTTTCCCAGAAACTAGAAATGCAATTAGGATGTATGAGGCGAGCCCTACCTTTGTTATGCTCGACGGAATAAAAAGCTACAGTCGATATTTTTCACCGTGGAGCAGTGGGCCGCTCAATCGGTACTTCACTGTGGAATGTAGACTGCATATTGCCAGAAAACACGTTTAAAGTTGTGGGATAGGTTTTGGGTGATGCCATACCGTCTGGTTTTGCGTTGATGATGCTTACGAATCGCTCGGTAACTGTGTGGCTCAAGGTTGAAAAAATATGCATGTGGAATACTGGTAGTAGCAATGAGTACAAACTTATTTTTAGCGGTGGTAGCAATCATGACATGAGACGATCGAGCTTTATATTGTGGGGTTACGGTTGTCCAAGAGTAGACTGCCGTCAATAGTCACCGATGTTGGTGGTGGCGGTGGGGGTAGCAATTGTCATAGTAGTAGTCGTAGCGATGATAGTCGTTGTAAAAGTTGAAACATATATCGAACAAGAAGAAACAGCAGCGGAACTGCGTAGCACTGGGGACAGAACTCCAGACTGAGAGAATGAGAAAGGAAATGGGGGGTGGGGGGCGAAGTGGTTAGTCGAAGGGAGGAGGAATTGACAATAATTCGTTCGTTAAATTGCTGGTACTGGTAGTTGTCACTGTTCTTGATGGAGATGGTCACCAGAGGAATGACTAAGGCCACGTCAGATTTGCCAACGTGTCAGACAACAAGACTGGCACTATACTTCACGCTGTCTGCCTGCCTGTGTGTGTGCAGTGAGTCACTCCTAAACTCCCCTTGCACGTGAAGCAAGGGAGGGAGCAGAGAGTCTAGTCAAGTTGTATGGATGGCATCCAACACTGCCACCTTTATGTCATTTTCTCTCTCTGTTTATTTTCCCACTCCTCTGTTGGTTTCCACACACCTACCTTCGCAGACAGGATTCTGTAATTCTTGTTGCATTTGAATCAATGCCGTTTCATTTCTGTGTGTCAGTATTAACGTTTTTTGTGTCTTATTAATGTGAAGTTTTTGGGGGTGGAAATTCATTTTTCGGCCTTGCAGTTGCACCCGCCCTGTCCTTCCAGTGTTTGTTTGATTGCTGTTACGGACAGTGCAAAACGGTGTTTAGTGATTTCAGTGGTCCCGTTGATTCGTTGTTAAAATCGCGGGTTTTGAAAATTGGGCAATACTTGCATAGTTTCGATGATACCAGATTGTCTACTGTTTGTTGAAATTGCCCCCCCCCCCCCCCCCCCATCTCTCTCTCGCTCTCTCACTAATTATATCTCTGCCATTCTCTTCTCTCTCGCTCTCTTTCTCTCTCCCTCTCTCTCTCTCTCTCTCTCTCTCTTTCTCTCTCCCTCTCTCTCTCTCTCTCTCTCACTAGTACTTTATCTGCCATGCCCTCTCTCTCCCTCCCTCTCTCTCTCTCCCTCCCTCTCTCTCTCTCACTAGTACTTTCTCTGCCATGCTCTCTCTCTCTCTCTCTCTCTCTCTCTCTCTCTCTCTCTCTCTCTCTCTCTCTCTCTAACACACACACGCCTTGATTTTATCCATCTAACCCCAACACTCCCAGTCTGTGTGTCAATGTAGTTTGCTCGTCTGTAGAATTTGGGGGAGAGTTCTGGAGCGGCTGCCGTTCCTAATATCTTAGACCACTCTGTTCCTGTCGAACTTGCGGACACTGGGCGGAAAATGGCCTAATGGATTGGACACAGATTTTAAACTGAGCCATGTGTAGGCGAAGTTCGTGAGAGAGAGAGAGAGAGAGAGAGAGAGAGAGAGAGAGAGAGAGAGAGAGAGAGAGAGAGGGAAAAAGAGAGAGAGAGAGAGAGGGAAAAAGAGAGAGAGATGGGGGGAGCGCCGAGAAAGAGAGGGAGGGAGGGAAAAAGAGAGAGAGAGAGAAAGAAATGTCGAGAGCGAGAGAGGGAGAGGGAATGAGATGAGCGCTGAGAAAGAGAGGGAGGGAGAGAGAGACGAAGGCTTGATGTTGCGTTTGAGAAAGTTGTGGTGTCACCTCTAAGAGTAAAATGGATTATTTTTATGTCACCTCAGAGAGAGGGAGAGAGAGAGAGATTTAATGAGAAAAAGGCAAGGGGCTGGGAAGGAATCTGAATGTTGTCTTTTTCTTCACCTTTCATTACCCAGAATTGATTCGCACAGGCTTCCCTCATTTTGTGAGAAAACAGTTTCCGACGGGAGATCGATACGAAGGTGAAGGAAAAGGCCGCCTAAGAAATAGCATCGCCTGTGCCGCATGCAAAGCTATGAACAGATTTTGATTCCGTAGCAGATTTTCCGTGAGAGCAAACCCGTGGCTGTCTTTTGAAACGTTGAGAATTCCCCAGCCTGGCGTCTGGGAAAGCTCATCAAAGAAGTTTGAAGAAAGATTCGATCAGGAACGGTAAATACGAGTTAGACGCTGATGAAGGTTGTCCCTCCTTATCTGTTACATGCAGACATCAGCAGAAAGTGATTTTGAGCAGGCACAGACGAGACGTCAGCAGAATGTAATGTTGTTATCAGGCCTGAGCACTTAAAAAAATGTCAAGCGGGGTTTGAAGGACGAATGACAGTGAATTGCATGTCTGCAGATTTTTTT
>NC_090245.1:94432596-94525096 GCF_037325665.1 Littorina saxatilis
GGTATGGTATTTTCTGAAAGGCTGCTTTTATGGACCTTGAAACGAAATGGTTGTGTCCATTTTTTCATTTTTCTTGCATCATTTTGTTCACACAAAATTCTTTTTTAAAACTACGCAAGATGATCTGTGACAGTGCTTCACTGTGGGTTGTTTTTAGATTTGACAGCTGTAATGATCCAAGACATGTCTACGCATATTTGTTCCTGTCTGTTGTTCAAGAAAGATTTGCTTGATTCAGTGACTGTTTCTGTGCCAAAATGCAGTTTCAAATGTCATGCAAGAGCTGGGACCCAAGCTGAGGTCTCCTGAAAAAAAAGGCTTGGTTGTACCTGCTGACATAAAAAGGAAATAACTGGAGTGCATATGGACTTGATTGATGGTATTTCCTGTCCATCTCTGTAAATTACATGGATATGAATGTCTTTTTCCTTTGCCCCAACAGAAGAAAATGTGACAAAAGGCGAACAAATGTTTGCCAGATATTTGTCCACATGGAAACAAACAGGTGGTGATGTTTATTGTAAATGACCAGATGAAAAACATCAACTTGTGAAGATTTGTTTGGCTTGTATGTGTATTCTCAATATTGTCATTGCAATGCTGATACGCTGTGTTGAAAGTCTAGATGATGATCATGTTGAAATGATCCTTGAAGAGAGAGGAGAAAAAAAGAAGACACTTTCGCCTTTTTGTCCCATCTGATAAATATCATACTGCCTTTCTTTTATCGCTTGACTGTGATCGGATTGCCACTATCACATTTTTACTTTTGTTGCTGTGTCTCTGTGTAATCCGTTACAATTTGATGTGGATCGTTGCGTACTTGTCTTGTGTAGTTAGTAAGCTTCGTTCATAGCAAGTTTTGCGTATCTTGCTTTCCATCTCTACATCAGTCGACCAACATTTCATTACGCACTGAAGGTCAACACGGGTTGTTTGTGTTGATGTGTGATTACTACCTTGTTCACACAGTTGCTTTTCATTGTTTTTATCATATTAGTTGCCATGTTTCCAGCTGTATCATTGCTGCGCAATATTTCTCGATACGTTTACAGACCCCCAGTGTACGCTTTGTACTTCGTAAAAAGTTACGCTTTGTCCAAAATCCCCCTTTTTCTCTGTAATCTTTTTTCTTTTTTTTTTCTCCCTGGGTTGCTGAGTGTGTGATAAATAGAAGTGAACTGCAGTAGAGAATGCTTAATACGATATATACTTGACCGTGGATTTGTGAACACCGGAATTGTTTTCTTCTGCTTCTTCTGAACTGGTTTGCAAATGAAGGATTGTGGCTGGGTGTGTGAACGTCACTGCAGGGTAGTATGCCAATCTCTGTAGAGTGAACCTGCTGAAAGCGCAATGTCTGCTGCGAGAGACTTATTTTTCTTCTACTTTATCTAATTCACATTTCTTGCTAATTGCTACACTGATTTACATTTGATCCTTCTTCTTTTCTTGTGTGAATATTTGCTTCATTTTTTGTAACATCTACAGATTTTTTTTTTCGTGTGTGTGCATTGTTTCACGATCTACATACTAGTGATTTTGATTCTTTTTCTCATTTGGTCATGATTAATTTTGTGCCAGCTGTTGTCTTATTTTTCAGCTGTGACTTTGTCAGTGTTATGTTGTACGCCATTGTTTTTGCTCATCATGATCGTGTTCAGTGTTGTACAATAAAAACGAAAGTGCTGTGAATTGTCTTTTTTCTTTATTTCATTGTTCTCTCTCTCTCTCTCTCTCTCTCTCTCTCTCTCTCTCTCTCTCTCTCTCTCTCTCTCTCTCTCTCTCTCTCTCTCTGGTGTGTGGGTGTGTGTGACGCTTATCCTTGTGAAAGCAAGTACAGTATCTTTACTTTCATTGATGCTCTCTCTATAAATCTCTCTCTCTCTCTCATCTTCTTCCTCTCCTTTGTCTTCAATTTCTTCATCTTAGCAGTGTCGCAGGCACTTTGCAAAGTAAACAAACATAAAGTGGACAAATTATTAAGTTATTTGTAGCATAACTTTGAATGGAAGTGCACACCAGAGTACAAAATAATTGAAATAGCAACTGAATCACAAAGTGACTAAATTATTGTGTGCAAAGCGCTCCTTGTCTGAGCGATGCCATCTTTGAATCACTGTCATCGGGTTTGGTAAAGGGGAGCAACTGAATCCGAAAACGCCAACAAAAATGTTCTCTTTTTTCCCCTCTCTCTTTTACTGTCAGTCTCACTCGCTAATTCTTCTTCTTCTTCTTGGCCATGTTGGGTTTGATGCGTGCATGCCTGGTTTTCTCCTGTAGATGGGTGTCGGCACAGGAGGTCTGCCCGCTGTCCTCAGCCAACATGCTCCGTCTTCATGGCAGCTCAAATTTTTTATCGAGGTTCTCTCCTCTAGATCCGCCGTGTTTCGCCTAGGGGCTTGCGCTGCCTAGTTGATAGGGTCACCTCGTAGAGGATGTGGTCATAGACCACGCACGGTCGGTCTTGGGATAGGGAAACGTTATGCTAGTCCGGAGGGATTACGCCACAATGGCCATCTCGCGAAGACCCAGGGTCCTAGTCCTAGACTAGGGAGGTCCAAGGGGGAGCACCGGGAGGGCTACCCCTCTACCCGCACCTCCAACACAATCCCTTCCCCTGGTAGCTTCATCCCCAAGGAGGAAACAGAGCTACCTGCAACACCCCGCTTATGATCATTCCAAAACAGAGCAAGTTTTTTCTGATGTATTCTTCTTTCTGAAGTACTTCAAAAAGTCATGCCGATCAGGGTACAGAACAACTGCTCTATAAACCCTCACTCTTTCCCTCTCCCTCTCAAACTCACTCACACACACACACAAACATACACACACACACACACACATTTTTTTTTTTTACTCACGCTAGCGCAACTCTTTAGCAAGCTCAAACAGTCTTTGTCATAAAAAGCCTTTGAACGAATGTCGACATAATCGGAATAACCCCAAGTGTGCAACCACTTAACACAAGCAATGAAAACCAAAGTTTAAATTGCTTTACCAACAATTAATAAAAGTAATAAATACCAAAAGTTTTAACTGCTTTGCCAAAGCAATGATAACACACGTTTCAACTGCTTTGCCAACATTTATAACAAGTAATTAAAAGCAAAAGTTACAAACACTTAACACAAGCTGGTTGCTTGTTTTTTTTGGTTTCGTTTTTACATTAAATCAGGTTTTGACTAAATGTTTTAACATAGACTGGGAATCGAGGCGAGGGCGGTGTGTGTGCGTGCGTGCGTGTGTGCGTGCGTGTATGCCGGTGGTGGCCCGGGGTGTGTGTGTGTGTGTGTAGAGCGATTCCGAGAAAACTACTCAGTGAACCAATCTTCCTGAAACTTTACGTACAAATTCTTCAAGATGATATCCCTAGACCATTTTCCCCTTATTTTTCGATAAATGTCTTTTATGCTTTTAGTGAAAGTTGAGGCGGCCATGTCACGCCCTCCTTTTTCGATCAAATTGATTGACAAGTTGGTCAAATGTTTTTTATATCGCTTCACGAGACTTGGTTTTTTTTTCTTATCTCGAGAACTTGACCCAGGGGGTCATACGAGACCGACTCAGCATTGATCTTATGCTCTATATTGTTTATCGGCCAACCCTTTAAAAACTATTCACATTTAAGCCCGTATCACAGTAAACCAAGACTTAACACAAGCAGTGAAAACCAAAAGTTGCAAATTTCATTGCCAACACTTGATTCAAGCAGTGAAAACCAAATGGCTCAATAGCTGTGTTGCATGCTAACCAATTATCGTTCAACTGAACAACAACAACAATGACGACGACAACAACCTGACAACGACGACAACAACTGCCCGAAAACTGACAAGGACAACTGTGACTGCATGATGGTAAGAACCGAGCAAAAATAGTTTCTGAGGGTGACATAAAAGCAAATATTACTTTCGAGTCTTTTAACAACTCTCAGCATAGGTCACAAGGTAAATAAACCACACAAGTTAGATTTTGTGAACTTGGTGTTGGGCCAAAACTGTATGGTTTGGTTTAAACAATGTTTTATTTCTGTTTACATGTTCGTGAAATTGACATACGTTTATAAGTAGGAAAACAACGACTTGCCTACCATCCTGAACTCAGTCAGGTCAAAATGAGTTCGGCTCACTTCGATCTCTCCCTGACAGGATGCCCTGAGTTTCCTTGAAACCAATTTTTTTTAACATATTTAGAGCTTTTTGTAATGTATTATTGATATAAGCAGATTCGCGATCGTCGATAATGATTTTTCTTGGTGTTTTGTAATTTTTAAATTACAAAGGAATTGATATTTAAGACATTTTCAAGCGAGCTATTTTTCGCGGCTGTATTTACTGTGCAAACAACTCTAAATATGGCAAAAGTGTCACGTGATAATCAACCCGTTTGGTTTCGGCGCTCACTGGAGCAGACGATTTTTTCTGTAACCAGTTGACAGTGATGAAACCATACTGATATATTACGGTCTCCTTCCGGCAGCAGTCCCAAAATTTCGACTTGTTTTGACCTCAGAACGATGTCTTTATCATAACTGTGAAGAACAGAACGGAGATCACTGTCGAAGTCGGCCAATCTGCAATCATTTTCGTCTCGCGAACACTCGGATCTCAAATTTAATCGCTTGCCATATTTAGAGCTTTTTGTAATGTATTATTGATATACTGAGCAGATTCGCGATCGTCGATAATGATTTTTCTTGGTGTTTTGTAATTTTTAAATTACAAAGGAATTGATATTTAAGACAGTTTCAAGCGAGCTATTTTTCGCGGCTGTACTTTACTGTGCAAACAACTCTAAATATGGCAAAAGTGTCACGTGATAATCAACCGTTTGGTTTCGGCGCTCACTGGAGCAGACGATTTTTTCTGTAACCAGTTGACAGTGATAAAACCATATATTACGGTCTCCTTCCGGCAGCAGTCCCAAAATTTCGACTTGTTTTGACCTTAGAACGATGTCTTTATCATAACTGTGAAGAACAGAACGGAGATCACTGTCGAAGTCGGCCAATCTGCAATCATTTTCGTCTCGCGAACACTGACTCGGATCTCAAATTTAGATCGCTTGCGAAAAACATATGGGAGATAACTCTGTATTTTTGTTTTGATAGATTCGCGTAGGGCTGTAGCGTCCGGTCAGAGAGACAACTGGCAATAGCTGTGGAGCGATGCTTATCAGAATGGTAGCCTACGGCATTCTACAATTACAAAAATAAATGAGCAGATGGCAGACATGCAGTCACGTTATTACATACAGCAGACACCCATGAACAAAGAAATGTCATCCACATTGGAAAAGAAAAAAGAACTGAAACTAACCAGAAATATGCATAAAGGATTAATGAAAGTAGGCCTAATCACTGCTGTATGGTTTGTCACGATAATCATCCTGAAGTCCGTTCTATTTTCCACTCAAGAAAGAGCTACGCAGTTTGTCCATTTCACAACACAATGTTTATACTACAGTTGGACATTTTCAAATGCAAGGTTTAGCGCATAAGGTTGACAGTGTTGTCTGCATGGATGTAACAAATCATCGTGGGTAATGTCACATGAGCTTTATCTTCAAGGTACAGATGAAAACAAAAACTCTCATGATTTTGCGGTATACAACAATTTTAAGTTTTGTGACGTCTGTTTCTATATAAGCATCTTTATCTTACAAACGACTGAAAAACATTGTGTTGGGAGGAATTTTTGATGCCATTTTGTGTGTGTGTGTGTGTGTGTGTGTGTGTGTGTGTGTGTGTGTGTGTGTGTGTGTGTGTGTGTGTGTGCACGGTGTGTGTGTGCGTGCCAGTGTGTGTGTGTTTGTGTGTGTGTGTGTGCGTGTGTGTGTGTGTGTGTGTGTGTGTGTGTGTGTGTGTGTGTGTGTGTGTGTGTGTGCCAAGCACAACATGGTGGGGCGTTTAATCAACTTGAAACAAGAAGAGAAAAAAAAATCATAAAACATATACATCATGTACTTTTCACGATCTTCCAAAACACAATGTACATTTTCATTTCTAATAATCTTCACCAACACGTATACAACTAGCTAAAAGTGACTAGAATAGACTAACTTAACAAGGCAAAAAACAACACGCACACACAAACAGGCAAACCAAACAAAAACCAAGCGAACAACTTGAAGCGACACCTAAGAAAATCATACGTGGCCATACAAAAAAATTGTTCTACAATCCAACATCACAACAACAACATAAACGGCACATACCTAACACATATCTGCATAACCTGACATATTACCTAACTAACCTTTCATGGGAGGACCATCATTCTAAAACAAAATTTAATTTTGCCTACTGATACTGGAATATTTCTCTTTTTCAAATCTATATTTTAAATTCTTTAAAAGTATGTCTAACAGAGGTCTTTTCTTTTAAAGGTAACTTACTCTTATAAATAAAATAAAAACTTTGCAAACGATAATACAATCCAAAACCACGTATACATTAACATTTTTCGTACAATCAAACACAATAAATGTAAACTCTTTTACTAAAAGAAACATTTACGAGGTGTGGATACAACTTTTAGTTATCAGGTTCCCAGATCATTCCAGAATAAGCGGGCAGTACCAAAACATTTCCAAATTGGAAATTGTTTCACTTTCACTATTACAACAACAAATAAACAACACAGAGGGGAATACTGAAATAACCAGCGAGCAACTCCCAGAATGCGATGAAGCAATCTGCTCTGAAACCACCTGAACTGTGTATCTTGTGTTGTTTTAAAACACTTATTAGAGATCTGTTTCCAATTCAGGTTGTAAAACAACATGTTCCAGATATATATATATATTCATGCGTACTGGCGGGTTAATCAGTTTCACATTTCAATTTCAAAAATACTTCTTTAATTTCCGGTTTACTTCTACAAATGATCTCCCAAGGTGTATAACTGATCCCTACTCTGGAAACCATACAAGGATTCAATCGTTACTTTTCTGATATTCAAGTTCAGAAAAACTGAATTTCACCTTCATACAAAAAAAAAATGAGGAAAATTCAATTTAAACTCTTCAAAAGTCAAACAATCTTCCACTAAAATGCAACGAATGATGGACACACAATATATCATAACCAGTCAACCCAGCTGGAAATGGGTACCTGACCCTATTCAGGGCCGGTGTAATGATATCAGTTTCGCTCAAGACCAGTTTTCCCACCGGCCTTTAAATTTTTGAGCTCGAATAACAAGGTAACCCCCCCCCCCCCCCCCCCATTGCCACCCCACTAAACTGCTAATAACACCTATATTTGTACAGTGAACTTTTCATATTTTGAGTATACTGGCTAGAGATATGGGATGCCATGTTCACACAGTTTCAAGTTTGTCACGGTATGTTAAACGGTCTGACCGCTTTTATCGAGCATTTTTTCCAAATTAGTATTGACTCAAAAATACTAGGTTTGGCACTGAGGGGTAGCCACACTAACCCAATTTTAGCCCTCCAGATTTGTAACTGTTGTTTTTGTGTGAAGGGCCTTGCATAGATATATAAAATATGATCATCCTCAGCAGTTGAAGATTAATTACAGGGAGTCCAGGACCGGATCCAGGTGTTTTTTCCTGATGCCTGGACCCCCCCCCCCCCCCCCCCCTAGCCTGACAATGTATCTCCTCCAAGGGTAAAAAAACCCAAAACAAACTCATGACAAATACTCCCAGAATGCGCCAGATTGCACATATTTTAATATAGATTTCAAAAATCGTCCGGGGGGGGGGGGGGGGACTGATTTTCAAAGTCAGTTGTTAGACAGAGGTACCACTGTATCACGCGCGCGCTGCCGACAACACACACACAGACACATGCATACACACTCTTATGTAATTCAGCAACACCATGAGCAGTGAAAAGGGACTTGTTAAGTTTAACATTACAGCTCGCACTCATGTTACGGCTCGGCGAGTGGCGTGTTCGTGCGTGCTATCACTTGCATCCAGTCCATGGGAAACAACTGACTGGGTTCCACTGCCATGTCGATTTGTTACCCCCCTTGTTGGTAAACTTCGGAGAACAGCTGACACTTACTACATCATGCAACGCAGAAGAACATATTGTGGGCATTTTTACGAAATACGCTTTCATTTTATTCATGTGACAGCCTCAGCAAATATGGAAGAGAGTCTAGCGAGCTCTCTGTTATTTAGTTGCAAAATTTCTACTTTCATTTAATTTTTACGCTCTGAAGCGCCCCCTGGTAAATAAAAAACACAAACTGGCCAAAGAAATAATGAATCCATAGAAAAATACGTTTGCTTAATAAAAGACTAAAATTTGCATTGTTTTTGTTTTAGAAATGAAATGTAGCCTTTGACATCTGAACATTGTAGCATAATTCAAAACTACCATGACGTAATACAAAGCTGAGAGTGCATGGCGGCGCGAATTCTACATACGTCACGTGACTTCTATTCTATCATCAACGCAAAATCCTAGGTGAGTGTGCTCGCCAAATTAGTCCGTGTTTACACACTTACTTTTGCTTACAAACGAATTTTATTTCGGCAGAACGATATTTTAAATGTTGAAGATCGTTTTTATGTGATCCAGAAGAAGATCAAGTGTGTATTTGATTGGGAAAATACCATTTTTATTCGCACTAAAATCCAGCATGGCGTCACATGGGAAACTACCACAGTGTTGTTTTGTGTACCGACGGAAATAAATTTCCTCTAAGCAGCTGTGCGTACGGGAGTACACATAATTTGATTATTTCGAAGATTCGAGTAAACGATCGTTCGTATTATTGAACGGTTTTGTTGCACGTGACAGGCACGCACATGATATTTCATGCATTTTTACGAGCACGTTTTTAGATCAAATGTGCTGCCGATTTTGCATTCTTTGTTTTCAGTGGTTTGACCTCCAGTCATGAATACGAGTCTGTATCACTTTTTGCATTCTTGTTTTAACATTTGGATCTCCTAATGTTGATAATAAGATATTTGTGCTGTGTCGTATGGTATGAACCTGCTGTGACAGTCTGTATTTTTCAGAGTGTGTGGCAGACTGGCACATAAAACATGATGATTGAATCATATGGCTCTCCAACTGATCAAATAGTAAAGTAAACTATATTGTACTAGTCTACTAGTTCTACTCAATACAGTTTACTTTACTATTTGATCAGTTGCAAGCTCTGATCAGAGCTATGCCTATGGGCCAAGGAAACAGAGGTTGCACGTTCTGATCAGAAATTCACTGTTTTGGTGTGAGGGTACAAATCTTAATCTTAAGAGGCAAACTCAACAGTTTTTAAGAGTGCAAGCACTGAGACTTTGGAATGGGATGAGACCTACCTCGATCATGGCAATAGTCAGATTCCTGTGTGCAGTTCACCATCACACTGAGTGAATCACAGACGGTTGCTCTTCTTTCAGTATGTGACAACTGACATCACTTTGTATGGGGTTAATTTTGGGAGTACGCGCTTGATCACTGTACAGTGTGTTTTCTGAGTAATTTCTTCTTCGTTGTAAATTCCCAGAGCTGTGTAGTGTCATGTAGATTTTGTAGACTTAAAGCCACACAGACTAATGGTAAAACCATCATGTGGAATGCACAGTGAAGCCCATAGCCTATAGGCATCTCCCTGTTGAAAACTTTTCGGGCCGAAATATCATTACTCACAATCGGAATCGGATGCTTAAAAAACAAACATTTTTAGATGTGTACTAACTCAGTGATGGCGCTAATATTTTTTCAAACTGGTACACAAACTTTTATGATGAAAACTATCCAGAAAAAGAAGGTAGGCTGGTCATTGGTACTAGTAAGAGTCCAACTCAGAGTACTGGTTTTGTTGTATTACCAGCGAAAAAAACTGGTTCTAAAGATCAACCGGGTGGTTATACCTGCAGCCAAATTTTTTTCTCAGTATTTTCTCATTTCAACCGGTAAAATTCCGGTAATTTCCGGTTAACGCCAATACTGCTAACTAGTCTACTATTGTAGAGAAGAGTGAGATACATGTCTGCCTATTACTAATAGTACTTAATAACTTGCATCACCATAGCTGTATGATAATCTGCGGTGGTGAAATCATGGTCACCTTCTAGTTCTATGTCAGAAGTCTGTTCTTGAGTGTGACATGCAGGTCTGGCAGGCAGAGGTACATGCTTCAGCTGTTAAAGCAAAAGAGGTAGTCGCCAGGTGTGCTATAGCTTACAAAAAGAGCCTAGACAATCACTCGATTCACTGTTTTGCTCTCCTTGTTTGGCTGCGCATTTATTGTGATGTCTTCCGGTCATAAGGGGTCATAAGGCGCGACTTTTTTCCTGGAGTTCGATCCCTGCGTCTTGGATAACAAGCGCCTAATCCCTGTATGAAATACGAAAAAAATCAAAGAGACCGCTTGAGTACCAGTCAAACAACTTGTGATAATGCATGTTTCAGCTACTAGATACTGCCCTGCCTTTGATCTGGCCGCACACACAGATTTCCACTCTGTTAAACTCGGTCACTGACCGGTCACTGACCCCGGTGCAGGAAGTGTTTCCTCTCTCAGATATGACAGGGGAACCACCTCTCATGGCAAAAACTGGGTCATTGACCCCTGGGAAGAAGGTCGTGTCTATAAACAAGGCCACCCAGCTATCACAATGCCTTTGATCTGGCCCACACACAGAGCACACATATTTTCACTCAGTTAAAGTCGGTCACTGACCGGTCACTAACCCCGGTGCAGGAAGTGTTTCCTCTCTCAGATATGACAGGGGAACCACCTCTCATGGCAAAAACTGGGTCATTTTGGTGTGCCCTATCCGCCGCCCCCTGCGTCCAATGGGTGACTGGATTACAATTTTTTTTTAAAAGAAGGGGGTGGTCTTGTATAACAAAGCGCCTTGTCACCCGTAAAGTACGGTACCTCAATAAAAGTTACAAATTAATATTACAAAACATAATAAAAGTTTGGATTGTAATTCCTCATTTCCTGTCTTGAAACTTTGGAAGCTCCGCAAACATCACCTGTGCTTGTTGCTGATATGTTAATTGTTATACTTATGCCGGATGTTGGTAAACAGTAACTGAGTAAGCAAACGCATAACGCGTAGCATAGTTGTGGTGGCATGGGTCAAGTATGACTCGTGTTGGTTTTGGACGTTTTCTCTCTCTGTATTTTGATGGCATACCACTGATTGAAACCTGTGGATATAATACCACATACACTATTGAAAGAGCTTGAAAATGGTGACATTAAGTTGATTAACCTGATTGTCCATAGCATAATTGAGTTTAGGGCCCGACAGGGTCAGTGTGGCCTAGTGGATAAGATCGTGATAATCGTGAGTTTGAGTCCCGGCCGCTACCGCCTGGTAGGTTAAGGGTGGAGATTTTTCCGATCTCCCAGGTCAACACTTGTGTAGACCTGCTAGTGCCTTATCCCCCTTCGTGTGTACACGCAAGCACAAGACCAAGTGCGCACGGAAAAGATCCTGTAATCCAGGTCAGAGTTCCGTGGGTTATAGAAACACAAAAATACCAAGCATGCATCCTCCGAAAGCGGCCTAAATGGCAGGGTAAAACGGTCATACACCCCCCGCGGGTTAGGGGGAGTCCCATATTGGTTGGGACTAGAAAGAATTTACCCGATGCTATCCAGCATGTCGTAAGAGGCGACTAACGGTTCTGTTTCTTCTCTTCTTTTGTCTTATTTCTGCCTTTCCAGTCCTTTCACCTATATTTCCTTCCAAGAAAACTCTCCCTACTATTCCCTGCAGTTTTCCAATTCTTTTCTTGTTGTCTTATTTCTACCTGACTGGATCCATCACCTTTATTTCACTTACCAAAAGTCTTCTTTTCCACATCCTTATTTCTCTGCACCCCGCATGTCGTATGAGGCGACTAACGGATTCTGTTTCTCCTTTTACCCTTGTTGAGTGGTTCTTGTATAGAATATAGTCAATGTTTGTAAAGATTTTAGTCAAGCAGTATGTAAGAAATGTTTAGTCCTTTGTAGTGGAAACTTGCATTCTCCCAGTAAGGTCATATATTGTACTACGTTGCAAGCCCCTGGAGCAATTTTTTGATTAGTGCTTTTGTGAACAAGAAACACTTAACAAGTGGCTCTATCCCATCTCCCCCCCCCTTTCCCCTATCCCATCTCCCCCCTTTCCCTCGTCGCGATATAACCTTCGTGGTTGAAAACGACGTTGAACACCAAATAAAGAAAGAAACGGTCATACACGTAAAACCTCACTCGTGCAGAAAAACATGTGTGTACGTGGGAGTTTCAGCCCATGAACGCAGAAGAAGAAGAAGAATTTAGGGCTGCATTTCTCTCATGTATGTCATTAGGCAGGCAGTGTGCGCACTTTTAGTGTGCACATGCCATTGGTGTTTATGAAAATATTGACTTTTTTATGTGGACAAAACTTTTCCCTTGTCCCTGATACTATAAGTATAACTAAAATAAGTATAGGTCATTACTTATTAGCGTCATTGGAGAGTCAAAGGTTGAACACCTACGGTCCTACTGGTGGCCTTGTCAGGACTTTGACAGTAGCTTACAGGTTCACTTCCAATCACTGTAGGCGATATATATGTCTCCTGGCGTTTATTTGAGTCATGCAATGCAATTACCTGAGTATTGTTCGTACATGCATGTTGAACTTTTTTATCCAGTGGCAAGCTTGTCAGATGTTGTTTTATTTTGTTCAGCAGATTTTAGAGTTTGACACTGATAAATGTGATGTTGCAAAGTAGTGGATAGGCTGAGCCTGATAGTTCTGAATCTAGGAGTAGATTCGCTGACTCACTGCGTCGGTCTTGAACGGTTGACGCAGTAAGTTCCTTCTTGCATTACACCCACACTCAAAGACACATAGGTTAAAACACTAATTACGTGGCATTGTCTGTGGAGTGTCAACGGCAAAGAGTAATGGACATTTTGACGGGGAGACTACCGCATGTACACTACCGTACTTTGATTTGAATCTTGAGGGACCCATGGTTCAAAATGAATGCTTTTCTGTGATTTGAACCAGACTTTGAATCTTGAGGGACCCATGGTTCAAAATGAATGCTTTTCTGTGATTTGAACCAGACTTTGAATCTTGAGGGACCCATGGTTCAAAATGAATGCTTTTCTGTGATTTGAACCAGACTTTGAATCTTGAGGGATCCATGGTTCAAAATGAATGCTTTTCTGTGATTTGAACCAGACTTTGAATCTTGAGGGACCCATGGTTCAAAATGAATGCTTTTCTGTGATTTGAACCAGACTTTGAATCTTGAGGGATCCATGGTTCAAAATGAATGCTTTTCTGTGATTTGAACCAGACTTTGAATCTTGAGGGATCCATGGTTCAAAATGAATGCTTGTCTGTGAGGGAACTCTCGTCTTCTTTGTAAGGGTTACTTTCAGATGCAACAGAACCAACATGTTATTGTTAATCAAAGTAATCAAACACCTCAGAACCAGAAGACTACTGCAAGTTGCAACAATACCATTTGGACACTAAATTCCACAATATTTCTGTGTTCTGGCTAAATGAAACGATTAAAATGCAATGACACTTTCAACCATGTTAAAAGGTCACAGACTTCAGGGCAGTGCTTTACTTGTTGACTGGATTCACCTCCTTTTTTAAAATTTCAATTTCAAAGCTACTTCAAGAGACAGTTGGCACCAGAAACAGGTTAACTGCCAGTACCACACCAGGCTTTTGCCTGGAAGAAAAAGACAATGGGACATTTGTCCCCCTCAACCAAATTCTGATAGGACATTACAAAGTCGAAGGCAAAACACACAAAGCAGGCTAGGCGGACCGAAATTGCTTTTGTCGAAAGATGCAAAATACATGTACAGTGTAGTGCCATATGATGATATGAGAATTTGCCAGTGTATCCGGTTAGTGTGTGTGTGTGTCTGTGTTTCGATCAATATCGCTTCTGTAGACAGTTTCCACAGAGGTAATTGCGTAAGCACAGATAGTTCGCAGGATTGGTTGAAATGAATACTAGTGAATTATATTTTAAAAGCAAATCACAGTGCATTTTACAAAGTTGCTCGGCTTGGCGCGTGTTTTTGCATAGATCATTCCGAACATTGTACTCCCGTAAAAAGTGTGCATGGAGTGGCCCGATGTTAGATAATCTCAGTACGCCCTTTGACGCACTGAAGGCAATTCCAATGGGACATTTTGAGATTCCCGCAGTGGGGCACTGCGGTTATGAAATTAAAGGCCCCTCCTGTTTTTGGAACCGCAGGAGCTTTCTAGTTTGCTGTTAGGTAGATTTTTGGTTCCTCTTTCCTGTCATGCTCTCTTTTTCTTCATGAATTCTTTTCTTTTTTCTGCCTTCTTGCTCATTCACCTGTATTTTTTCCAAAAATCTCTTCTCTTGCCGCTTGTCTCGCGATTCATGTATAGTTTAATCTGTTAGTGTTCTGATGTAAGTCCAGCAGTAGATAGGTTAAGCCTATTTTAACATACTGGAAACTGGTAATCTTCCAGTAGGTATTAATTTAGTTTTACTAAAGCCTGCTGGGACACAAGTAATGGGTTAGTGCATTTGTAAACAGGAATCGCTTGACAAGTGGCCCCCTTCATCCCCCCCTTCCTCGTCCTGATATGGCTCTGCGTAGTCGGCTGGACGTTAAGCAACAAATAAACAAACAAACAAACATTTTGAGATGTTATGCACCAAAGGCGCACTAGTAAATGAAAACCTGCCTCTCTGTGGATGAAACTGAAAGTTAGCATGTGTTATTTGTTTTCAGGACTTTGTACATACACACTGTACATAGTGTAAATCGCCATGAGCACACAGGTAGGCACCTCGCGTGCCGGACGGACTAGCAAGGACAAACATGCCAAATCCACAGTGACCTCTGCACCTGCTGCCCACAACACCTCACAGAACAAGACAGAAAAGACAGCGCTCAAGAACCAGGTCAGTTTGTCCAGGGATTTCTTTTTTCTGTTGAAAGAGTTCTGAAAATGTTGACTCAAGAGGGACAGCACTTGTCTTTGAGTTTGAGGCAGCCCTGTTTTAAAGAGAGAGAGTGTGTGTGTTTCTCATGCTTGCTTGCTTGGGGGATTCATTTGTTAGTGCTCACAGCACATTTACTATAATTGTAAAAGATGCCATACTTGCTTCAACTTGAAAGCAATCAAAAACAAGTCGCGTAAGGCGAAATTACTACATTTAGTCAAGCTGTGGAACTCACAGAATGAAACTGAATGCACTGCATTTTTTCACAATGACCGTAGCCCGCCGCTTGTGCAAAACGGAGTGAAACTGATGTGCCTGTTCAGCGCGGTAGTGGTTTCGCTGTGCTGCATAGCGCGCTTTTCTGTACCTCTCTTCGTTTTAACTTTCTGAGCGTGTTTTTAATCCAAACATATCATATCTATATATATGTTTTTGGAATCAGGAACCGACAAGGAATAAGATGAAATGATCGATTTCGGATATTTAATTTTGATCATAATTTTTATATAATTTTTAATTTTCAGAGCTTGTTTTAAATCCAAATATAACATATTTATATGTTTTTGGAATCAGGAAATGATGTAGAATAAGATGAATGTAAATTTGGATCGTTTTATATAAATAAAAAAATTATTACAATTTTCAGATTTTTAATGACCAAAGTCATTAATTAATTTTAAGCCACCAAGCTGAAATGCAATACCGAAGTCCGGCCTTCATCGAAGATTGCTTTACAAAAATGTCAATCAATTTGATTGAAAAATGAGGGTGTGACAGTGCCGCCTCAACTTTTACAAAAAAACGGATATGACGTCATCAAAAGTATTTATCGAAAAAATCAACCGGGGATATCATTCCCAGGAACTCTCATGTAAAATTTCATAAAGATCGGTCCAGTAGTTTGGTCTGAATCGCTCTACACTCACACACGCACAGACAGACAGACACACACACATACACCACAACCCTCGTCTCGATTCCCCCTCTATGTTAAAACATTTAGTCAAAACTTGGCTAAATGTAAAGCAGATGGAGATTGCATTAATCAGTCCATAAAATGGATGTTCATTGGTTGCCAATAAAGTTAAAGGAAGGAATTAGGCATTTGGGTTGATTGTGAAATCTTTTCTGTAACAATTGTTATTTCTGGTAAATCTTTTGAACTTTGCTTCTCACCCGGGCGCATTTTGTGGACTTATCTTGGTCTGCATGAATGATTAACAGTTTGTCGAGCACAGGGACCTTAACTGATTATATTGTATGAAAGCGAAGTATTGAGAGCTCTTTCACAGCGCACTCATGGAAGATTGTCACTCAGCCCTCGTTGTGGCTGCTTTATAAACAATGCATTCTTTCACAATGCGCGTACAGTGTGTTGTGGTTTGCAGGCAACGGTGGAACAGATGAGAATTGCACAGATGATTGACAGTGGGAAAGACTCCGCTGCCAACATCGACACAGTCAAGCAGGTGAGAAAAAGTACCATTATTTTGTCTGATTTCTAGACAACAATGTATGTCCCAGTTCTTTTCTTAGCTGTCTGTTTGAGTGTTTCAGTGCTAATTTTAGGACACAACTGCATTAAATTTATTGCTCAGGGTTTCGTTTGTATGTTGATATGTTTGTGCTTTTCTGTCTTTATCAGACCCAGAAGGGAGGAGGGAAAAGATTATTTATTGATTTCCATTAACTCATTCGCTGCGCAGCTAAATTTCCCCTGTGTTCCCTGCCAACGCGCGATTTAGAGCCATTTTGAAAAAAATATTAAAAATCAACAACACAAGATAACCTTACATACCTTATGTTTTTGCAAAGTTTGAAACTTACTCTTTTAGAAAATATATGAAACATTTGAAAGTACATACCTTTTGTTGTCTTCATATCCACGCAAAATATCCAATTTGAAGCAAAACAAAAAAACTTTCTACGTCATGGGTTCATCATACACAATGTCATGATCGACACTTGCATTGCCCGAATCATCACCCAAATGATCGTCCATTGGCACAAAATCGTCACCAGAATCTAAAATATCATCTCCACTATCATCATCACTGAGGTCAAGATCAGAACCGTACTGAATAACACGTTCTAGCACTCTTTTCAAGTTACTACGTCTCAGCAGAACGATCCGCCATCTTGGAAAAGTCAAAACACGTGGGTCGCACACCGTCAACAAAATTTTTATTAATCCCAACAATTTAAGGGAAGGAACTGTTTACAGTGAATGGTACCACTGTAGACAGATAGAAGTTCATTGCAGGGGTTGTTTCCCTTGGTCAGCAGGACCGTTTACACCGTTAAAAATTCGTGATATCCGTCGGAACTCAAGTGCCGGCACGCAGCCAACGCTAAACACAGGTGTCGGAATTCCAGTTCCGACGCGCAGCGAATGAGTTAACTGTACTACAATTACAAACATAAAATAAGAAATGGTTCTTGTTTATGCAGTAAATTATGTGCTTTGCTTTTATCTCCAACAAAATAACTAATTCAAGAGAGATTATTCTGTCATCAAATGATAAGCAAACAGGATGTACTGAGGACTGGGTGGCCGAGTGGTAATGCACTTGCGCTCGGAAGCGAGAGGTTGCAAGTTCGACCCTGGGTCAGGGCGTTAGCAATTTTCTCCCCCCTTTCCTAACCTAGGTGGTGGGTTCAAGTGCTAGTCTTTCGGCTGAGACGAAAAACCGAGGTTCCTTCGTGTACACTACATTGGGGTGTGCACGTTAAAGATCCCACGATTGACAAAAGGGTCTTTCCTGGCAAAATTGTATAGGCATAGATAAAAATGTCCACCAAAATACCTGTGTGACTTTGAATAATAGGCCGTGAAAAGTAGGATATGCGCCGAAATGGCTGCGATCTGCTGGCCGATGTGAATGCGGGATGTATTGTGTAAAAAAAATCCATCTCACACGGCATATATAAATCCCTGCGCCTTGAATATGTGCGCGATATAAATTGCATAAAATAAAAATATAAAAATAAATCCCTGCGCTACTGTACCCACGGAATATGCGCGATATAAGCCTCATATTGATTGATTGAATGTACTGCGTTCTGTATGAAGTTTGGGCAACATAACACATCCTGTTCATGAATACATAGATTGATTATTCTAAATTACGTCACTTCCGATGGCGGAAGGTTGGAATCTCTACAAAAACTGTCCTACCAAATGAAATATGGCACGTTCAAAAAAGTCGAAAAGGAAAAAGAACAGCGAAAAAAAGTATTACGCCGTGAGTGTGGGTCGACGAATAGGCATATTTGACACCTGGAATGAAGCCAGCAAGTCTGTAACTTCTTTCCCAAAGGCGACACACAAGAGCTATGACACGTTAGCTGCGGCTCAAAGAGCAATGGATCTCGCCGGAATTCAAAACACACAGTTATTTGAAGGAGAGGGACACGTAAGGGAAGATTTTGAAGATCAAACGGAGGTGAAGGAGATTTCATCTGCAGTGGCGGTCCGTAACAGTAACATCACCATCAACAAGCAAGACAATCGAAAGGAAACGAGCGACGGTGGTTGCTACGACGACGAGAAAGATCCAAAAGAAAGAACACTGACCTGTTCTGACTGCAGGAACAAAGTTTTCTGGAGAGATACCAAATTACCGGGCTACCAGATAGCGATCTTTGCACGAACGCAGCGAAAGTTTACCTGCGAATATTGCACGGAAATCATGCTGGATGACAAAATAATGGAAGAAGTGGAGAGGGTTGTTCCATTCGAAAGCGTTCTCGCCACAGAAAGCAAAACTTCGACCAACTCAGATGGAATAAAAGGTCCTCTTGATCAACTCACAAATGAGGCCAAAGATCTTCACAAAGGCCTTCAACATCTCGAAAGTGCCATGGTTTATCTCTCTGAGAGATTTGAAGAAACGCGATCACAGAATGAAGTGATGTTGGGGGACATGAATCAGACACTACTGACTGCATTCAATGAATCTTCAAAAAAACGAAAGAAAAACTGGGAAGAAAATCAAAGCACAGAACAACAAGACTCACCTCATAGTCCTGGTCGGGAGCAGAAAATGAAAGGAGGCAGCGGCAAACTGAAAATAACAACAGAGTCCCGAAAAATAGAACAAGAAGTTGACGTCATAATAGAGAAAAGGACACTTGAAGATAGCAAGGCAGAAAAAACACCTCAGAGAAAAAAATCGTCTCGGCAAAAGACCAAAACATCGCCTGCATCAGGAAAAATAAGAGAAAATACCTCCAAAGCAAGTAGGGGAAATGCTTCCAACTCGGCACAGGCGTGTAGATCATCTTCACAGCCAGCCTCATCATTGTCGACATTGTCATTGTCATCAGTAGAAGAAGACAGCGAAAGTGATGAAAACTCAAGTGAGGAAGAAAAAGAAGAAGAAAAGGATGGAAACAACAAGGAACAAAACCTACCATCAGTGTACATCCTTCATGATTCCATTCTCAATGGAGTAGACCCTGAAAGAATGGGTCGCCGTTTTGGATTGCACGTCACAAAAAAGAAAACAAGTAATATTGATGACTGCCTCGCCGAGATAAAGTCAATAAAACAAAAACCAGAGGCCATTCTCATTCATGTGGGCGTGAATGATGCAAAAGTAGACAACTCAACACCCTCAAAAAAACTGAAAGCCTGTGTGAAGACAGCAGAAGAAAAGTTTCCTCAAACGAAGATCATTGTAAGTCAGGTGGTTCCAACAGCCTCAAGGGACATAAATGTTCGCACGAACCTTATCAATGCAAAGATGGAAGCTGCATTCCAATCAAAGATGAACATTTCTTTCATTAGAAACGCAAATGTTGCTGCACATCTACAAAGAGACGGAATACACCCGAATAGAAGGGGAGATGGAATCCTCGCGACAAATATTGGCTACCATCTAGAAAACCTTCTTTGGAGCAAACAACCAGATCACAAAAGAAGAGAGTCATTTCCGAACCAGAGAAACCAGCCATGGAGACAAACTGACTACAGGGAACAACAACAACAACAACGGCAAAGTGTTTTGTACAATGAGCAGTACAATGATCACGATGATATCAGTGAGGACCAAAAGAGATCATTTGGCAGTCATCGGAACAAATCGTTGCACCCTAGAGAATATAACCAAACTTACTACAAGGAACAACA
The DNA here is from genome assembly GCF_037325665.1 of Littorina saxatilis. Classification (NCBI taxonomy): domain Eukaryota; kingdom Metazoa; phylum Mollusca; class Gastropoda; order Littorinimorpha; family Littorinidae; genus Littorina; species Littorina saxatilis. The sequence goes on from NC_090245.1 coordinate 94,452,683, forward strand.
ACAACATCGGCAACATATCCCGTACAACAAGCAGTACAACCGTTATGCTGACTTCAGAGAGGATCAAAAGAGATCATTTGATGGTCACTGGAACAGATGGAAGTTCTCCAGGGAAGATGACCAAACCGACTACAGGGATCAACATCGAACATATGTATCATACAACAGGCAGTACAATCGACACGCTGACTTCAGAGAGGGTCAAAAGAGATCATTTGGTGGGCATCAAAACAGATCTAGGTACTCCAGAGAAGATAACCATTACCTGACTCCACAGAATGGGGCAGAACCCAGGAATTACTTCAATAGAGAGTATGACAGATACACCTACTACAGAGGAGACACCCCATACCAGAATTCAAGATTGGAAACAGAACAAGACATATCGTACAATGGGCAGTTCAACAAGCATGAGTACCAAAGAGAAGACAACAGATACCAGAAACAGCAACTTGAAGAAAAACAGACCGCACCATACGTTGTGCAGGCCAACAGATACATTGACTTTAGACAGAAAAAAACCTACTAAAATACATAAACAACAATGAACAAATGCAAACAAATATCAATATTGAGCTGGAACATTAAAGGGATAAAAGGAACAATAGATGGCTGCTTAATCAACAAGTTACATGTAGAGAAAGTCTCAAGTTCTTTAATAGAACATGACATTGTACTTATAGAGGAAACACACCTTACTAAAGAGGAAGAACAATCACTGTTTTTAGCAGGATTTGGAAGACCTATCAACTTTATTAGACCCAAAAGAAAGAAAGCAGGAAGCTCATCGGGAGGGATTTCCTTATTTATCAAAGATTCAATTCGACCCAATGTGAAAATTTTACCCAAAAGTAACCACAACATAGTTTGGATACAAATAATGACAGATACTGGTCACAATGATGTGTTTCTCGCATGTGTGTACTTACCACCAGAGCATTCGTCATTCGGTAAAGACAATACAGTTCAAATGTGGGAGGATCTAGAAAATGACATTGATGACTTATCTGCAAAAGGATCAATAGTCCTGTGTGGTGATTTCAACGCAAGATCTGGGGAATATAAAGATTACATAGAACATGATAATATCAATAACATATATACATTGCCCCCTGATTATTCCTCTGATGATATATTTAGCAGACATTCAATGGATAAGGTGATCCACAAATTTGGTAGACAATTAGTTGATTTATGCAATAATTTCAATATACACATTCTCAATGGAAGAATACTAGGAGACATACAAGGCAAATTCACTTGTTATCAACCCCAAGGTTGTAGTGTGGTAGATTATTTCATATGTTCCCATGACCTTCTTAAGGACGTTATAAGCATGAGGGTCAAAAATTTACAAGTATATTCAGATCATTGCCCATTGGAAATGAAAATCAGACTCCCATTAATAAATAAAGATAATACTTATAAAAGAATGAGATATCAACACAATCAAAATATATCATACAATATTAATGAAAAACTAAGTATAAAAGAGACGTACCAATGGGACAGCAGTTCATATGAAAAACTTATGCAAGCTCTCAGTGCTCCCGATATGAATAGACAACTACAAGATTTAGAATTAGAGATAGAACAAACCCGTGTAATAAGCAAAACCAGTTACACAGAGAGCAATGTTGATAATATCACAGATAAATTTACAGACATATTAAATAATGCTGCAAATAATAGCCTAAACAAACAGATTAAAATGAAATTCAATATTCGAAAAAAGAAAAGAAACAAAGTTTGGTTTACCAAAGATTGTTATCAACAAAGAAAAGAATTAAAATCGATATTAAACGCTTTGAACAGATATCCATTTAATAGCTCACTTTGTCAAAAATATTATAGTGTACGTAAAAGATATAATTCTCTAATAAAGAAACAAAAAAGAGAATATAAAAATAAATTAGTTTTAATATTAAATGACCAATTCAATAATGATCCAAATAAACTTTGGAAAACATTAAAAGACTTAAAATCAATGGGTGATAATGACAGAAATAATAATAAATGTAATATAAATCCAACCAAATGGCTAAATCACTTAGCAAATTTAATCGGAACTAAACCAGATATTTCAGAACAAAGAAGTAAGGAAGTGTCAGAGGAACTAAAACATAGTACTCATCAATATAATATACCCACATTAGATAACACAATTACAGGAAAAGAAATTAAAATTGAAAGTAAGTCATTGAAAAACAAAAAAGCACCAGGACCAGATAAACTATCAAATGAGATTATTAAAGCAAGCTTAGATCGAACTGTACATATTTTAACAAAGTTATTTAATTTAATATTAATTACTGGACATTATCCCAAAAATTGGAAATCAAGTATAAGCATACCAATCTATAAGAAGGGAGACCCTCTTAACCCAAGCAATTATAGAGGTATTACTTTGAGCAGTAATCTTAGTAAATTATTCTGCAAAGTAATGAATTCAAGGATTTCAAAATTCTTAGAAGATGATAACATAATTAGGAAAGAACAGGCAGGCTTCCGAAAAGGATATCGAACTACGGACCAAATTTTCGTATTAAAAAAAATTGTAGACGATCTCTTAAAATTAAAAAATGGAAGAATGTATGCATGTTTTGTAGACTTCCAGAAAGCCTTTGATAATGTATGGCACGAAGCACTTCTACTTAAACTATATACACTAGGGATAAGAGGATACTGTTTCAATATAATAAAAGATATGTATACAAATTCATTCATTAGAACTGAATACAATCAAGAGTGCCCAATGAGTATACATGTCAGAAAAGGTGTTCATCAAGGAAATACATTAAGTCCTATACTGTTCAACATTTTCATAAACGACTTCACTACAAATATACCTGATTTTGATTCACCATACATTGATATAAACTCAAAAACAAAAATATCATGTTTAATGTATGCAGATGATTTAGTAATGTTATCCAAATCAAAGTTAGGTCTGCAACAAAAATTAGATTACTTAAATATATACTGTCAACAATGGGGATTAAAAATAAATACTGAAAAAACGAACATTGTAATATTTTGTCGTAGTCTTCCCAAAATGAATACAATATTTAAATGTGGAGATTGTATTATCAAAAGAACAGACCAGTATAAATATTTGGGTATAGTGTTCAACCAAAATGGAAATTTAAATATTGCCCAGGAGCATCTTAGCAAACAAGGAAACAAAGCAGCTTACTCTCTTCGAAAAGCGTTCAGAAATAGTCTTGTTCAAACAAAAACAATTTTAAATTTATTTGACTTGTTAGTGTCCCCAATTATTTGTTACGGCGCAGAAGTATGGTTTCCGTACATTATAAAAAATACACATATATTTGACGACATTGATGCCTTTTTTCAATGTTGCATCTCCAAGGAATGCCCTCATGAAAGTGCACATATAAGATTTTGCAGATTCATTCTTGGTACGCATAAGAAAAGTATGAAAATTCCAGTGCTAGCAGAACTAGGACGGTTTCCAATAGGATTGAGAATATTATCACAATGCATAAAATATTGGGCTCATATACTAGAGACTAAAAAAGACTCCTAGTCCTACATATATCAAGCATATTTATCACTATTAGATCCGTCACGGGAAAGTTCATGGTCACATTTCATAAAACAAGCAGTAGATAAATTAGGATTTAATCATGTCTGGCAAAATCAATCTACATTTAATTCTAAAAAGTTACAAAAAGCCATACAAGAGAAATTAGAATGCAAATTCATAAAATTCTGGATTAAGAAAAAGTCTGAAGGAAGTTCAAAATTAAAATTCTACGTAAAAGTAACAGACTCGAGGAAATACGAATTGCAATATTATATCAATGAGGTAAAAAATTTAGATCACAGAAAAGCATTAACAAAGTTAAGAATAAGTGCACACGATTTAGAAATTGAAAAGGGTCGACATTTAAATACACCAGTAAATGACAGATTATGCAAAAAATGTAATGTGATAGAGGATGAAATACATTTGTTGGATAAATGCACCAAATATACTTCCATTAGAGAAAAATTCATATCAAGCATAGCCTATTCAGGCCAATACACTCTTCCCAGCCAAATATTACAAATACCCAAACTACAAACCCAGCTAGCACATTTTGTTTACGAATGTTTCAAAAAACGGTGATGTTTTCTTTTATTAAAGTTTCTTTGTTAATTAATTACGTGCCTTATAAACTGTGTGTTTCATGGCAATAAAGATTATTCTATTCTATTCTATTCTATTCTAGATTGTACTTGAAGGCATTCATGATTTGTTACTGTTGATATTTCTGTAAATGGAAGTTTCACTTGCCTGTTAGCTATGGCCAGTGTCACATTTCAGTTTCAATAATAAATTAATATGGATGACCTGATGTTGATGAGTCAACTATGCCAACTGTTGCCTTCTGGCTCTGGCTAGTCTGGTGGTTTCTTTTATCGGATTGTTGCTGACAGGCACTGTTTGTTCTTTGGCTCTTGAGAATATTGATAATGGAGGTTCTGGTGATGTGAATCTCTGAATGCATTTAAGAATTCTCAGAAATCAAGGATATGAAAGAAAATCCTGTAGCGATGTAACTGGTTTGTCAGAGTCTTACTAGAGTTGCATGAGTATATTTAAATTGTTTTCAGATCCTGAGTTACTGTCAGCTCTGTGTGTTTTTGTGTAGTGAATATGTAAAGAAACCCAAACAGCATCAAATATAATATACAGCCTTCTCTGGTGGCCTACAAGGATACATAATTCATGAGTTGATACTCTGTTGCTGAATCATTTTATATTTTTACCATTGAATATTGTGCCATGCACGATACTCTTCAACGAATTTGCTGATATCAGCAATGCATGTCCCTACCAAAACATCTATCATTGCCCTGTTTTGTGTAAACATGATGCAGAAAATGGCGTGACTTTGTTAAGAGTAATACACGTACAGGTATTACTCTTAGTTTATCATCTCGCATGCAGTCACTCCCTGTTTACTCTATGACTTTGTTAGAAACGCCTATTTTGGGGGAAGTTGTTTCTGATTTTGTACCCATGTCTGGGTATTGAATAATTCATTCCATTCCCTTTTTGCGTTTGTTATAATCTACCTCTTCAGACCTTGATTCAGGATGAATTTGAGATGATTGTTTTGCCAAAGACTGCTATTCTAGCTATGTCAATGTGATCAGAGAGCTCACGTCGACCCATAATTGACCTCTCTCTCCCTTTGTTGTTGCACAGTTGTGTGAGATGACCGGCCGATCGGAGGATGAGGTCATTGTGGCCCTCCATGACGCCAAGGATGACGCTGACAAGGCCGTTGAGATTCTGCTGGAAGGTGGAGGGGTAAGACAAGCATTTTCTGGCTGTTTTTGTTTGCGTTATGTAGAACTGTAACCTGTGGACTTTGCTGTCGTTTTACTGGCATTTGTGTGATTTGAGCTTTGGCAGTAAAAAAAATTATTCCCAAAGAGTAAATCGTTTGAAGTAAAAGATTACATATTTTGATATTTGTCTAGATGTAACAAAAGCAGAATAACCCCTGGTTTGATATTCTACACAAAACTAAGATACTTTACAGGGTTACTGTCTTTGGTGTCACGCTGTTCTATTTAAAAAAAAAAAAAAAAAAAAGATTAGTACATACTTGCCTTTTGAAAATGTATAATTACACATGAACATGCTTCCATTTGAAACTTCGAGATCTTCATCGGGGATTGACGCCCAACAAAAGCTAATTGAAGCCCGACGGAGCGAAGCGACGGAGGGCTTCAATTAGTCTTTGGGAGGGCATCAATCCACGATGAAGACCGAGAAGTTTCAAATGGAAGCATGTTAATGTTATTGTAATTCAATCTGACGACGATCTCTTTCCTGCTTTCATGCGGTTGTAAACAGACAGAATTGGTTCTGTTCTGTTCACACACTACTTTCAGTCCACCTACCTGCAAGGGTCAAGTCCCAAGAAATATGTCTCTGCATTCCTATCGTATCACTCTGCTCCTGTTTTGTTTTCTTTCACACACATTTTTCCTTCTTTTTTGACGGGTTTCTGGACACCAAACTCTAAAACAAATTCTTTCATCACAAAAGCGATCTTTGGAATTGACTGACGTAGTCCGGAAGAATTCATGCATCAACTTACGTCACGTATTCGACGTCATCACTTCGCATACCTTATGGTCTCGGTATTTCGTTGGCCTTCATATTTCCTACTTGTAAAATGACCCTCAAAGCTAACCGAGACTAGTTGAGGCTGTATCAATGCGCCTCGCCAGCAGGTTGTTAATGGATTTTTTAGCGAGTGGTTATGGACAATTAATGACCGGTAATTTTTGACTCACATGCGAAGCAAAAGTGAGTCTATGTACTCACCCGAGTCGTCCGTCCGTCCGTCCGGAACTTTAACGTTGGATATTTCTTGGACACTATTCAGTCTATCAGTACCAAATTTGGCAAGATGGTGTATGATGACAAGGCCCCAAAAAACATACATAGCATCTTGACCTTGCTTCAAGGTCAAGGTCGCAGGGGCCATAAATGTTGCCTAAAAAACAGCTATTTTTCACATTTTTCACATTTTCTCTGAAGTTTTTGAGATTCAATACCTCACCTATATATGATATATAGGGCAAAGTAAGCCCCATCTTTTGATACCAGTTTGGTTTACCTTGCTTCAAGGTCAAGGTCACAGGAGCTCTTCAAAGTTGGATTGTATACATATTTTGAAGTGACCTTGACCCTGAACTATGGAAGATAACTGTTTCAAACTTAAAAATTATGTGGGGCACATGTTATGCTTTCATCGTGAGACACATTTGGTCACATATGGTCAAGGTCACTTTGACCCTTATGAAATGTGACCAAAATAAGGTAGTGAACCACTAAAAGTTACCATATCTCATGGTAGAAAGAGCCAATAAGCACCATTGTACTTCCTATGTCTTGAATTAACAGCTTTGTGTTGCATGACCTTGGATGACCTTGACCTTGGGTCAAGGTCACATGTATTTTGGTAGGAAAAATGTGTAAAGCAGTTCTTAGTGTATGATGTCATTGCTAGGTTTAGTTATTTGACCTTGACCCTGAAGGTCAAGGTCATGTCAAGGTCAAGCATGTGAGTCGTATGGGCTTTGCCCTTCTTGTTAATGAGTTGGGGCATTCTGACCAATCACAGGATCTGTTTCATTAAAACGCAAACTTGATTGAATTACAATAGATATTTCTGTGTTTGGTGGCTTCAGAAAAAAAGCGTCTTACTCTTATGCAAATTCATTATCCTAACATCCATAATGTTTAGCCTAAGCTGCTTTTCTCTTTATAACTCTGTGCACATCTTCGTTTGACAGGGTGAGTGGGAGGTGCAGGATAAAAAGAAAAAGCGATCCAACACACTCAAGTCGGAGAAGGATTCTGCTGTCACACAGGACACTGACAGAGGTGATACCAGACCCGACAGGTCTCGTGATCGCTATGACTACGACAGAAGTGATGCTCCACCCAGGTGTGTTGATAGTTTCCTGATGAAATCTAAATTGAGTTCAGAAAATAGGAGCTTCCTGATGAAATCCAAATTGAGTTACAGAGAAAAGGAGCGTATAGGTTTTGTAGTATTTCAAGTATTGGTTCAGTAGATGATCTGTTTATTCATGCTTTTTATTGCACTTGTGGGGATAAAGTCATCATGATCAGTATTTGGTTGAAGTCACATGTCTGGCGTGACTCCTAGTTAGAAAGTTATGGTTTGTAAATGAGCCCATCCTATGACGCATGTTTTTCTATGGAAAAGGCAAAAGATGCCATACTTTAGTCTTTAGAAATGTGTATTGGAAGTACTTTGCCTTTTCCAAAACAATCAGATGATAAGACTGGCTCAAGAACCAGAGTTTGAAAGAAACTAACGTCAAAACCACACACATGTATGCACTAACAGGCAATCCAAATCTCTGCGATTTCGCATTTTCCACAAAAGCAAAATACATATGTAAAATAAAAACTACACGCGAAAAATGACAGTTTAACCCAGGTGAGAGGGAGAGGGACAAAATAGTGTTTTTCTTTACTTGCACAATTTGTCTTTCACCAGAGGGGGTTAAATTCATATTCACAAGGCCAAAATGGTTCAGCTTTTTGGGTGTGTTCTTTATTTCCTTGAAACTCATTCTTCCTTGAATGGATTGCCTGACGAATAACCTTTCACATTGGGCTAACAAGATTCTTAACCTGTAATGCAGGAGGGGAGGACGTGATCGTCGCAACGGTGGCCCTATCCCAAGACTGGCCAACCGTGGGCGTGGGCGGGAACGCAACAACTACCGTGGCGATCGCGACCGTGATCGCAGTGGAAATGTTAACGAGAAGCCCAACTACAATGACCGCAATACCAACACATTTAACGGGGAGGAGGATTGGGAGGCTGAAGTTGGCGGAGGAGGGAACACCGATTTCAGAGAACAGAGGCGAGGGGATCGTGACAGCCGGGGCTTTGGAGGTGACAGAGGGCGAGGCCGGGGCAGAGGAGGTAGGTTTGAAATGCCTGTTGTCTTCTTAGCTTAGAACTGATGGTGTCCTCTTTATTTTAATCTGCCAGCAGTATGGTAACTCAGGGTGTTTTCTTGAACAGTCACGCTGATGTGCAATTGTTTGTGGCGGCTCTGTGCGTGTGTGTTGTTGTGTTGAATATGATTATTCGCATGTGAGAGAGGTTTGCTGAAATTGGCTTTTTAATAGCTCCAAGACAGAATTTCATAGCAGTTTTTGCGATCCATCCTTTCATGTATTATTTTGGAATCATGGATCACTTTTCCTTGTTCCCATGTCTGTTATTGTCATGCCATCTTTGATTGTTTTATTTTGTTAATTCCTAATTCTTTTTATTTGCAGGTGGTTTCGGACGGCCAAGCACAAGCAGAGGCGGGTAAGTTGTGATAGACACATCTATATATATATATATATATACGACTTGTGTGTGTGTGTGTGTGTGTGTGTCCGCGATGCATGGCCAAAGTTCTCGATGGATCTCTTTCAAATTTGGTGGCCATATTCAGCTACACCCCGGACACAACCTGCTCGATGAGATATTTCAACACGTGCTCTCAGCGCGCAGCGCTGAACCGATTTTGTTTTTTCTCTGGATCCATTCCCAGTAACTCTTCCTTATCTTTATTCAGTGTTTTCAGCGTTTATCTCCCTTCCTTCGTGTGGCGTCAATCCATATTCCCGTTACTATTTTTAGAATGTCACTGCACTGTCCAGAACGCTTTCATTGCACCCGTAAGTTGTCCTTACTGTAAAAGTGAAAAGGTCGAATCAATTTATAGCCACGCGAAAAATACACTGTCATCTATCTCTATATATTTATAGATATAGATATACATATATATATACGGCTTCTCTTTGTGTGTGTGTGTGGGCAACACCTGTGGATTGTAGAGTTCTGTTTGTGATGTGGTCTGGCGACTTTGGTGTGTCTGTATGTTCAGGCCTTCCTTCGAGAAGCCATAACAGTTATTCTCAATCCCGTTTGAGTGGACTTCGCCTTCAAAGTTGATTGTGGTGTTTCGGCACTCGGTTACATTTGGCGTCGTCGACAGCGATGGGACTCGACATGAAATGTTCAGGCCACTGAATCATTTCCGTGCTGTTCCCATTCCACCTGGGAGGGACCTAAGCTTGGCGGGTCCATGGTTCGCAACTTTGGGGACAAAGTTCATTCAAAGGGGGTCGAGTGTGACAGGGAGACTACCGTCGCCCTTCACAGCAGACTCTGCAGAGTTGTTCGCCTTAGAAGTTGTGGGCTTTCCTTGCATGTACCCGTAAGGTGTCCTCACTGTAAAAGTGCAAAGGTCGAATCTATTTATCGAAAAATCCACTGTCATCTATCTCTATATCTATCTATATATATATACGACTTGTGTCTGTCTGTGTGTGTGTCCGCGATGCCAAGCCAAAGTTCTCGGTGGATCTTTTTTTCAAATTTGGAGACCGTATTCAGCTACACCCCGGACACAACCTCATCGATGAGATATTTCAACACGTGCTCTCAGCGCGCAGCGCTGAATCGATTTTGGTTTTTCTCTGGATCCATTCCCAGTAACTCTTCCTTATCTTCTCCAGTGTTTTCAGCCACGGTTATCTCCCTTCCTCCGTGCGGTGCGCCGGCAAAGCCGGCGTACACCCGGCATAGCCGGGTCCCCTGCGCAGCCGGGTACAGTCGAACTCGCTTAAGACGAATCACTGGGGATCGGAAAAAAAGTTCGTCTTAACCAAAATTCGTATTAAGAAAATTGATTGATTTTTGGCTCACGAAGTGTAGCCTATGCGATGCTAACTTTTGTCTGTCTGTGCGTGCGTGTGTGCGTGTGTGCGTGTGTGTGTATGTCTGTGGTAGAAACTTTAACATTTCCGAGTCTATGTGTGAGTGGTTATCCAAGACTATGGATAAAGCTCGCATAAGATTACGTCACGGTCAAAAGTGTTTGACGTCAATTAATGCATCATGACTGCATGCCTCCCTGTAGTCTTTCTCTCTCGCGTGGTGTGTGTGGTCTCGGTCATTGTTATTTTGAGCGGGCCGAGACTATTTGGCAGTCGTGTCCCTGTAAGTAGGCTACATGCAGACACAGACAGATCTAGATCTAGTGTCTCTCTTTCTTGCACAGTCGTCACCTAAGCTTACTGTGTGTGTGGGTGTGTATGTGTGACGGAGTGATTGAGTTTGTGTTACTGTTTGTCTATTTCTTACGTGAGCCTTGATGGCTTCGCCTCTTGTTTTTATTTTTTTATTTTTTTTTAAGTCTTGTACATTTTATGGTGTTTCAATTTGTTTCTTTCGCAACTTTCATGCTGCTTCACGTTTGGACAATAAAGTGACATATTCAGTTACATGTTCATGTGTGTCTCATGTTGAGTGATGATTGTTGAGTTTGAGTGAGAGTGAGCACACAGATGTTTCATCCAGTTGTTACGTTTTTGGTCACACACACACACACTGACACTGTCCACATTCGCGATGTTCCTATCATTTTGTCCGGAATCACTTACCTTGGCGACAGGGTAGCAAACCTTGGCCAATTTATTTTTTGAGTCACTTGAGAAAAAGTGACTCTATGTAATCGGTCAGTGTTAGTCTGTCCGGCCGGCCGTCCGTAGACACCACCTTAACGTTGGACTTTTCTCGGAAACTATCAAAGCGATCGGGCTCATATTTTGTTTAGTCGTGACCTCCAATGACCTCTACACTTTAACAATGGTTTCGTTGACCTTTGACCTTTTTCAAGGTCACAGGTCAGCGTCAAAGGAAAAATTAGACATTTTATATCTTTGACAAAGTTCATCGGATGTGATTGAAACTTTGTAGGATTATTCTTTACATCAAAGTATTTACATCTGTAGCCTTTTACGAACGTTATCAGAAAAACAAGGGAGATAACTAGCCTTTTCTGTTCGGCAACACACAACTTAACGTTGGGCTTTTCTCGCAAACTATAAAAGTGACCGGGCTCAAATTTTATGTGAACGTGACTCATTGTGTTGTGAATAGCAATTTCTTCCTGTCCATCTGATGCCTCATATAATATTCAGAACTGCGAAAGTGACTCGATCGAGCGTTTGCTCTTCTTGTTGTTTGCGACATGATGTTCAAATCCAAATCGAAAGCACTGACTGACTGATAAACTATCGCGAACCGGCGAGCGCAAACGCTGAGAGTGTGGTTCCTCTGGCATCTATATTTTTTGGCAATGGCTTCCGTTCAAAACATTGATGTTTCATGTTTGGTATTCGCGAAGGAAATAAACGTATGTCAGTCATTCATGTTCAGTGTCTGAGCTATCAATCACTTTGATTCTAAATTTGAAATTGTTTTGTGAGTACAGTGTAATCAGTTTAACTTTATTCAGTGATCGGTTGAGCAATGGTTCAAGCAGTCGACGCAAGGGAAGACTTTGACACATGTATTCAAACTTCTCAAATTCCCATGATATGTCGATCTCGGGACAAGTTTAAAGATTTCGTCATAAGCGTGAGTAAATTACAGACATTATGCATGCTTGGGAATCCAAAAAGTGCTTGTTATAAGCATAAATTCGTTACAAAGAATTCGTTTCAAGCATTTTTTTTAAGCATGAATAAAGAGGTATTCAGTTGGGAACTTAAAACTAATACGTTATAAGTCAAAATTCGTAACTAGCGTGTTCGTTTTAAGTGGGTTCGACTGTATTCAGCTCGACTTCTTCCCGGCGCAGCCGTACCCGGCGAAGCGGGTATTCATCTAGTATTTATATATATAGATAGATATATACGGCTTCTGTGTGTGTGTGTGGAGGCAACACCTGTGGATTGTAGAGTTCTGTTTGTGATGGGGTCTGGCGGCTTTTGTCTGTCTGTATGTTCTGGCATTTGAGAAGCCATAACAGATAATATAGGGTTTACAAATAAGCTCTAAAATTCTCAATCCCGTTTGAGAGGACTTCGCCTTCAAAGGTGATTGTGGTGAACTGCCACGCTGTCTGTCTCTGTCTCGCGATTCACCCCGGCGTAGCCGGGTATTCCTCTAGTACATAATATTTTTATTGACAGATTTCCTACAAAAAAATCTTTGTTTCTTTGCTGCTCTGTTTCTGCATGTCTACTGTGGTGGACATTGCTCCACAATCATAGTTCTCTGAGTGCTGTTATTGCAAAGGCTGATATTATTTATTTGTGTGGATGCCTTTTTATCATGTTTACGACATGAGGAACTGACCTGGTGCGATTAGAAGACCTCTTATCGTTACAAATCCACGCCAGCTACCCACCTTCCTATTATGTCAAAGAGAAACTTCTATTGTAATTTGTAGAGAAATATGGCCGATAAAGTTTGTAGCTGTTTATGTTATGTTATATTTTTTTTAAACCCGTTACAGGCGTCCAAGACGGTTTGATCGCCCGAACGAGTCCCCCAGTGAAGGACCCTACATTGACACGTGGACGAATGAGACAGCTACAAAGGCAGAGAAAGAGAATACTGGTGAGCTGAACCGATTTTGACGTTTTTTTTATAGATCATGAACTGGCATTGTGAGATATTCGAGAGTCAGAGCCTAACTGAAATGTATTGATTTTAATCCTTCACTTTATGCAGGATGTGTACTGATACTGTTCAAGAAATAATTCAGGTGACTGCTTGGCTTTTAGAAATCTTGGTCATGTAGTATTTGTTTTATACTCAGCATTTCTGTGTTTCATCAGCATGGGGTGAGACGTGGGGAGAGTCTCCAGAAGACTGGGCTGATGACCAATGGACTGGAACGGTCAGTACTTTTACTGTGAGTGTGAGTGTGTGTGTGTATAGTGAGTGTTTGCAAGCATGTATGTGTGTGTACAAGCGTGTGTGCAGGTGTTCGTGAGTGCAGGCATGTATTATATTTGTTTGTGTGCCTCTGTGTATGTATGCGTGTATTTGTCGACTCGGGCCGAAGCCTGCTTATTGCAAGCGGTGTCTGATAATGTCCCCTTCTGTTATTGGGCAAGCAAACACTGTTTATACATACAATCTGCAGAACAAACGTAAAGAGAGGGAGAGAATTGTATGAATCTGATGATAGCTTTAAAACTTGATAAATGTTTGCTTTGTGGAATTCTTAACAAAGAAATAGTTCAGCATGTGTGTCTAGTATCAAGAGTAACACAGCTTATTACTTTTCGTATGTTGGCATTGTCAAATCCTTAAAGTAAATTAAACCAGCCTAGTGTTTAGAGTAAGAGTGCGCCCACAAGAGCCCTGCATGGAAGAGAGAATGACAGTGTCCTCTGTGTTGTTGTGTAGCTGGAGGATACTAAGGTGTTCACTCCATCACAGTCCAAGGCCATGGCAGAGACGGACATGCCGGCTCTGAACGACACCACCAACACCCTGGGGCAGAGGTAAGACACAGTTCATTGCATTGTTAATACCTTCTTAGGATTTTGAGTTTCACCGATAAAGCTGCTGTACCCTGTTTCTGGCAATGCTATGCATGCTGAGTGCCTGGCTGCGCTTAAACTAATGCCTCCTAGAGAGCCCTATTTCCCCTTCTTAAGAACCCATGTGCAGATCCCGGAAACGCCCGTTATATACAATGCTACCTTTAACATATTTTTATTTCCAACATGTTCGAGGGTTTATCATTTTGAAAACCTTGCAGTAATAACTTTGTTACAATTTTTCTTAAGTTTGAAATTAAGTTCAGTTACGAACCATGTCACGGGAGGCACATTTCAGATGTGAGCATAAAATTAGCTTCACAACTGTATTTGTTGGAGCCATTTGTTTTGGTTTGGGTCCTGCAAGGTTACTTTTGGATTATGTCTGAGAGAGAATTCTGGATTCATTGTTACATTCATTGTCACTGTATTGACATGCCTGAGGATTTTTTCTTAACTTATATTTTGTGTGCAACCATAAGTTCAGATGATATGTATTCTTTCAGGTTGGAGATCGGAAGTCTGTTCTCCAAGTCTTCGGAGTTTGCCAAAGCGCCCGACTTCACCAAGACAGGGGAACCCACATCCGGCGACTCTTTCTTCACCAATTACAACCAGCAGGCCGCAGAATCCATTAAAAATTCCATTGGGGTGAGTTGTGCTTTTGCTTTTTAAAATTTTGTTTAGATTGGTTGAGATCGCCAGTGTTAACACTCATGGTAGAATATTTATTCCGGTTTTAATGTTGTAGATTTTCATGTGGGAAACATATGAGGGAAAGGCTTTCTCCCCCGAAATCGGCGTATGCTGCCTGAATGGCGGGGTAAAACGGTCATACACGTAAAAATCCACTCATGCTAAAAACATGAGTGAACGTGGGAGTCTAAGCCCATGAACGAAGAAGAAGAAGAAGGGAAAGGCTTTATAATAGACTACTTTCTTTCAGTTATGGCTTATCATGAAGTGTTATTCTGTTGATTGGTGGATTCATAGTTTTAGAATGTCAACTGTGGGGGTCGAACCCAGGACTAATACGAATTCTTTATTCAGCTGTTTTGATCTGTTGTTTTCATGAAAACTCCACTGAATAAGACAGTGACCCTACCACATGCATTGAGCATGGATTCGCATCATTATGAAACTCCCACACAAATGAAGCAAGATGTTGACAACAAAACAACTGACAAATGGATGAAGCTCTTTAGATAGGAACAATGCCACTGTCTTCTTCTTCTTCTTGGCGTTCGTCGAGGTTACACGATCAGTCCAGCACTGGTGATAAATGTTGTCGTTTTCTCCAACTCCTGTCGACTGCCATATAGTTTGGTCTGCAAGGGAGTTGGTGACGGCCACACTTCTTTTCGTTCCTCATCTAGTAAGGGACATCGCTGTAAGATGTGTTCCGCTGTTTGGTCTTCTTGACCGCAGGCACAGGTTGGTGATGGCGCCAGCTTGAACTTTTGGTTCATGTGAGCATTGAGCCTGTTGTGGCCAGTACGCAGCCTGATGGGGTTGACTTGCTGCTCTCTGGACAATGTGTGGTAGCAATGCCACTGTAAGAAACTAGGTTCTTGGGGTTGCTTTGCAAGGCACAGTTTGATACTGTGTTGATCCTCACAAACACAAAGACAGCACAAATCGCGTATGGAAGCTTCTTCCGGAAAACACAGGAAAGCAAAAGCAATAAGGGTACAGGGCAAAAATCCTGCTGTAGTTCTTACTGCGTTACTAGCCATTAATATACAGGGGAACCTGTCTACAGAGACCACCCAAGGGACTGAGCAAAGGTGGTCTCAGACCTGTTTACCAGTACCATTTGGGCGTATTTTGTACGCCAAATTATTATCGGTACGCAAATATGCGACACACGCACAAAATACGCCTAAGAAAAAGTCTAGAATACGTTTTTCTGTGTTGGTGTGCTGATTACGGAATGGTACAACTGATACCGGTTTTGGTCGAAGGGAGATAACCATGACAGCGAGTCTTCAGCTGTGGAAACCTTGTTCAGTTGTTGGCACGTGCGATCGTCTGGACATTCATGGCAAAATGAAGCGGAAAAATGTGCCCGTTTCGGATGACTGTACCAAGTCTAAACAGCATAAGCACCAGATTTTCTTGGAGAAATATAAGAAAGAGCCAGGAATTGTGGAGTCTACTATGGGGAAAAAGTCATGCACACTGCAAGTATTGTAAATCAGATTTCTCCGTTGCTGGGAAAAATGACATCGAACGACACTGCAGTTCCAAAACTCACCTGGACAAGGTTGCTGCAAAGAAATCTGCTGAAAGCTGCCAAGGAATTATGAAGTTCATTCCCACAAAGCAAATTCTGCCAGAAGAAAAGGCTGTAGTCTGCGCTGAAGCAATGTCAACCGCAGAAGTTATTTTACGAACTTCATCTTTTCATTATCAATCTGTTTGGAAGACACTGGTTATAATGCTATAAACTGACAGGTAAATAAAATTGTTTTATCCCTGTTGTATTGGAAGGAGTTAAATTCTGAAGGTGTTCACAAGACATGCTATTCTTACACAAACACGTTTGCACCCACGCGTACATTTTCCCTAGGCCATATGGCTTTGCTTGCAAAGTACACCAACTTTTTGAAAAATACACTCAACTTTTTGGGAAAGTACTCTTGCCTCGGGTTTAGGGTAAACAGGTCTGTGGTCTTTTTAGACAGGTGGTCTTTATGGACAGGTGGGTTTCCAGGACAGGTTCGACTGTATTACAAAAGACATACATACATGCATAAGTAAACATTTCTGTATCCATGTTGTGAGCCTTGTTAATGTTCTCAATAATCAAGTGTTCTCATTGCTTCTTTTCAGATTGGGTCCTCAGCACGACAGAATCTCTCCAACATCCCAGCATCTCAGCCCCAATCGCTCAGCCAGCTTCCCGCTATGCCGCAGCGTGACATGGGACAATCCTCTCGCTCTGCCGTCTCCTCAATGCTCCCCTCTACCTCCGCTGTCCCCACTTCCGCCCCCCTTCCCTCCCACCCCTCCCAGGCCTCGCAACCAGCTCAACCACAACAACGCAGGGCGCCGCGGTCCAAAATGCCTCCTCCGTCAAAGGTTAGTGAATACCTTTGTGTTGTTTATTCTTGAATTGAGTGTTCAAGCCGTCAAGAACTTTGTGGTAAAGTTTTGTAATGAGTGTTTACATTGTGTGTCTGCTGACATGTGGACTGGGAGCTTTGGATGAAATTAAGGTTGAAAGTAGAATAATCATATACCCAAAGAACCAAAAGAAAGTAGTCGACACCGGAAATTTGCCAGTGGAGTATTGTTTTCCTTGAATATTAAGACTTGTTGGCTTGTTTGAAGTAAGTGGAGCTTTTCATTTGCAGGCACGTTCATTTTGATGAACAACATTTTTTGGGGGCAGGAAATCCATATAAATAATTTAACGTCAGCTTTTATTTAAAAATCTTCTGTCTGAAAGTAGTTGAGTTTATAGTTTTTCTATTGCTTGGAAATCTCTGTGGTGGTTTCAAATGCTTGTCACTGTTTGAAAATCACTGTGTTATGATAATTTCATGCAGTGTAATTTTCCATTTCAGATTCCAGCATCAGCTGTAGAGATGCCAGGGCACATGATGCCAAATCTGGACGTTCAGTTTGGTGTGGACTTTGTATCTGACTCCAACCAGTATGGTTTTGGGTCAACTGGAGACACCAACTCTTCGTACTCAAGTGCATCACCACCCTCAAGGTCAGCGAAAGAGAATTACCGAATCGGGTTTCTTTGAATTGAATTGAATTTTGTTTTTTCAGGGATAAAGATTTAAAGCTGGGCATTTTTTTAAAATCTGTTCTTTGATGAACTGAGAGAGCAATTGCAATCTTATTTGACAAGTTTACTGACGTGTGTTTTTCTTTTTATGTTCAAAAACTGGTATGATTTATTTTAGGAGACAGATCTGTTATGAATCAACAAAACGGAATCTTTACGTATTGATTTTCAACCTGATTTCAATCGGGATTCTTTGTACTTAGTTTTATAAGTGTATTATATCGTCAAGGATCCTGAAATGTATACACACAAAAACGGTCTCTCTCACACACACAGGTGTATGATCTTAGCATATCAGTTTAGTGGCACTACAGGTTTGTTATCAGATTGTTCTTGATGTGTCACATACCTGCCTATTTTCATTCAAGAGTCTGTTGGTTCTGAGTATTCTTAAGTGCTGAAGCTCAGGTTAAGTTTTCAGACTTGTCTCGTCCAGACAATAATCTCACCCCTGTTAAGCAGCCTTCCAGATTCATGGCAAACATTGAATAATTCTGTTGTTTTTTCATCTCTGTGCAGTTCATCTCTGGGCAACCACTTGAGACAGGCAGACAAGGCTCAACAGGATTCCAACAGGCAGACCAACATCATGTCGTCCCCTTCGGCAGGATCCAAGCCCTCCCAGAATTCCATGCCTCCCATGGATGTCTCCCCGTCTCGGCCTTCTGTCTTTCCCAATTCTGTGTACACCACACCGACCAAGTCAGATTCCGCACCTAACAAGGTGAGACAGCATTCATCATGCTCTGGATTATCAGCTTTTATTTGCATGCTGAGACTGGAGTTTGACCAATAAATGAGACTTCAAATAGTTTATTTTCAAGGCCAAGTTCAGGAAGCAAATTTGTCCCTACAAAAGTCAGGGATTCCTCATTTGAGAAAGAAATCCTGGCTAAACCTTTGGGATAGAATAATGACTTAGAAAAAGCAGTCCGGACACTGTTTCGATTGCAGCATGTTTATATCTTGTTGGTGGCCTGAACAAATGCCAGAAAAACATTGTTCAAAACCTTCTTTCTGTTGTGTTGCTTGATCACATTGGATGTATTAGGATTCATGGTAGATTGCTTCGAAAAGCATAGAAGGGATTGAGACTCTCTACAAACAGGATAGTCATGTGTTTTAAATGCTTAAGTGTAAAATTCCTTTTTGATCTTTATTACAGGTTGCAGAACCCATTCCGTACCCATCTTCCGTCTCGGACCACAAGTCTGGCGGCTTGATCAACACACAGATAACCACTCAGAGCCCCTCAGCGCTCTCACAGGGTGAGTACAAGTCTTCTTTGCTGCAGGAAAACATTGTTAGACAGATCTGTTTCTGTCGTGAGGGGTGCAAGTGTACAACAAAGCAACGTCCAAGTAGCATGCTTTCCAACAAGAACTCTGACCCTTTTAATTTGCATGATGTAATTATAAAGTTGCATGCTTTTTTTGTGCTTTTTGACTCACATGCGAAGCAAAAGTGAGTCTATGTACTCACCCGAGTCGTCCGTCCGTCCGTCCGTCCGTCCGTCCGTCCGTCCGGAAAACTTTAACGTTGGATATTTCTTGGACACTATTCAGTCTATCAGTACCAAATTTGGCAAGATGGTGTATGATGACAAGGCCCCAAAAAACATACATAGCATCTTGACCTTGCTTCAAGGTCAAGGTCGCAGGGGCCATAAATGTTGCCTAAAAAACAGCTATTTTTCACATTTTTCCCATTTTCTCTGAAGTTTTTGAGATTGAATACCTCACCTACATATGATATATAGGGCAAAGTAAGCCCCATCTTTTGATACCAGTTTGGTTTACCTTGCTTCAAGGTCAAGGTCACAGGAGCTCTTCAAAGTTGGATTGTATTGCAGTTGTTGTAATCATTGAGACATGTAAATTAAAAGGAAGGTGGGTGTTGTCATTTTGGTTTGCTTGTGCTTGTTTCAGGTTCCATGTCGACCAGCAAGCCAGACACATCCAACTTCTCCGTGGCGAACGGTTACCCTGGGAACTCCTACAACTCCCACTCCGCTCACTCTCAGTCTCACAAGTCTGGGCCGTCAGCCTCCCAGGCCTACCCTCACTCTGCCGCTGGTTCTCAGACTTCTCAAGCTGCGGCATCTTACCCTAACCAGTACTCTAGTCAGACCCAGTACTCGGGCGGACAGCAGAACCAATACCCATCTGCCAACCAGTCGCAGTATCAAGGCTCTCAGAGCCAGTTTCCCGCTGGTGGTTCGGCAGGTGGCTCGGTTCCCAACCAGCCCCCGAACCAGTACATGACGGGTCAGTCTCAGTACCCGGGTGGTAACCAGGGGTCCTCGTTCCCTTCGGCTCCGGTAGTGACTCAGAGCCAGTACCAGGGTGGCGGGAACCAGTACCACAACAACTACCAGTCCAGTTCCAGCTCATTCCAGTCCCAGCAGGGAGGGCAGTCGGCCGCCCAGAACTCTCTCTACCCCAACACCACTCAGCAGTCGGCGGGTTCCTACCAGTCAGCTTCAGGGTCATTCCACGTGCGGGATTCGCAGTCTGCCGGCAGCCTCCAGCAGTCGCCGGGTAACCAGCCTAACAACAGTTATCAGGCTCAGCAGGCTAACCAGCCCAACAACAGCTACCAGTCTCAGCAGAGTAACCAGCCTGGCAACAACTACCAGAATCAGCCTCCGGCGCCGGGACTGAACAAGGCCACCACCACGCAGAACGCCAACACATACAACACGTCTACGTTCTCCTCGCAGCACGGACAGAGCTTGCAGACCTCGCCGCTCAGCAACAAGCTTGGTGACAGCCTGTCCAAGATGACGCTCAAGGACGCTTCTGGGATGGAATCAAGGTCATCTCAGGTCTGTTGAGCAAACTCATTATTCTGGCCTGCTGGGTGTGGTTTATGCAAGATAGGTTGTCATCTCTTGAGCAAGACTACATTGTGGACTTTGGTTCATACAAGATAGGTTGTCATCTCTTGAGCAAGACTACATTGTAGACTTTGGTTCATACAAGATGGGTTGTCATCTCTTGAGCAAGACTACATTGTGGACTTTGGTTCATACAAGATGGGTTGTCATCTCTTGAGCAAGACTACATTGTGGAATTTGGTTCATACAAGATGGGTTGTCATCTCTTGAGCAAGACTACATTGTGGACTTTGGTTCATACAAGATGGGTTGTCATCTCTTGAGCAAGACTACATTGTGGACTTTGGTTCATACAAGATGGGTTGTCATCTCTTGAGCAAGACTACATTGTGGACTGGTTCATGCAAGATAGGTTGTCATCTCTTGAGCAAGACTACATTGTGGACTGGTTCATGCAAGATGGGTTGTCATCTCTTGAGCAAGACTACATTGTGGATGAAAAAATTATTTGGTTGTTGTGAAGCGGTATGTGGTGCCAGTTTCTTTGGACTGGGAGAGAAAAGCAGCTGTGGATTTGGTGGGGAGAGAATAAAAAGGGCTACTTGGGTTGAGAAATTATGCATGTCCTCACAGGTAAAGTGTTCAGTTTCTGAGGTTTTTCAGTTTTCTCTCAGAAAGTATATATCTTCTAAATTGTAATCCTTGTTAAAGGCACACAAGTGAACTCCCCACTGCAGATGAGATGAGACTTTTACACGGGATAAGACCACCCCCCCGCTTGGACACACACACAAAACAGCCTGGGTGCTGTCTGTGCACAGTGCCAGTTATTTTATGAGTGAATTTCTTGAAGGATATCAGTGGCAATCTTGTGGGTCACAACCGTCCAACGCTGAAGAAGTGGCAATCTTGTGAATTGTTTTTCATTTAAACATTTTCAGGAAGCAGTCTGGATGTTTATTTTCGGTTTGTGTGTCCAAGTTGAGGGATGTTCTTCACCAAATAAAAATGTTAGCCGGGTCTGAGATGGTGAGCAGAGCTGTGTTCACGGGAAGGACGGTGTCTTTAAATGGATGGCGACTGGGCTGTGTGGACATCCTCTCACGGTCTAATACCTGTTTTCACTTTCAGTATGACCATGGGAATAACTCAACGACGGCAGCCACGACCAACTCTCCGTCTGTCTCCACGACGACATCCACAGTTTCGGCCACCTCCACACCTGTGGCGACCAGTTCCTCACTCAACTCTCGAGCGTCCACTTTGCCTGTCACCAGTAAGTTTTGATTGCTTGTGTGTTTTGCACAGAATGGATCCCCCACCCTCTTTCAAGACCCCCTGATTTAGGACTTGCCCCATTTTAGGACTCTCCCTTCCCAGATTTTCTGGTCTGTAAAATTTACCACCATGTCAGGGATGTTGCTACATATTCATACTAGCTCTTCAGCATCAATAGGACATTTGAGGGGCGGGGACGTAGCTCAGTTGGTAGCGCGCTGGCTTTGTAGCCAGTTGGTCGCTATCAGCGTGGGTTCCATCCCCACGTTCAGCGAGAGATTTATTTCTGGGAGTCAACTTTGTGCAGACTCTCTTCGGTGTCCGAACACCCCCGTGTGCACACATGCGCACGAAAAAATCCCACGTTCACAGCGAAAGCCTCGGGGCTTGGAAAACACGAAGACACGCATGCATCATCTCTCGTCTCTGATTATCATGATCGTATTTCGATACTTTGACGAGACAAACCCAATGCTGGTGTGTCGAAGAAGACAGCTACAGCGGGCTTGTTCGAATCAAAGTATCACACCATATCTTCAGCGTATTACCAATACCTGTCCCAATATAGACCAGTTGGTCTAAGAGGACGTTAAACCCTAATAGTCAGTCAGGACATTTGACCGCTTTCAGAAATTTCAATAGGACCTCAGAATTGTTTCATTTTCAAGAATGACGCTCGCCGTGTTACCCCCTGTTTTTGACCCTAATGTAACACAGGATGCCTTTGAATAGCCAAACGTGTTCAGCTTTTGTTGACATTTGGCAGGCTTTATCTGTATTTTTCGGTGGCATAACTCAGTGCGCTTCGTCAAATTGTCTCGAACTGAAAGCAAAAGCAGACGCAAGAATAAGTCAGTTGGAGTTGTCTTCCATACTCCTAACTTTAATGTGCTGCAGACGGGTGTCACCCAAACGCAAGATCTGCATTGCACAACTTCAGTGCACCTGTACGCGAGAGTGCTTGGTCGCTTTTTGAAAATATGTATCTTGAAAGGAACATTAACGAATATCGCGCTGTCCGAAGGAATTGAGTTCTTATCGGACAATGCCAGCGCTCAGTTCAAAACGATAGGACATCTGACCGCCATGCGGCTATGTGAATCGGACATTTGAGCCTCTAAATCGGTCTATGTCCGATGTCCGACCCCTAACGACATCCCTGCCATGTAAGACTCGCTCCCAGATCTACCGCAACATTAAAAGGTTTATCTGTGCCATAAAATGTGCAGTATTTTCTTGTATTCTGTTTATTTTGACACAGTGGTTGTCATCTGTGTATACTTCACCCTTTGTCAAGAGAAGCTAGGTAGTAAGAAAGTGTGTTACGTGAATCATTGCAGTTTGTGGTGTTGGAACTAGATGGTAAATAGTTTTGAGACCAGCATTTGGCTTTGTCTTTGCCGCTAGGGTCGGTGTAACTTACAACTCTTCCTATCAGTCTGCCTTATAGTTGATGACAGATGTCCAGAACAGCGCGGTGCAGTTTCCTTGAATGAGGGAGCCGTGTTCGGTATAGAACTGACGCGCGTCAGCGGCGACAGTGCTTGAGCTAAACATTGACTGGGTACGGCTCACAGCCCGGCACACGGCACTGTAAACATTCCCCCTCCCATCACCGCTCTCACCACCATCCGCCCTACCCTTGGTCTCATAAATATAAAGTTTGATGCTCTACTTGCAGCAAAGGCACCTCCCAACCTGCCGCCAGGTGTTCCACTGGTCAACCCTCACCTGTTCATGGGTCAGCCTGCTGCTAGTGGCCTCCCTCCATACTTTGTGAGTATCTGCTTTGGTATTGCATTGTTTTATATTTGTTTGTTTGCTGTTGCTATAAATGAAGTCAACGGGCGTAGTGGCCTAGTGAATAAGACATTGGCCTCCTAATCAAAAGGTCATGAGATCAAATCCCAGCCGCGGTCGCCTGATGGGTTAAGGGTGGAGATTTTTACCGATCTGTCAGGTCAACTTATGTGCAGATCTGCTAGTGCCTTATCCCCCTTAGTGTGTTCATACAAGACCAAGTGCGCTCGAACAAGATCCTGTAATCCATGTCAGAGTTCGGTGGGTTATAGAAACCTGAAAAAATACCCAGCATGCTTCCCCCAGAATCGGTGTATGGCTGCCTGAACGGCGGAGTAAAAACGGTCATACATGTAAAAATCCACTCGTGCAAAAACATGAGTGAACGTGGGAGTTTCAGCCCATGAACAAAGAAGAGGTAGAAGCTATAAATGAATTTAGATATTTAGAGGTTAGCAGCAGACTTTGAAGTTGTATTTAATGAATTCAGACATTCCGAGATAAGTAGCAAAACTGTCAGGAAGAATCTTCCAAGTTGGTTAAAACCTCCGTTTTGTAAATTCTCTTTTTATTTAGGGTTACATCGGTGTATAGATGCTGCTAGGCACAAATGCATGGGTGAAACTAGCCTATCAATTGACGGATATCCGTCAATTGTAAAAATGTTGTGACGGAAATTCCGTCAGTCCGAAATTGTGACACAAAAAATAAAAATCCAAGATTTTATGTTTTTTTAAGGCTGATCACAGTCTCTTAGGTTTTTGACAGGCATGAAAGTGTCACATTTTTTTTTTTTAGAGCCCAGGAGAGGCCATAAAATCACCTATAAAACGTCAAAATTTGTTTTTTGGCTGGGACCCCCCAACGGGGCGCTGCCTCTGTACCCCGCCTGGGCCTGGGCGGCCCCTGGACCCCTGCCTCAGAATTTTCAGTCAATTTTTTTTTTTTTTTTAGGTTTCAATGTGCTAGACAATTGGAAACGAAGAAAAAAAATTTTGAAATGTTGCATCATTAACCCTTTCGCTGCCAATCAAAACTTGGGTATGTGCATTCCTGACTACCGGCACGGTTGGCCTAGTGGTAAGGCGTCCGCCCCGTGATCGGGAGGTCGTGGGTTCGAACCCCGGCCGGGTCATACCTAAGACTTTAAAATTGGCAATCTAGTGGCTGCTTCGCCTGGCGTCTGGCATTATGGGGTTAGTGCTAGGACTGGTTGGTCCGGTGTCAGAATAATGTGACTGGGTGAGACATGAAGCCTGTGCTGCGACTTCTGTCTTGTGTGTGGCGCACGTTATATGTCAAAGCAGCACCGCTGAACTCAATATACAGGCTAGGATCACGTCTAACAGACAAGAAGGAAGACTAAACTGAAAATACAAAAAGTAAATGTGAAACTATCTAACCCACATGTTTTGCACATTGTAATTTATTTCCCGAGCATGCCATATGTAAGTCTGAATGAAATTTTAGTTTCATTCTTTCATGGTTATTTAATGGTATAATGCTTCTTGTTATTGCAGGGAATGCAGCAACCTCTGTATGGCTATGAAGATTTGCAGATGCTGCAGCAAAGGCTGCCACTGGTGAGCTGAATTTTACTTTTCGTTTTGTCTCTTGAAGTAAAGAAAAAGCTCAGGGCCTAGCATTGTAAGCCGTGCGGCGTAATTTACGCCGAAATAACATCTCCAGTACGTGGAACTCGATTTGGTGTACGCCGAAATGCAAAACCTGTTATTCCCAAACGGTAAACCCAAACAGTCCCAGCTTTCGTTTTGTGCGCCGTTCGGTTCAATTCTCAATCGGTTTGACAGTTTGCTTGAGCACGCACTTCCTCTGGCATCGCGCGTGCATGCTTTGTGCCGGTGTTTTGTGGCTCTAGACTTGAAATAATGTCTCGAAGCGACATTGTTGAACGTGGTCAGCCATTCAGTGACAAAGAATCCAGGTATTCCTGGAAGTGGGAATGGCTGGATTTCGTTTCGAAGGCGGAAGGCAAGTCAGAAGAAGTAATGTGCCGATACGGACTATGGCTCTGAAAGGTTGCTATTTCTGGCAAAGCATACTGTCAGTTGTGCCGGAAAGAAATAGGTTATGCGAACAAGGGCTTCACTGCTATCACAGGCCACTGTGAAACGCAGATGTTGGTAAAGGCATAATTTAGTTGCTCAATCTTCTTTGGGGGGGGAGGTCATTTTAGGTAAAAAATCTCCAAAAAATCTTCAAATTCGGGGCCCCTGCCTTTGTAAGCTGAACTAACTTTTTCCAATGCTAGGCCCTGAAAGCTGGCCTTTTCATGTTTTTGTTGAGTAAACAAGATTCACTTTGACTTTTTTTCCCCCGCGTGATACCAAGTGAAACAAGTTTAATCCTGGGGATTCTTGAGACAATAATCATAGCAGTTGGTTGTCTGAACAGCATTTTTCTGTTTGAAGAAGTTGTGGTAGCTGTTGAGTTGTAGTTGAAGATACCATTGAAATGAGAGTTGTTTGTATGATTACCAGGAATAACTTCAACGATAATAATGAAACATTTCTTATAACGCTATTCACCACCAAACTCAAGTCTCAGGACATTTAAAAAATATGTTCAATTGGACATTGAAATTCAACATTACATTTACAACAACAGGCAAATACACATCACTGCTCATAATGAACAGCAAGTATAAAAACCATAGCACCAACAATAAATGAAATACAGACTTAGAAAAGAATACGAAGAAAACAAACAACCATACAAACAAACTATGGTTAAACTAATATTTAACTAATATTCCTTTGAACTAGTATTTTCCTTCTTATTGATCAAATGCAAAAAGAGACAAGTGATTGATACGCTATGCTACCATTATGAGTTACAGCAGACGGGCAACTACTATGACCTGACGGCCTACTCTGGAGTACCCTCCACCATTGCCACAGGGAGGGATCAGACAACAGGACTTGCCACTGCTCCCTTCACTGGTAAGGCACATTATCCATTTCATGCAGGGGGGGAATAATTAGGGTCAGGTGAAGATCCAGAGTAACTGAATATTGCTTGCTGCTCCTTTCCCTTCTTTTGCAAAACTGTTCATCAAGAGATTAGTAAAGAGCAGTCTGCTCTGGGGAAGTAGGAGGGAACAAAAATTTAGAAAGCAAAATTGTTCTGAGCTTTTAACGCAATAATTGAGAGGAAAGCGTGTTACAAAGATTTTCTGCTATGTTAGAATTGGTTTCTAAATTTGACCAGAAAGGAGATGTTAGAATTGGTTTCTAAATTTGACCAGAAAGGAGATATGCACCATGTTAACTCGTTGAAGTCTTTACCCAAATTTGATAATGACCAGGTTCAGTTACTCAAATTTGGTAATGACCGGGTTCAGTGGCTACCCTAAAGGGTTAACATAGCAAGGCAAAGCCTGCTGATAAGTAATTTCATCCTTTTGTGGACTACGTCGTATAGATCTATATTTGTATGGGTAATAAGTGGGCAGTATTGGTATCAGCCTGTGCCTGTGGTTTGACTCAACCTGAGTGTACCTAGTTGTGTATACAGGCGCAGGGACGGACAACAAGCAGATGAACAGAGTGGAGGCCCAGTCCCCCAGCCAGTCCAACCAGCAGCAGTCTGGCCACAATGCCCCACAGCAGCAGCTGCCCTTCAACATCCACTACGGATACTACTACCCGGGGGCCGTTTTGCCTGGAGCTGCCAGCTTTCAGTATCCTACCATGTTCCCGGTAAGGCCTCATGACACTGTACACTCAGCCACAAATAGATTTGCTGCTTTAACTTATCAGAATAACAACAGTTGAAAGCATTATATAATCGAACCTGGACTGGCGGCCATCTCTCGATAACGATTGCCTGCCCATTACAACAACCCCAAAGTATCCTTCATTTTTGACTCACATGCGAAGCAAAAGTGAGTCTATGTACTCACCCGAGCCGTCCGGAAAACTTTAACGTTGGATATTTCTTGGACACTATTCAGTCTATCAGTACCAAATTTGGCAAGATGGTGTATGATGACAAGGCCCCAAAAAACATACATAGCATCTTGACCTTGCTTCAAGGTCAAGGTCGCAGGGGCCATAAATGTTGCCTAAAAAACAGCTATTTTTTACATTTTTCCCATTTTCTCAGAAGTTTTTGAGATTGAATACCTCACCTATATATGATATATAGGGCAAAGTAAGCCCCATCTTTTGATACCAGTTTGGTTTACCTTGCTTCAAGGTCAAGGTCACAGGAGCTCTTCAAAGTTGGATTGTATACATATTTTGAAGTGACCTTGACCCTGAACTATGGAAGATAACTGTTTCAAACTTAAAAATTATGTGGGGCACATGTTATGCTTTCATCATGAGACACATTTGGTCACATATGATCAAGGTCAAGGTCACTTTGACCCTTATGAAATGTGACCAAAATAAGGTAGTGAACCACTAAAAGTGACCATATCTCATGGTAGAAAGAGCCAATAAGCACCATTGTACTTCCTATGTCTTGAATTAACAGCTTTGTGTTGCATGACCTTGGATGACCTTGACCTTGGGTCAAGGTCACATGTATTTTGGTAGGAAAAATGTGTAAAGCATGTGAGTCATATGGGCTTTGCCCTTCTTGTTTATTACATTTAGTCAAGTTTTGACGAAATGTTTTAACATAGAGGGGGAATCGAGACGAGAGTCGTGGTGTATGTGTGTGTGTGTGTGTGTCTGTCTGTCTGTCTGTCTGTGCGTGTGTGTGTGTAGAGCGATTCAGACTAAACTACTGGATCGATCTTAATAAAATTTGACATGAGAGTTCCTGGGAATGATATCCCCGGACGTTTTTTTCTTTTTTTCGATAAATACCTTTGATGACGTCATATCCGGCTTTTTGTAAAAGTTGAGGCGGCACTGTCACACCCTCATTTTTCAATCAAATTGATTGAAATTTTGGCAAAGCAATCTTCGACGAAGGCCGGACTTTGGTATTGCATTTCAGCTTGGTGGTTTAAAAACTAATGAATGAGTTTGGTCATTAAAAATCGGAAACTTGTCATTAAACATTTTTTTTATTAAACGATCCAAAAATAATTTCATCTTATTTTTCGTCATTTTCTGATTCTAAAAACATATACATATGTCATATTTGGATTACAAACAAGCTCTGAAAATTAAAAATATGAAAATTATGATTAAAATAAATTTTCCGAAATCGATTTAAAAACAATTTCATCTTATTCCTTGTCGGTCCCTGATTCCAAAAACATATAGATATGATATGTTTGGATTAAAAACAAACTCAGTAAGCTAAAAAGAATAGATATACAGAAAAGCGTGTTATCCTGCTCAGCGCGACCACTACCGCACTATTCTGCGACAAAACTACGAGTATGTGTTCTTGGTGAAAAAAGCAGTGCGTTCAGTTTCATTCTGTGAGTTCGACAGCTTGACTAAATGTTGTTATTTCGCCTTACGCGACTTGTTTCTTCTCCTGTATAATTCACCTTGCCAAAGCGACCCCCTCTCTGTTATGACCACGTTTGATCGCTAAATCCTTTGTTCAGAGAAGAATTCTTTCCTGTTCAAGTACAAATCAGGATTTAATTTTTGACGCAGGGTTTAGATGTTGGAATGATGTTTAAGTACTTTCGTTCTTCTGAACCACCTGAAAGACATCTCACTTCTCTGACCAACATTGTCACTTGAAATGGCTTGCCGATTATTCACTTTCTCTGTAACACAAAAAATTAAAAAAAATATCAATAAAGAGCAGCCTTCTCTCGGCAAGAATATTATTTTGAGGATAAAAGGGTAAAAACGTGAACATTGTTCAGAACAGCCATTGTGAGGAAAGCTTGTTGGTCAATTCTGTTCACTCAGGCAGAAATAGATATGCTGTTACTGTTAAATGATTTTGTATTATAGGTGTGCTTTCTGAAAGGTAAATCCTTTGCACAGAGAAGAATATCTTTCCAGTTCAAGTTCAAATCAGAATTTAATCTTTGATGCAGGG
Organism: Littorina saxatilis; assembly: GCF_037325665.1. NCBI lineage: Eukaryota > Metazoa > Mollusca > Gastropoda > Littorinimorpha > Littorinidae > Littorina > Littorina saxatilis. The sequence continues at coordinate 94,482,317 of NC_090245.1, forward strand.
TTTAGATATTGGCACGTTGGAATGATGTTAAAGTACTTTCGTTCTTCTGAACCACCTGAAAGACATCTCACTTCTCTGACCAACATTGTCACTTGAAATGGCTTGCCAATTATTCACTTCTCCTGTGACACCAAAATGAAAAGATCAATAAAGAGCAGCCTTCTCTGGGGAAGGAAAAAGCGTAAAAATTATTCAGAACTGTAACACAGCCATTGTGAGGAAAGCTTGTTGGTCAATTTTGTTCACTCAGCCAGAAATAGATATGCTACTAAATGTTTTTGAATTATTGGTGTGCTTTCTGAAAGGTATATCCTTTCCGCAGAGAGGAATTCTTTCCTATTCAAGTTCAAATCAGGATTTACTCTTTGACGCATAGGTTTAGATATTGGCGTGTTGGAATGATGTTTAAGTACTTTCGTTCTTCTGAACCACTTGAAAGACATCTCACTTCTCTGACCAACACTGTCACTTGAAATGGCTTGCTGATAATTAACGTCTTTTGTCTCACCAAAATAAAAATATCAATAAAGAGCAGCCTTCTCTGGTGTAGAGTATTTTGAAGGGAAGGGTAATAGCGTGAAAAATATTCAGAACTGACAGCCATTGTGAGGAAAGCTTGCTGTTCAATTCAGTTCAGTTAGCCACAAATAGATATGCTGCTAAATGTTTTCGAAATATAGGTGTGCTTTCTGAAAGGTAAATCCTTTGCGCAGAGAAGAATATCTTTCCAGTTCAAGATCAAATCAGAATTTAATCTTTGACGCAGGGTTTAGATATTGGCACGTTGGAATGATGGTTAAGTACTTTCGTTCTTCTGAACCACCTGAAAGACATCTCACTTGAAATGGCTTGCCGATTATTCACTTCTCCTGTGACACCAAAATGAAAAGATCAATGAAGAGCAGCCTTCTCTGGGGTAGGGTATTTTGAAGAGAAAGGGTTAAACAGACCAGGGAACCCATACGATTTCGCCGTACTTTGTACGCCTTTTTGTCTAAAAGTCGGTACGGTCGGTTAAAAAAATTATGACAAGAAAAATTCCTAGACTATTTTTCTTCAGAAGCGCATCCCTGTCATTCCTGTCTATTTATTGGGGCACTGTTTATTTTAATGATTAAAAATGACTGTAAAACTCAGCATTTGATCAATGATTACAGATTTTGTCATTAAACATTGAAAGAAGCATTTGTTTTAAATGTATTGGTAAACTTAATTAACAGTGCAACAGACGCGTGCGAAGTATGTTTGAATAGTCATTCAGACCTGGGAACCCATACGATTTCGCCGTATTTTGTACACATGATTGTCGAGAATACGCTCAGTACGGTCAGTGGGAAAAAAATACGACGAGAAAAATTCCTAGACTACTTTTCTTCACAAGCCCATCCTGAAGCCGATCCAGTATTTCGGCACATGATTACGTCACTATATTAGCCGCCGTCAAAAAAAATATAATCAGATCGTGTCAATCAATCAAAACAACCAGGCAAACGAAAGTACGGTATTTGGCGAAATCGGCTCCGAGAATAAACTACTGAGACAAAGAAGAAAAGTGAGAAAGTTTGAAGAAAAATATCACACACACACACAATTTGTAACCACAGCCCGGAATAAGCTTTTTGGGATGATTTACGACTTTTGCGCACATTTCGAGCAGACGAAAACACAACATGGCGGCTCTCGCTCCTCCAACTATCGCGAGACACAAAAAAACGAAATCTCGTGCGCGCAAGATCTTGATACATCCGGTGTTTCTCTGTACGCTTGTCACGACAACTTGTTGACAAACGAAAATTTGCGAAAGAAAGAGAATAGCGCTCAGTCTTTAGTAGAGAGCTAATAAAGTACCGGTAATCGCTAATCGAGCGAAATGAAAATCCGCGGCGACTTCCATTAGGTGAATGTTATTCAAGTTTACGTAACGTTTTAGCCGCATCTTTTTATAAGCCGCAATGCGATTTTTGAGTCACTTGAGAAAAAGTGACTCTATGTAATCGGTCAGTGTTAGTCTGTCCGGCCAGCCGGCCGGCCGGCCGGCCGTCCGTAGACACCACCTTAACGTTGGACTTTTCTCGGAAACTATCAAAGCGATCGGGCTCATATTTTGTTTAGTCGTGACCTCCAATGACCTCTACACTTTAACAATGGTTTCGTTGACCTTTGACCTTTTTCAAGGTCACAGGTCAGCGTCAAAGGAAAAATTAGACATTTTATATCTTTGACAAAGTTCATCGGATGTGATTGAAACTTTGTAGGATTATTCTTTACATCAAAGTATTTACATCTGTAGCCTTTTACGAACGTTATCAGAAAAACAAGGGAGATAACTAGCCTTTTCTGTTCGGCAACACACAACTTAACGTTGGGCTTTTCTCGGAAACTATAAAAGTGACCGGGCTCAAATTTTATGTGAACGTGACTCATTGTGTTGTGAATAGCAATTTCTTCCTGTCCATCTGATGCCTCATATAATATTCAGAACTGCGAAAGTGACTCGATCGAGCGTTTGCTCTTCTTGTTTTTTTAATGTCGCGGCTTGTAGTCCGTCAAATACGGTACAGTTTTTGTCAGTAAAAATTGAAAAAAGCATTTGTTTTAAATGTATAGGTAAACTTAATTAACGGTGTGACGGACGCGCATGAGGCATGTTTTAATCATGGATGTGCAAACGCTGTGTGGAGTACGCTCATTTTTTTGAAAATACACCAAGTTTGTTTGAGAATACTCAGAGTGCAAAACAGGGGTTCCCAGGTCTGGTCATTGTTCAAATGTGTGGAGTACACTCATTCGATGAAAATACGCCAAGTTTGTTTGAAAATACTCCCAAGTACAAATCAGGGGTTCCCGGGTTTGGTAAAAGCAGGAGAATTGTTCAGAACTGTAACACAGCCATTGCGAGGAAAGCTTGGTGGTCAATTCTGTTCACTCAGCCAGAAATAGATATATGCTGCTAAATGTTTTTAAATTATAGGTCTGCTTTCTGAAAGGCATATCTTTTGCGCAGAGAGGAATTCTTTCCTGTTTAAGTACAAATCAGGATTTAATCTTTGACGCAGGGTTTAGATATTGGCGCGTTGGAATGATGTTTAAGTACTTTCGTTCTTCTGAACCACCTGAAAGACATCTTACTTCTCTGACCAACATTGTCACTTGAAATGGCTTGCCAATAAGTCACTTCTCCTGTGACACCAAAATGAAAAGATCAATGAAGAGCAGCCTTCTCTGGGGAAGGGTATTTTGAAGGGAAAGGAAAAAGCGTGAAATTTTGTCAGAACTGTAACACAGCCATTATAAGGAAAGCTTTGATTGGTTTAGATATTGGCGTGTTGGAATGATGTTTTAGTACTTTCGTTCTTCTGAACCACTTGAAAGACATCTCACTTCTCTGACCAACATTCTGTTCACTCAGCCAGAAATAGATGTACTGCTAAATGCTTTTGAATTATAGGTGTGCTTTCTGAAAGGTAAATCCTTTGCGCAGAGAGAAATTCTTTCCTGTTCAAGTTCAAGTGAGGATTTTGTCTGTGACACAGAGCCTTGGCAAAGCTGTCAACTGTCACGCGTTCAGCTGAGTTGCAGCAGAATTTGCTACTCTGTCACGCCAAGCCCAAAATCGCTATGCTCGAAACAAACAACTACAAGCATGCAACAGTGTCCCTCTTTGAAAGTTATTAAAATTGTGTGATTTTCAAATGGTATAAATGCAGATGTGGGGTTGAGTTTTAGATAATGCTACACTTGAACACCGCTTGCCACACTTCAAAATTCCAAATTGTTACACTTGATGCCTCATGGGGGCTTGGAAGCTCTGCCTTAGATATTGGCATGTTGGAATGATGTTTAAGTACTTTCGTTCTTCTGAATTGCTTGAAAGACATCTCACTTCTCTGACCAACATTGTCACTTCTTGCTGTTTGATGTCAGTTTCTTTGGTAGACATTGTTTCAGACAAAACGTGGCTTGTGACGTTTTTGGAAATGAAGTTTACAATGTTTTTTTGAAAGTGAAACACTTGTTTGTTAATGTGTTTTTGCAGGGTTGAAAGTTCCTGGTTTTAAGATGACGAGGGTATTGATTACTAGCCAATAAATGACTAATTTCTTTGACTTTCAGATGCCCCCTGTGACGAACGCTGCTGCTGCTGCTGCTCATGTGCCAGGCACCACCACTGCTGCACAGCTCCCCAAGACGTACGGCTCGCACCAGGGATTCCCCTCCAAAGGTCAGTTATTGCAGCGCTTGTGCTGCTTTTGAAGTTTCTTTTAGACGCTAGAGGGTTGGGGTAAGTTTTCAACATTCCCCACAAGGCTGACCAGCTTTGTTTGAGATTTGTGTGTGGCGTTGGAGCAGTGGTCCTGAAAGTTGGTCAGGATGTTTCTAAGCTGTGTTGCTTTCAACAGAGGTAAGGTAGTTTTGGTGCAGTTGCAGGTGAGGCGCTGAACTGTTGTAGGTGATCTCATCCCCAGCTGAATTTGTGGAGATGATTTCGCTAGTTTTAGTGAGGATTTTTGCTAGTCCTGGTAGGCTAGAGATTTCAAGAATGCAGCATGCATGCCTGGTAGGCTATGCACTCCTAATGCAGATGAAGCAGAGTTAGGTATGGTTTGGTCAGCTAGGGTAAAGCAATGTACAGCACATTCATACCTGAACAGAACAAAGATGGTACTGGTCTTTGAATGCAAAAGCACTTTTATGATGAATTGAAACTGTCACTTAAGCTCTGCGTTTTTCTGCGTTTTTAAGGTCATTTTTCCTTAGCATTTAAAAAAAAAAAATCTGCAAATTCAGAGGCAATTGCTGAACGTAAAACTTTCTTTTTTCATAATGAGTTATTCAGCTGCATTTTGTGTTGGCAATGCCTTGGGAAGCTTTTATTGTTTTTGCTCTTCATTTTTTCCTCTCTTGCTACCACAATAGTTAGGGGTTTGAATTGAATTGTCAAGGCTTTTCTTTTGTTTGAAGTATTTTCTCTTTTTTAAATGAATTTTTTTTAATGTTTTTTACCAACATCACATTCCTTGTTTGTCGTATTGAAAAAGTGCACTATATCCTGTGTAAGAACACTGCAGATATTTGGATTGAGGGTTCTTCTCTGAAATTGATTGCTGACGTTGTGTACTCATCAAATTCCACTTTGCCCCACTTTCTGGACATCTTTTGCAGTGTGTTTTTGTGTTTATTATGGCCACATTGAAATTGCGACTAACATTTGCACAACTCACTGTCCTGTTTTTCTGCCTTACCTTGACTTTTTGTGTGTTCTTGTAGCCCGTATCGTGAGTGGACTTGCTAAAAAAGGTATTATGTGGCTGTATAGGTTTCGCGTTTAGCGTGTGGGGGGACAAAAGTACTTTTGTGTGGAAATGTATACTTGCAAACATTTTTCCTGCAAATAGCAGTTCAGGGCGCAATTTTTTCAATACTTTTAGATTCTCTGTACCAATCAAGAGTTTCAAATATATTTCCAGTAATATTAAGGGGAGGTGGGCCAGTGCAAAATGGACAAATTGATCAAAACCCTTTTATTAATTTGTTTGCAGATAATGGTCTCACACCATACCTAAAATGCATGTGTGTCTGTGTTTTTGTCTAAAGTGTCATATTTATGTGTCAATAAAGACAATATTTGAATAGTTTATCTTCAACGTCGTTTTTCTCATGTCAGCCATTTTTGCGACTGTTGCATCTGTGGTGTTGCGATTTCTCTGGCTGTAATTTAGCTAGAGCAATAACTATTTGTGCAGTTTGTGCAGAATATCACATTCTGGGGGATTACGAAAGGATTTTGTTGCCATTGTATTACATGTACAGTCATAACCAGGTTATTTCAAACAAAATGTTTGCAGGGGTTAACCCTAAAGTTTGACGGTTGTAACAAAGAAATGTCCCTAACTCCAAATATAAATATAATAATCAAAATCTGCTTCGTAATCCCCTAGAGCATACCCAGAAAGATAAAATATAACAATAATTAGGAGTGTGACAATCATATCTGCTGAAATATTATTTTCCCCCTGTACTCCAGTTTTGTCTGTTTTTGACTGTTTTTGTCGCGTAAAACAAAAACCAGCAACCCAAAATACAAAAAGTGACTATCATTTATCATTGTTTATTCATTACTTTCATAGAATAACATTAAAAAAACAACAACATTCAAATTAAAAAAAAACATAGTGCACTGGCCCACCTGCCCTTTAGTGACATGTTATTAACCTAATCATTCAGTATACTATCAATAGAATCTGGCTTATGGGCCTTACATGGCATGTTAAATAACATTTTGTGAAGAGATTTTAAAATTTAAGGATGATGTAAAAACATTTAATTTTTACCATGATGAATCCCAATAATTTTCTTTGGTATATGAATGTTATTTGGTATTGATTGAAGGGTTGGTCGACTAGCCAAGTTTACTTGCTAGCTGGTATCAACTTGTTAGGAAGATGAGTAGAAAAAAGTGAGAAAAAAAGGAATTTTGAACAACTGAATCTTGAAGATGGTTGTATGTGTGCTAGGATACTTGCCTGTTTTGTGTTTTTAGTTGATGAGGTCCAATCATAATAGGAGAATAGTTTGTGTACATGTGATGAAAACATGTATTTGAAGGTGACTTGTATGGAAAGTAAATGTTACGTGTGCGCACCACGGGGACATGAAATGGGTGTTGGAGGGTGATGTGAGAGTGTGTGTGGCTGTTCAGGGGGCTATGATGAGGTCAGCGGCGGTCAAGACCTCACCAAAGTGGCGTACGCTGGCGTCCAGCAACAAGCTAAGGTGGCGGCTGCTGCCGCAGTGGCGTCACGTATGTCCACTCGTTAGTTTCAACTTTTCTCACTAACTCAGTGTTGAGCGTTGTCACGCTTTCGCTGGTGTCGTATTGATGTTGCGTCTGTTGGTTTTTGGTCGTCTTTTCATTTCAGTTGAAGAGTTGTTGTACTATTGGCAGTGTTTTTTCTTTGCTGTTGTATGTAGTGCGTGTGGTTATAATATGCTGTTGTTTGCTGTACCCTGTATTGCTTTCGGCATGGTTTCTTTGACACTTTGAGCATGGGTGGTTGAAGATTGAACTCTTCTTTTCTTCTTTGTCTTGGTTCACTTTAAGTGTAGTCTGGATCTCGATCTTGATCTCTTTTGATGTCCAAAGAGATACTGTTCTTGATCTTGATCTCTTTTGATGTCCGAAGAGAAATTTTTCTGCAGACAGAATTGGACTGAGTAAGACTCAGTAACTGTTGCATTGCCTTCAAAGATTTTATGCCAGAGATCACACGACAGTAAACTTTGCACTGCTGAAATATAAATATACTTCCCAGTGTGCTCTGATGTTGTTCTGCGTCGGCATGCTTTGTTTTTCGTTGGAAATGTACATGTACTTGTTTTCTGAGGTGTGTATGTAATTAGTTTTGCATGAAACTAAGAGTTCAGTGTTCATTTGAAGCCTTTGGTTTATTCTTTGGAATGAACATGTATTTTTACCAGTAACATTACTGTCATTAACAAAGCATCTTGGGACAATTTGTCTTCACTATGATTATGATTATTTGATAAACAATGAAAAAGAGGTATTTACCCTAATGGGGATAGTCTTTTTGTTAGTTGCCATTTTGAGTATACAATGGGATAATACTACTTTTGCTTTTACCGTGTTTGTCAACTCGTGAGACAACCATCCGTTTTTGGCTCACGTACGTGTAGCCTATGCGATCGTAACTTTGTCTGTCTGTGTGTTTGTGCGTGCGTGTGTTTGTGCGTGTGTATGTCTGTGGTAGAAACTTTAACATTTCGTCATTTGAAGACGTCACATTATGGCGTAAGAGGGTTAGACGTCACGCGAAGGAATTACTGAAAGTCTCGGTCATTATTATTTTGAGCGGGCCGAGACTAGTTGGCAGTCGTGTCTGTAAGTAGGCTACATGCAGACAGACAGATCTAGATCTAGTGTCTCGCTTTCTTGCACAGTGTCACCTATGCTTACTGTGTGTGTGTGTATGTGTGACGGAGTGATTGAGTTTGTGTTACTGTTTGTCGATTTCTTACGTGAGCCTTGAAGGCTTCGCCTCTTGTTTCTTTAGATGATTGTGCTTGATAGTTTCTTGTCACATCCATCCCACCCGTAGTTTCTCCCCCAAACTCTTAAATCGGTGCTTTATTCTAGTGTTGCACACATAAACTGATAAAGATTGCAAACCTTCCAGTTTATAGTTATATATATGGTAGAAAAATATCACCGTGCTTTCCGTTGGGCAAAAAGCTCAAAACCGACAGAGATTTCACAGTGCTTTACTCATGGTGAATATAGTGTGAGAAACGATGTGGATGTTGTTTTTTGATCGAGTCGGTAATGTACAGGTTAGAGTCTGAACTGTCCCTGTGCACATAATATGTTTAAACATGAAAGCATGTGTCATGGCGGTGTCATACATGGTTAAGCATGTGTCGTAATCATTGTTGTTGGATGTTGTGATTAGGCGCATGACACATGATTTACAGCTTCTTGTGGGCAGAGTCTTGTGACTTTGCCAGCAAAGAATTCTGATAGCAGTGTCTGATCTGTACATTTTGTACTGTTAGCTATGCACATGTTGAAACCTTGGTTTTGTTGACATTTTTTTTTAATTTGTGTGTGTGGTTTTGTTTGGTAGATGTGTTTGTAGCTGTTTAAGTACTCATTGTTTTAAGTGTTCGAATAGCTTTATGTGTTGCGGAAGTTAGATGCATCATTGTACATGACGATTTTAAAAAGATGTTTTGTGTTGTGTATATAGGTTTATTTATTAACTCTTGACGATTGAGGATGACGTAGGTCCTGGGGATGCTCAGGACATGATAGAATATCACAGTTATTTGTTACAAACGTATTGATGTTCCTGTTTACAGCAGTGAGAAGGAGGAATGGCTGTGTAACTGTTAGTGCATAGAATGTCTTATTTTTCTGGGGTGTTGTTTTTCTCCCTTACTTGAAAATTAGGTATTGATTTAAAAGAGAAATGAAACAAGTTCCTTTGTACTGGAAACTTGCATTCTCCCAGTAAGGTCATATATTGTACTACGTTGCAAGCCCCTGGAGCAATTTTTTTATTAGTGCTTTTGTGAACAAGAAACAATTAACAAGTGGCTCTATCCCATTCCCATCCCCCCCCCCCCCCCCTTTCCCCCGTCGCGATATAACCTTGAACGGTTGTGAAAACGACGTTAAACACCAAATAAAGAAAACCGGCACGGTTGGCCTAGTGGTAAGGCGTCCGCCTCGTGATCAGGAGGTCGTGGGTTCGAACCCCGGCCGGGTCATACCTAAGACTTTAAAATTGGCAATCTAGTGGCTGCTCCGCCTGGCGTCTGGCATTATGTATGGGGTGAGTGCTAGGACTGGTTGGTCCGGTGTCAGAATAATGTGACTGGGTGAGACATGAAGCCTGTGCTGCGACTTCTGTCTTGTGTGTGGCGCACGTTATATGTCAAAGCAGCACCGCCCTGCTATGGCCCTTCGTGGTCGGCTGGGCGTTAAAGCAAACAAACAAACAAACCAAATAAAGAAAGAAAGAATGAAACAAGTTATAATGATTTGGAGTTCTATGAGTTAAGTGTGATGCGTGTATGGTCGGTGAAAAACTTAATATATCTTCGTTCATCGTATGTGGTTTGGTGTAATATGAAACACATTTGACATTCCATTGTCTAAGACTGGGAGTGTTCTTCCCAGCATTGTGCAGCCTAATAAAACTGGACAAATTATGCATTGGGAAGTAGAAGTTACTCTGAGACACAAGAAAAGACAAGTTACCAATCGTTTGCGCAAAAAAGGATTGCGAACTCATAGTTTGTTGCTCATGTTGTGAAATTTATGAAATAGTGAAGATTCTTGTTTAAACGAGTTTTATTTTGTTTTACAGGTACCGGGAGCACTGCTGACATGAACGCTGGAGCCTACACCAAGTCTCACACACAGGTAATTTGACGTGCAATGTTCATCTCTGTGGGTTTTTTTTTATAGTGTTTTTAAAAAAAATATGGGAGAAAAATCATTTGTACGATGGAAAGATTTTCACAGTGCTTTCCGTTGAAATGGGGCTTGCATATTTCAGTACACAGTATTGTACATCTTCGGAATGTTAAGAGGTATCTGCTCATGGTGAGAAGATCAAGGAATATTCATACATCATGCCAGGAATTTAAATAGCACAAAGTATACTTAGCGCACAGAAAATTAATCCCTGAAATTACCAATGTAATAAAATATGTAGTCAGTTTAAGATCTGATGAAGAGGCTTTTTCAATTTTTGTTGAAAAGGTTTGAATCAAAAGCTTCATGCAGATGCATGAAAGCTGTACTTGTGCATATAATAAGACTAATAATGACAGCTTATATGCTCTCCGCGCTTAACATATCAAATACATATCCATTTCTCTGGAGAGAAAAAATTATACGCTCCGGCATCCTTTTGCTCAACTATTTGTAGGTAATCGATGTGAATAGAAAGTACTGCACCACCAATTTGATGTGGCGAATAATGTTCCATTAGTTTTCCTGGTTAAGAGTTATGATACCTCTGAATATTTGCATGAAGTTTGAAGTTTGAACACTCATTGCGAACTGAATGTGACTATTGCATTCTACTGAACGCTGTGAGGACACAACTTCTGTTCAACAGACTGACCAACAGTAGAAGGGTGGATATGTCGCTTATCCACTGAGATGATATTGCAAGCCTTCGTCTTTCTTTTGAGAACATACAAAATGGAGAGTTAGCTTCCAAGGCGAACACACAATTTCTGTCATTGTTGATTCTCTCTGGAGACATCACTGCTTTCTTGTTGAATAATCTTTCTGTTTAGTATTCAGGCACTCGAAAATGACAGTGTTTTAGTTTGCGCTTAAATATTCTTAAGACTTAATTTGATGCAACCCCTAATTTAACCCTTCAAATAGTTTCTCATTGTAAAATTCTACGTGCTGTAAAGGAAGCGCTATATATTATAAATGTACTCTTTATTATTATTCTGGTTGTTACGTGAGATTAATTTGTTTCGCCTTCTCTTTCCGCAGGGATTTGACAAGCAAGGGTTCCCTGGAGGCACTCCTCCGCCCTTCAACCTGCCGATGGCCAACGCATCGCAGGCTGGGCAGCTTGCAGCTCCTGCCGCACCGTACGGAGCTCCGTTCCTGCCCATGATGCCCCCTCAGGCCCACAACCAGACCATCCTGCACCACGCTCTGCAGCAGGTATGCTCACCCACACATTGCTGTCCTTATCTTGTCACCCTTGTACAGTGGAACCCCTCTTGTGAGACCCTATCCTCTCTACATTGCGCTCCATAAAACCACAATTAGACTTCTCTTACTAAGGTAAGCTCGTCATCGTTTTGTCATTTTAAGACCCCCATTCAAGACCTTGATTTTTCAGTTTATCTGTTCATCAGTTCATTAACCTCCATTTTAAGACTTTCCTTTATTTTCTTCGATATTTTTAATTCTTAAAAGGGGAGTTCCACTGTACTTGCCCCTCCCCCAACTCCTCATGCCTACATGTAAGCAGTAGCAGGTTGGGTTTTGGGGAATGAGATAAGATATATAGGATTTGCAGTGTGTGTGTGTGTGTACGTGCGTGCGTACATGCGTGTGCTTCCAAGGTTGTAGGTTTCATACCTGTCAAGCTCTTGAGGACTCTTACCATAAGATTTTGCTCAAAAAAACATAATTAAGCACAAACAATCATAAGAAACACGCACGAGTGCAAAAGTCATCACGTTAAAGACCAAAAAACAAAACACACACACAAAACCCAAGCAATCAGTCATTTGATTTCATACCAGAAAAACACATGTTTGTCAATACCAATCTGCACTTTATTGTCAAAAAACAAGAAAGGTAGGTGGTTGGAACGTTTGTTATTGACAAAACAATACATTCACAGATATTTCGACCCAACGGTCTTTTAAGTGAACAGACAAACAAATATTCACACAAAACTTATCTTGATAGTTCTATCAGTTTACGTCCACTCGTCAGGAAGCCAAGCGAATGAATCATTCATTCATGAAATTCGGTCTGTAGCCTTCCTTTGAACTTTATAGTGGAACCTTCGAGTAAAGATGATTCTTTTCAGAGTTTCCTGATGATAACGTCTGTAACTTTGCCTACATTTTTCGACCACCTTCCCTTAATTTTCTCAGATTTTAGTGGGTTTCAAAAAAGGCATTTTGCTGCTCATGAACACTTGAAACTAAACACATAAATGTAGGCTATGTATATGTGCAGGACTCAGGCGCCGGATCGGGGCGCGGCCTCCAGCAGGCAGCCAATCAGGGCAAGTCCGGGACCGCTAAGCCCTATGGCAGCAACTGGGGCTACTAGCCCTACCAGCGGCGACAGGCAACACATGCTTCATCTGTTTTAACGTCAAGGACTCTTCAGTCTCACACAAGACGGGCAGATGGGAGAAGAGAGTTGAGGCAACCAAATGCCTCGCTCTTCCCTGGCATTGAAACGGTTGCTGTGGATTTTGGCATGATCATTTTTTCCAGCTGTCCGGAGGGGCAGCTGCGTCACGTCACGCCGACAAAACAAAAAGCCTAGTCCTTGGGGCTAACACTGGCATGTGTATGTATCAAAGTCCGTGTTTTTTGCGCTAGTTTCCCTCTCTTACTGTCTTTTTTTTCTCCTTCTAAACCATCTTTAGGCATTTTTGTTCCATCAGCTCGCACAAGTAAACTCTTTATCTTTTGAGTCTGTATTATCATCATCACTTGATACTTTTGCTTTTACGTTATCTTTGTGAGTGTGATCTTCATCCTTGGTCATTCAAGAGCCTCCCACTTCAAACCTTTAGCTGGTTTTGTGTACATAGCCGTTTTGAGATAATTATCACGTTGAACACATTGGTTTTGAGTGTATAGATTTTGGTCAGAAGTGCTTATGATGTTTTTAACTTTTTATTTTTTTTCTCATCATCATCATTGTTGCTGCTCCATGGTGGGTTGTCATTACAAACGCTTCACACATGGGAGTTGATCCGAAATCTGCTGTACAAATTTAAAGAAATGGATATCACAGATGCTATATTAATGTAGACTCGCCAATGTTTTTCCTTGTGTGTTGTTGTCTAAATATCTCCCCCATTTCCAGGTTCACAAAGAAAGCATGTTAGAATTCGTACAATAAGTTTACGGTGCCTTACCGACACAATATTAGCCAAGTCCGCCATGGTAGCTGGCCGAAGGAGTGTGGTCCATTTATACCGCCGTTTTTGAGCGGGTATCGGAGGGATTCACAAACCTTCTGAGCTTGAAAGAAATGACGCTCAGTGCTCTGCATTAACTTCGGGGTCCAATGAGAAATATAAGAAAATCGCATGTACATTAGATTTTATACGCAGAAGATCTGTTGGATTTCTTTGTAAATGACAATCATATTCCTTCGTGCCAGCTCAACAAGGGGGGCAGTGTTCTGTTTGTGTGGGTGAGATTTAAAGTTGATGATTGACCATCAGAAAGCTAATGAAGACCTTTCACACACTGAATATTATTATTATTACTATGACGCTCAGTTTTTCAAATTACTGCTATTCGAGTACGACATTTCCTAACATTCTCTTGGTGTGTGTGTATGTGAAGTCAGCATTTCTTGTGTTAGAATATCTGTTGATTGGCAGTTTTTAGCATTTCTATCCTATAATTGTATACTGTATAATGTACTAATTTTTGTTTCCTTTTTTTCTTTCTTGTGTTGGAAAAAAAGTGTTTGCTTTTTAAGAAAAAATTGTGATGTAAAAAAACTTGGAAAAAAAGAAAAAAGAAAAGAAAGTTGTTCTTGTCTGTGAACGAATGCTGTCTTTTGGGCATCTACTTTTGATGTGCGTTTGAGTGAGCGTAGTTTAGAAAGTGTGAATAAGATTTTCTCAGAGTTTTGGAGGTCTTAAAAAGGGGGTTCCAATGTACATGCCAATATTTCTGGAAGAATGTGGAGAATACATGCCAATATTTCTGGGAGAATGTGGAGAGCACATGCCAACATTTCTGGAAGAATGTGGAGAATACATGCCAATATTTCTGGGAGAATCTGGAGAATACATGCCAATATTTCTGGGATAATACGGAGAATACATGCCAATATTTCTGGGAGAATGTGGAGAATGCCAATATTTCTGGGAGAATGTGGAGAATGCATGCCAATATTTCTGGGAGAATGTGGAGAATACATGCTAATATTTCTGGGAGAATGTGGAGAATACATGCCAATATTTCTGGGAGAACGTGGAGAATACATGCCAATATTTCTGGGAGAATGTGGAGAATACATGCCAATATTTCTGGGAGAATGTGGAGAATACATGCCAATATTTCTGGGAGAATGTGGAGAATACATGCCAATATTTCTGGGAGAATGTGGAGAATACATGCCAATATTTCTGGAAGAATGTGGAGAATACATGCCAATATTTCTGGGAGAATGTGGAGAATACATGCTAATATTTCTGGGAGAATGTGGAGAATACATGCCAATATTTCTGGAAGAATGTGGAGAATACATGCCAATATTTCTGGGAGAATGTGGAGAATACATGCCAATATTTCTGGGAGAATGTGGAGAATACATGCCAATATTTCTGGGAGAATGTGGAGAATACATGCCAATATTTCTGGGAGAATGTGGAGAATACATGCCAATATTTCTGGGAGAATGTGGAGAATACATGCCAATATTTCTGGAAGAATGTGGAGAATACATGCCAATATTTCTGGGAGAATGTGGAGAATACATGCCAATATTTCTGGGAGAATGTGGAGAATACATGCCAATATTTCTGGGAGAATGTGGAGAATACATGCCAATATTTCTGGGAGAATGTGGAGAGTACATGCCAATATTTCTGGAAGAATGTGGAGAATACATGCCAATATTTCTGGGAGAATGTGGAGAATACATGCCAATATTTCTGGAAGAATGTGGAGAATACATGCCAATATTTCTGGAAGGATGTGGAGAATACATGCCAATATTTCTGGGAGAATGTGGAGTTATACAAAATACGAAGGACCTCACACAGTACAGACACTTAGAAACTCAGGAGCAACAGTTAACACACCACCACTGTCATTCAAACAATGAGGACCAAGTCACCAAGGTATGGAAAAAAAAGAAGCATGCAATAGCCTTGTGGCTCGTTCTCTTCTCCAAACACAAAAATCGCCATTCAATCATTAAAAAAAAATTCTTCTGTAGCGTGCATCATTCAAAGTCTGTCCCAATTTCTGATTGTCATGAATATGATTTGATTGAAGATACAAATAAAACTAAACACAATGGACTACAATCTTGAAGCATATCTGAAATAAAATCATTGTGTGGAAATCAAATCTTGAAACATTATCTGAAAACAAGCTTCAAGCTGAATATCACACTTTGCACAGTAATAAGGATCAACAATTCTTACTGACCATACAACTGCAGTCAAATAAAGATGAAGGACAATAGATCATTTACTCTTACATTTTGATGCTGCTAGTATTACTATTAAAATTATCACCAATAGTTATATACAAATTGAATTCAGGATAATATGAAGTGAACTCCAACTTGATTGAATTACAATATAAAGTGAACTCGGGACGTTTTGGTCCATACTTTTACGTTGTGATAATATTACTCAGTGATAATATAAAGTGAACTCGGCGGGACGTTTTGGTCCATATTATTATGTTGTGATAATATTACTCGGTGATAATATAAATTGTAATTCAATCAAGTTGGCGTTTTAATGAAACAGATCCTGTGATTGGTCAGAATGCCCCAACTCATTAAAAATTACCTGTCATTAATTGTCGATAACCACTCGCTAAAAAAGCCATTAACCACCTGCTGCCGAGGCGCATTGATACAACCTCAACTAGTCTTGGTTAGCTTTGAGGGTCATTTTACAAGTAGGAAATATGAAGGCCAACGAAATACCGAGACCGTAAGGTATGCGAAGTGATGACGTCGAATACGTGACGTAAGTTGATGCATGAATTCTTCCGGACTACGTTAATCAATTCAAAAGATCGCTTTTGTGATGAAAAGAATTTGTTTTAGAGTTTGCTGTCCAGAAACCCGTCAAAAAAAGAAGGGAAAATGTATGTGAAAGAAAACAAAACAGGAGCAGAGTGATAAGATAGGAATACAGAGACATATTTCTTGGGACTTGACCCTTGCAGGTAGGTGGACTGAAAGTGTGTGAACAGAACAGAACCAATTCTGTCTGTTTACCATCGCATGAAAGCAGGAAAGAGATCGTCGTCAGATTGAATTACAATAACATAGATATGTCTCGGTCTTCATCGTGGATTGACGTCCTCCCAAAGTCTAATTGAAGCCCTCCGCGGTCCGTCGCTTCGCTCACGGTCGGGCTTCAATTAGCTTTGGTCGGGCGTCAAGCCACGATGACGACCTCGAAGTTTCAAATGGAAGCATGTTAATGTGTAAGTGAACTCAGGATGTTTAAATTGGTTCCTACTTTTACGTTGTGATAATATTACTCGGTGATAATATGAAGTGAACTCGGGACGTTTTGGTCACTGCCGGGCCCTTACAAGTTACATTGTGATGATATTACTAATATTAATACGTAGGGGAAGGGCTCCTAATATGGACCACTTTTTGTTTCATGCTGATAACTTGCTTGTTTTCTTGCGAAGAAGTTTCATTTTGTGTTTGGTAGTCCTTCTCTCTTAGGTTACCCGTTAGGCCTAATTAGAGTGAAATAGCTCTGATAGATATTCAGCAAAAATTAAATACAGACAAAATCACAAAGGGTCCATATTAGGAGCCTGGGCGCCTAAAATGGACCAGTGAAGCGGCCTTCACGGATCACTGTAAAAAGCCCCCTATACTTCAAAATAACATGATACAACTTAGTGTGCAAGTCAGACTATTAATTAAAATATGCTTTAAATTTATCTGTTTCGGGTTGATGAGAGCATTATTTGAAGCACACCAGGAAACTAAAGAAGCTTATCAAAAACAGAGTGAAATTAAGTGAAATTATCAACTTAAAATAGGCTTTAGCTTTTATTTTCTTCGATTTGTTGAAGGTGGTCCATATTAGGGGAATCACACATACTTTGAGATTTTGCTATTATTTTTCGTTTGCAGGAGAAACACGGGGTCAAGACTGCTAAATTGTAACAAATACGGTCTTAGCTGTCATATAAAGCAATGTTTGTGTTATAAAAGCGTTGGCTGTGGACAGAAACGAGTCCGTTTTCGGCGGCAAATTTAGAGTGAACCATGCCAAAAGTGAAAAAAAGAGAAAAAGCCTAACGGTTTTGAGGTTGTGTTTCTGCAACTGTTTTGACATGTGCAAGTTGTCCAGAGAGGGTGAATACAGCCAATAAAAAAATGTGAGCGCTCTAGCGCCGTTACTAGTTTGCCAGAACAGGAGGTGGTCCATATTAGGAGCCGGTCCATATTAGGAGCCCTTCCCCTACAAGGAGGACTCAGGACGTTGAGCTCACTGGTTGTATATTGTGATAAAATCACTAACAGTTAAACTATACATATATACAATCTGAACTCGGGACGTTTTGGTCACTGACTCGCTAGTGATGTTCAGTTTAAGCAAATATGAGTGTTAGTAGGCCTCTGGCGTCACATGGCCCGAAAGAAGGGAAATGCAGTGTTCAATCGATACATTTTGGTAATCATCGGCGTCACACACCGTTCAAAATGCTCGTCACATCTGAAGAAATCACGACGCAGGTTTGGAAGATTTGAACGAAGTTTCAGTGTTTTGCCGACGGACTGCCTTCGAGTCACATCTGCAAAAATGACGGCGCAGTCTTGGAAGATTTGTAAGAAGTCTCAGGGTTTTTGTCCACTGCCGTCGCGGCCAAACGACATCATGATCCCGGTCAGAATACGGCTCATGGCAGACACATGGGCGCTTGGTATGTAGTAGTAGTACTGAGGGACTGGAACAAGTTGTCCATAAGCCTCGCGGCTTTTTAAGCGTCCCATCTCATTTTCAGAGTTGTTGTAGGTCAGTCATATTTAACATGCTCAAAATCGCTTTCTCAATATCAATCATCACACAAATAGAGTGACTCAATAATGATGTTTTCTTTGTCTATCAGATTCTTGAGGTATGACGTGTAAGGAGACACTTGCACGTAGTCACTGGGCCGTCGCTTGGTTATAAATACATAGGTCCAGAAGCACTAAGTGTAGCCAAGGTACGTGTACATGTAGCTATGGCGTCAACCGCACACGTACTATGTACAATAGAAACTTGACCACCAAATTCACCACGCCTGCGGACGAAGTCTAGGAAGACACCAGACAGTTGCGCAAGGCGAAGAACAGAACAATTGCAGTGGCCACCCGAAACAAAGAAGGCAGATTCACAAATGCTGCCGCGTGATCCAGAACTGAAAAAGAGAAAAAAATATATAATTCCCGGCTCACCATCTCAGATTGGGCAAGAGTTTTACATGGGAGTTATAATAAATTATCATCCCTCCGCCGGACACACGCAAATCATCAGCCTGTGTGCAGCCTGTGCAGTGGGATTTTGTTTTCTATGAATTTATTTTGTAACAGGCACTATAGTGTCTGTCTGCAAAATTAATGGATACAAAATCCCACTCCCCCCAGGAAGCATGTGATGGGTTTTTGTTTTGTTTTTAGTATATGTTCAAGTGGAGGAACGGTCCTGTCCAATGCGAAGAACTGGTAAGATCTGAGATGGTGAACCGACTGTGTCTTGAAGAAACTGGAAACCAACAAGAAACAAATTGTTTTATCTGCTGTCATTTCCTGTATCGGACTGTGACAAAAGATTATATGATATGATGAATCGACGTATTTTTTGTTCAGCTGCGTAAATTGATCCTAATTTTGATCAGGGGTTTAACATTGAAGAGAGAGAGAGTGAGAGAATACGAATACGAAAGTTTAGTTGCTATGGGCCATTACATAATATCGCGCGCGAGAGAGAGACAGAGAGAGATAGAGCTAGAGAGAGACAGAAGACAGACAGAGAGAGTTTATTGCAGGTCATGAGACGGGCCATGTCAGCATCAAGCCAATTCTCACTCACCACACTCATAGCCATATCGTGCCATGACATCATGCACCGTGCCATTTTTTGTCTTGGTTATTCTGTTCCCACACGCACCTTCCACGCATTTGTAGTAATTTCGAAAAACACTGGAAACAAAAGAGCAGAGATTGAAATCACACACACACACACACACACACCACACACACACACACACGTGGGGAAACAACAACTGATAACATACACTAAAACATTTTGCATGAACTTATTTTTTTATTACTCGGACAGTGTGTGTGTGTGCGTGTGTGTGTGTGTGTGTGTTTGTGTTTGTGTGTGTGTGTGTGGGTGTGTTTGTGTGTGTTTTGTTTGCGTGCGTGCGTGTGTGTGTTACCGGCAAATGACGAAGATGTTAGAACCCAGCGCTCTGACAGGTTCAATGGTTTTCTCCAGATCCGCTGTACAAGCGTCCACAACAGTGTTGTCACATCCCTGTCCCAGCGTAGCAGGAACTGAAGGGAGTGAAGACACAACAACTGACAGTGTAGGATCAGTTACTGTTTTAAAACGAAACCAGCTCCCACCTGGAAACCGACTTTCTAATCGCTGGCCGGAAATTTATAAACTTTGACATTCACTCGCTCAGTCAATCAACTCATCAATAAGTCAGTCAATCAGCCAAATCATCAATAAGTTAATCAATACGTTAACCAATACGTGAACCAATAAGTTAATTAATCAATCAATCAATCAATCAATCAATCAATTTCTTAAAAATAAATATACATTCATTCTTCAAGCATGCGTGCTCTCTCTCTCTCTCTCTCTCTCTCTCTCTCTCTCTCTCTCTCTCTCTCTCTCTCTCTCTCTCTCTCTCTCTCTCTCTCTCTCTCTCTATCTCGCTCTCTCTCTCTCTCTCTCTCTCTCTCTCTCTCTCTCTCTCTCTCTCTCTCTCTCTCTCTCTCTCTCTCTCTCTCTGTGATGATGTTTGCAATGTCTTGCTTGTTTGATTGTTTTCCTTAAAATGCAATGTATGGCTTAGATAGAGTATGATGTTGAGAAAGTGCAAGCTGCTCTATACCACTTAATTCACATCAATTAACTCGCAATTTACATCAATGCAATGCATTTTGTGTACATATGTATAATGTGTTTTCACTTTAGTTATCTGTTACAATGTAGAATTTTTATTTTTTAAATTTTTAAAATTTTTTTATCTTGTATTTTTACTTCATTGTTGTAGTTAGTTCCTCTTTAGGGCGAGGGCTGGATGTAAAAAAGCAGACCACTGCTTAATCTACTACCCTCGTTAAATAAAGAATTGTCATTGTCATTGTCATTGTCTCTCGCTCTCTCTCTCTCTCTCTCTCTCTCTCTCTCTCTCTCTCTCTCTCTCTCTCTCTCTCTCTCTCTCTCGCTCTCTTTCTCTCTCTCGCTCTCTCTCTCACTCTCTCTCTCTCTCTCTTTCTCTCTCTCTCTCTCTCTCGCTCTCTCTCTCTCTCATTTCACTCTATTTCTCTCTCTCTCTCTCTAACTCTTTCTCTCTCTCTCTCCCCCCCCCCTCCCCGCCTATCTTTTTTGCTTTACTATCCGGGTCCATCTTTCTCGACTCTTAAACACGGTTTCTTACCTATGACCACCAACAGAAGAAGAAGATGAGCAGCAGATGTCATGATGCTGTGTTGAAAACCAAGCGAAATCCGGTCTTTTGGTTGCCCTTGGTGTTTAACGTCCCTTCAGCGTATTTGGCAATGAAGGACCGATTCCAGTTTGTATCCTTTCTCACTGTACATGGTGGTCTCCGTGTTTAAAGATATCATTTATCTATGTCACAGTAAAACGTAGTAGACTTTTAAGTGATTCACCTGCGAAAAGATATAGTGTCTGTTCGATCTAGGAAACCGTATTCATGTAGAGAAGAAGCTTGTCATATTCAGGAGAGAGTGTCGCTAATTTTGTTTCTCTCGTCCTTTGGTTTTTGAATCTTTGTTTCTTCGTTGTCTCTTCTTCCTGTCCGCTTTGTTTACTTGAATCGACAATTCCTGACACGACGAAGCACCTTGGGATTAAACACAGAGCGGCTCAGTTGCCACTGCGCAGAGAGTAGAAACGCATTCCTTTGATGATATTGTCTTTGCACAGTATCGTCAGAAAGATTAAATCGCACACTTTCAATCATATGTGACTTATTTGCTGTAACGTTCGTTAAATTTATTTTCCCTTTTTTTGTTCAAACATGAGCACAACACACAACGCTGCCTTCTTAAGAAGATTGGGGTCAGTACATTCTACCTATGATATCAGTCTGTTTGTATACACACACACACACAAAAAAAGCTAAACATATATATAACTGTTTCTTTAGAATCTCTTGCCAAAATATTTGACGTGTAAAGCAACAAAAAAAAAATTGATTTGTCAGTATTGAATTCAAGATTCCCGCTAAAGAATAAATGGTACAATGCTAGTCTTTTGAACCTGAGATATTGGGCTTTCTGCGACTGCTGCAATGCAGCGCATAATGCCAAATAAAAGGCATTCAGTGTTTTATAGTGTCGTTCTGTGGCAGGAAAGAAAGTGTGTCAGCGGTTAGCGTGTCAGTGCAGGACGGCGAATGACCAGCAAACAAAGCGTTTTCGGTGGTCCGTACTTGTTGATCAATACTGAATAGTTTTGGGTTATATATTAGCAGTCAAATTCGGTAGAGTCAATGCTTTATGTCCGCAAATAACAGCGGTTTCCTTTGTCAAAATATCAATACAATATCTTGCTCCATATGATGAATAATGATACTGAAGTTAAAGAAAACGTTCTTTTTTGTTTGGCAAAAGGAACACACACACAAACTAGTACGGCTTACATGTGCCTCTGGCTCAAAGAAGGGAAATATAATCTTCAATCAATAAAACCTACATTTTGCTTTACCCACATCACGGTCCTTGAAATGTAAAATACCGCATTCTTATGCGAACACGAAACCCCTGTCCTTTTCATGTGCCATTCCAGTTGCATTATTCCGTTTGCTTGTTCATAATTATAGTTAGAGTCTAACTGTTCTGTCCTTTGGATCTGACTATGGCTCCCCGTTTTTTTAAGTACACTCCTGGGGTAGCGTGCGCAGCTGGACGGAAGGAAGCCAATCACTTTTGGATTGGTTGAATTCTCAAACAAATCTTAATTGCAACCAATCCGACCCAGAGATTGATTTTCACCTTTAGTTGGGCACTTCCTCGTGCACACAACACCCCCATGGCTGGGGAGCACGAGCCGAAAGTGGGTGCCACCCAAACGGGAGAGAACAAACCGCAGGGTCCGATTGGTTAAAATCACACAAAAAATCTCTATTTCAACCAATCCAACACTACGGGTGGCTCCCGTTTAGATAGTAACTTCCTTGTGCACTTCAGCCCTGATTTCCAAATCAATTTTGTTAGAGCACCTCCCTCTCTCTCCCTCCCCTAGATTCAAACCTACTAGCCACCCCCCCCCCCCCCCCCCCGTCCCCTTCCCCTCAACCAATCTCTCCCTCGGTTCACTCAAGTATTCTGCACGCATGATCCTTAAGGGCAGAATATACCTGCGCAGATTCGGCGGCACAGACGACGCACGGCCTATTATTTATGCCGCGATAAGGATTATGACGAGTACTTGGCCTGTTTTCCGTTCATGCACCGTGTAGCGGGCTGGGATAAGCTGCGTCGTCGGTCCTGCTGAAGTTACATATGTGAGCGGAGCCCTTTATGTTACAAAACGTATTCACATTCTCTTTGTATGTATGTCAAGGACATCGATTTCCCGTTTTGGCGGATTGCCTTACAATACTTGTGTGTGCTGCTCTAGTTGTAAATGGTGCATGGCTTGTGCTATGTATTCTGAAATGTCACGTCATGACTGATTAACATGAATATATCCGTTGGCCGCACGGTAACTGCTGCCATTAGAATTTTGTCCTTTTGGGCACTGCAAGCTTTGAATTGATGTTGGTAACCGAAACAGTCATTTCATGCAAAACTGCAGGCTAGTGTCTGCAAACTTCGTCTGCGGTTGCTGGCCTACTTGATCCATTTTTTTAAAATCGGTCCGCTTCATTCTCTCCGTTAGTTCAGAGGCTGAAACATTACCAAAGGGACACCATGTTGTGTCGATGTCGTTGCTTTTTCAAAGTTTCAGTACGAGTTCTTTCCCTTTCGCTTCTTCTCATGAGGTTGTCGTACTCTCTTCTTTTTTGTGTTACTTCCTTTTTACATTTAGTCAAGTTTTGACTAAATGTTTCAACCTAGAGGGGGAATCGAGACGAGGCTCGTGGTGTATGTGCGTGCGTGTGTGTGTGTGTGTGTGTGTGTGTGTGTGTGTGTGTGTGTGTAGAGCGATTCAGACTAAACTACTGGACCGATCTTTATGAAATTTGACATGAGAGTTCCTGGGTATGAAATCCCCGAACGTTTTTTTCATTTTTTTGATAAATGTCTTTGATGACGTCATATCCGGCTTTTCGTGAAAGTTGAGGCGGCACTGTCACGCCCTCATTTTTCAACCAAATTGGTTGAAATTTTGGTCAAGTAATCTTCGACGAAGCCCGGGGTTCGGTATTGCATTTCAGCTTGGTGGCTTAAAAATTAATTAATGACTTTGGTCATTAAAAATCTGAAAATTGTAAAAAAAAAAAAAAATTTATAAAACGATCCAAATTTACGTTTATCTTATTCTCCATCATTTGCTGATTCCAAAAACATATAAATATGTTATATTCGGATTAAAAACAAGCTCTGAAAATTAAATATATAAAAATTATTATCAAAATTAAATTGTCCAAATCAATTTAAAAACACTTTCATCTTATTCCTTGTCGGTTCCTGATTCCAAAAACATATAGATATGATATGTTTGGATTAAAAACACGCTCAGAAAGTTAAAACACAGAGAGGTACAGAAAAGCGTGCTATCCTTCTTAGCGTAACCACTACCCCGCTCTTCTTGTCAATTTCACTGCCTTTGCCATGAGCGGTGGCCTGACGATGCTACGAGTAAAATGGCATTGCGTTTCATTCTGTGAGTTCGACAGCTACTTGACTAAATATTGTATTTTCGCCTTACGCGACTTGTTTGTGTTACTTCCTTTTTACATTTAGTCAAGTTTTGACTAAATGTTTCAACCTAGAGGGGGAATCGAGACGAGGCTCGTGGTGTATGTGTGTGTGTGTGTGTGTGTGTGTGTGTGTGTGTGTGTGTCTCTCTGTGTGTGTAGAGCGATTCAGAGTAAACTACTGGACCGATCTTTATGAAACTTGACATGAGAGTTCCTGGGTATGATATCCCCAGACATTTTTCATTTTATTGATAAATGTCTTTGATGACGTCATATCCGGCTTTTTGTAAAAATTGAGGCGGCACTGTCACACCCTCATTTTTTGATGAAATTGATTGCAATTGTAGTTAAGTAATCTTCGACAAATCCTGGACTTTGGTATTGCATTTCAGCTTGGAGGCTTAAACATTAATTGATGATTGTGGTCATTAAAAATCTATAAATTGTAATCAAACTGACTTTTTTATAAAACGATCCAAAACCAATTTCATCTTTTTCTTCATCATTTTCTGATTCCAAAAACATATAAATCTATATATATACGACTAGTGTCTGTGTGTCTGTCTTTCTGTGTGTCCGAGTCTGTGCGCGATGCGCGGCCAAGGTTCTTGATGGATCTGTTTCAAATTTGGTGATTATATTCAGGTACACCCTGGACACAACCTGGTCGATGAGATATTTCAACACGTGCTCTCAGCGCGCAGCGCTGTGCGCGCTGAACCGATTTTGGTTTTTTTGGTCTGGATCCACTACCAGTAACTCTTCCTTATCTTCTCCAGTGTTTTCAGCCGCGATTATCTCCCTTCCTCAGTGTGGCGTCAATCCATATTCCCGTTACTACGCTACTATTTTTAGAAGGTCACTGCACGTTACTATTTTTAAAAGGTCTCCAGTGTTTTGCGCGTTTATCTCCTTTCCTTCGTGCGCCGGCAAAGCCGGCGTACACCCGGCAAAGCCGGGTCCCAGGCGCAGCCTCGTATTCGGCTCTACTTCTTCCCGGCGAAGCCGGTACCCGGCGAAGCGGGTAATCATCTAGTATGTTATATTCGGATTAAACACAAGCTCTGAAAATTAAAAATATAAAAAATATGATTGAAATAAAATTTCCGAAATATGATTAAAATTAAATTTACGAAATCGATTTCAAAATAATTTCATCTTATTCCTTGTCGGTTTCTGATTCCAAAAACATATAGATATGATATGTTTGGATTAAAAACAAGCTCAGAAAGTCAAAAAGAAAAGAGATGCAGAAAAGCGTGCTATCCTGCTCAGGGGAACCACTACCGCGCTATTCTGGATCGTCAATTCCACTGCCTGTGCCATGAGCGGTGGACTGACGATGCTACCAGTATACGGTTTTGCTGAACAAATGCAGTGCGTTCAGTTTGATTCTGTGAATTCGACAGCTTGACTAAGACGTGTTGTATTTTCGCCTTACGCGACTTGTTTCTTATTGTGTGTGCATGCTATACTTGAATACTTTTTAAGGTAAACTATATAAATCACTGCATATTTTGTTGGTGACAGTGTATTTGGTTCACACGACTCAAACTGATGACGAAAAAGGAAAAATACAATGCTCATGACACACGACATAATTGCCACTTCACATTTTCTCACATAGTTATTAAGTTTACAATTAATTCACACACACACACACACACACACACACACACACACACACACACACACACACACACACACACACACACACACACACACACACACACACACACACACACACACACGAGAGCACAAAGAAGTAGAATTTTAATTTTATTCCAACAAACTGATAAAACAACATCAATATCACAGCTTGAACAGTGGCCTCAAAGTGGAAAAAAAATCTCTTCACGCCGAGTGTGTTAATTGTACTATATTAAAAACAAGCTTTACTTTATCTATTTTTTGAACATATTCTAACATGTCGTTCTAAAGATCTTCTGTTAGGTATTGATTCAAAGTAAGAATAGTTTCAGAAAAATCTTCATTTTAAATCTATTTTTTTATAGTAATAATACATTACAAAATAAAAGAAAAAAAATTGCCGGATTATTTATGATGGGTATCATCAGATATCCTTTGATATATTACTTAAGTGTAGAAATATAGAAAAATCGTCTCTTAAAAAAAAAGAAGAAGCAAAACAGAAAATTAACGACAAGTTCAACTTAACAAAGATAGCTCATGACATTCATAGACGAAAGATTATAGGAAGGATTCGGACAAAAATAAAAGGAAAGTTTTATTAAAAAAAAGAAGAGAACAAAGAAATGAAGTAGAAACTGAATGTATATTGAATACTCATATTACTTGTTATTAGTACACATATCTACCTGTAATCTATGTCCACACGTTTCTCAAATTTGTCGAAACAATGTATATAAAACGGCAATAAAATTCAAGTGCACTGCTCACTGTTCAGACAATTAATTAAACATTGGTTGCAATCCACACAATTAATTCAAAGAACGACACAATCAGCAGTTGGACACAGGCACAGAACCAGAGAAATGTCAAAGATTACGAGTAAACATCAGCAGGCAGTTATATAAATAATAATCTATAGAGAGTAAAGTGTATAAACATCTAGGGCTGTTTTCAGTATTGTTGATAACATGTTCTGTTTGATTAAGGGTATTCAGCCGGTAGTTCCTTGTTTTCACTACCTATTTTATTCATGTTTTTATTACTTAGTTAGTGGGAGAATTTTTTGTAATGTATGTTTGATGGTGTATGCTTTTAATTAAGCGTTGTTGACTATGAATGTTGATGTAAATGCTTGTATAACTGTGTTTTAATTTGATTTTAAATGCGTCAAGCGCAAAGAGCATAATTGGAAAGTTATGATGTTGCGCTATATAAATGCTCATTTATTATTATTATTATTATTATTATTATTATCATTATTATTATTATTATTATTATTATAAAAAAGTTACAAAAAAGCAATAGACAGCACATTCTAAAAGTAGCATTTTCCGAGTAGTAGGAAATGTGTAACACTTTGTGCAGTCGCGACCAAAAAGCAGCATAAATGATGTACACACCAAACAAAAACAAATAGTAAAACATCATTAAATTAAGTTTTTGAGACAACTTTGAAGAAGTTAACCGTCTTGCGACAAAGTATAGCATCTTCATGTCAGTGAATAAAGAATAATCTTACCTCAGAATTAAAGGTTACAGTACCGAGCGATTATGAAGAAAGTTAGCCAAAGGGAAACAAAATACCTACTTGCAAACATTATGGCTTTATGGAACCATGAAAACCCTCAAATTCTAACATTTTAGTACGGAGTGAGTTGCCAAACGAGAAACAATAAGAAGAAAAAGAAGTCATGGTTTTATTCGTGATAAAAAAAAACCCACACAAATGGAAAGGGATACAGCTTGGAACAATAATCAAAGACCAGTTTTAAAAAAGAAAAGAAAATGAAGGAAGGAACAAAGCGATTTAAAAAAAAAACTAAGAAAGAGGGAATAAGAGAGCAAAAAGGTTACATTCTGCAGAGCACTCTAAACAAGGAAATCAAACATGAACGTACGGAAAGCCCTGTTCAATGCTTTACAAAAACAGTGGGTAAACCATCGGGCAATGTAAATTTGTGATGCATCCTTGTTGTTTTAAGTACTTTGCAATGTTCAATGCTTTACAAAAACAGTAGGTAAACCATCAGGTAACGTAAATAATGGATGCCTCCCTCTCGGAGTATTGTGCAGGACACCAACCGAGCGAGTCTCAAAAGAAGCAGCAAATCAATATTTTGTGACGTCAATAATTAACGTTCTACCCAGAGGCAAACAAGGTTTTGTTTCTTCAGTCTTGGGCACATCATAGAGAACTTTGTCTGAAGAGCACGAAGTGCTATGTTGCTCCCAGAGATGTGAATAACAGCGAAGTATGGTACTATCTACGAAAGGGGGTTGTTATTCCATCTGCACCAAAGGTTTTGACCCCTCTGTGCAAATTATTGATGGCATTTAGTCGAAGGTTCAAATTTCCATCATGATTCTGCTCGATGTTTTGCCAATTTTTAACAATCCGAATTTAAAGGAAAATACCTTTGCTTCGCGCACAGGTCTACATAACGGTTCTTTATCGTACCTATGAGGACAGGGACTGTGTTTTCTGCTTCAGAATTCACACACTAGATTGCTACTATGGATAGAGCTTCACCAGCTCCTCGCAATTTCACTAGTGGTTATCAAGTTACAATAAAAAGGGGCATTCTTTTTCTTTTTAAGATGAAATTGAAGTAAAGCTTTGTTAGACAAAAAACAAACGGGAAAAACCCTCACAATTATTCTGCCCTATAACGTGCAGTTTCCTGGTATTTGCAAACACAAACACGAGTCATGCTAAGAGAAGAAAGAAGCAGATTCCTGCCGATGAATGTTAATAACCGGCTTCTCGTTGTTATCAATCAATCGATGAGTCTTATATCGCGCATATTCCGTGGGTACAGTTCTAGACGCTCTGCAGTGATGCCGTCACGGTGTGAGATGAAATTTTATACGGCCAGTAGATTGCAACCATGTCGGTGCATATTTACCTTTCACGGCCTATTATTCCTAGTCACACGGGTATAGGTAGACAGGTAGACAATTATTAACTGTGCCTAAGCAATTTTGCCAGGAAAGACCCTTTTGTCAATCGTGGGATCTTTAACGTGCACACCCAATGTAGTGTACACCGAAGAGAGTCTGCACACAAAGTTGACTCTGTGAAATAAATTTCCGCCGAACCTGGGATCGAACTCACGCTGACAGCGGCCAACTGAATACAAATCCAGCGCGCTACCAACTGAGCTATATCCCCGTGTTATCGTGTAAGGATCTGAAGTGTTATAGTTAGAAACGCACAGCAAGGTCTCCTCTAAATAATGAGCGCTTCTGGGGTGATAACGCGAGACAACTCCTGTGATCTTGCCGCGAGGTTCCGCCTGTTACCATTGTCTTTTTACCGTATAAAATGCACGACTTACACACGAACTGTTACCAAAGCTACATGCTATTTGGGACCAATGCACGTTTTTTTCCTTTCTCGTGTGATCTTGCCGCGAGGTTCCGTCTGTTACCAGCCGAAAGAAAGAAGGGGCATAACCTCACCAGAACCGCTCATTCAAACAACCAAGAAGCCATCTATTAGATTTGAAGCATAAAGAGTCTCCCAGAAAACATCAAGGCGAAACGGGGCAAAGAGTCATAGAACAGCAAGACATAACAATGTAGACAGTAATATTATTTGGCTGGTGATAGAAACAGCGACAGCAATAATGAAGTTTGGAAATCTTAGGATGTCTTCACGTCAGAATGACGTTCTTCACTTCATGATTATGATTATGTACAGTTGTCAGCTGTGCTGGCTCGGTTTTAAATATCTACAGACATGTGACACTTGAAAAGCAATTCTTTTTAAATATTTTTTTTTTATATTGGTAGCATATACAATCTGTTCTAGCCAGTAGTAAAATAATTACATTAGAAGAATAACTATCAAGTAATTCACTGTGCAAGAGACAAATTAAGCGAAAAAGTACCACGCTTGTAAAGCTGCATGCTATACAGAAAATCTTTCAGAAAGAACAAAAGTTGTACAGGTCATACTCTTTTGACTGTATTACAATAAACGAAAGTTAATGTTTTGCACGACAATAGTTGACACTGCACAGATACGTACGTTTTTCTTTCGTCAACAGACAAATAACAAGCACCCAGTCTTTTCAAACATTCATTCTCCCCAGTTTGTACAGTATATTTAATCATGGACGGATTCTAAATTATCTCACAATTGAAATAAGTCTGACTATTTGTAAATCTGGACGGATACCAAAATATGTCATTGAACGTATCAAATAAAACAGGACGTACACGGACTCTCGAAAGTTTAGAAAGTATGAATTAAAAAGAGCATACGAAAGAAAACGTTTGTTTAAAGTATAACGTCTATACTAGTATAGAACCTTTCGGGTCATTTTCAATTTACCTCCAAAGGAATCATGACACCATTTTATTGTTCTAACGGACATGCAGGTAAATGTCCGAATCTCCTTTAAAGTTACTACAACTAATCCAAATGTATAGGAGTCTTAGATTTTGTGTGTGCATGAAAACACTAGTTCAAGTCGAACTATGTTCAAAAGCTGTATGTACAACAAGCCCATAACTGATAAATCCATTAACAATGGTTACCATATACACTCTCATTATATCACAACAGTACGGATAATTGCCTGAAAAAAGATACCTTTGATTTGATTTTTGAAGATTTGAGTATAAACACGCGGAATCCAAGACCACATATAAAATATTATTTTTCATTGTTTAACATGTTACTTTCGAACACAGAAAAAAAACTCATTTGTATCAACCTATGCACTCTGCAAAATACCTAAACGTCCTTTAAAGAGCAGCGCCCGTCAAAGTTACACACTACAAAAGAATTGTCTTTGCCAGAGTAATAATATCAGCAGCATGCAGTTCTAGATCATACATGTAAGAACAAAGAGAACCCCAAAACAGCAGCTCCTTCTACAGATTGACATCATTTACTGTAGGATGTCAAATATTATGTGTGTGCATGAAAACACTAGTTCAAGTCGAACTATGTTCAAAAGCTGTAATGTACAACAAGCCCATAACTGATAAATCCATTAACAATGGTTACCATATACACTCTCATTATATCACAACAGTACGGATAATTGCCTGAAAAAAGATACCTTTGATTTGATTTTTGAAGATTTGAGTATAAACACGCGGAATCCAAGACCACATATAAAATATTATTTTTCATTGTTTAACATGTTACTTTTGAACACAGAAAAAAAACCTCATTTGTATCAACCTATGCACTCTGCAAAATACCTAAACGTCCTTTAAAGAGCAGCGCCCGTCAAAGTTACACACTACAAAAGAATTGTCTTTGCCAGAGTAATAATATCAGCAGCATGCAGTTCTAGATTATACACGTAAGAACAAAGAGAACCCCAAAACAGCAGCTCCTTCTACAGATTGACATCATTTACTGTAGGACGTCAAATATCATATTCTGGAGACAAACCACACAATACTACATTTGCAAGTCAGGGAAAATTGATCGAAATTTATCTTTCCGTTATCTGGTAACAACATTTGCCACACACGTCCTTGGCTTGATCATATTTCAAACGCTTATACGTAGTCCTCGTTTGGACAGGAGCATATTTTTGTTTGTTTGTAATTATTTTAATTATTCCTTGCAAAATGTCTGCTGCATTTTATCACGTTAGAAAGCAGCTGCTTACCTTGTTTCATTCCAATGCAGTGCACATGTATGATATGTAATCTTAAAATAAATTTGAATTCTTTCGGTGGGAAAATGTAAGGAATGTTACTTTAGCTCGCAGATGATCGAGCTAGTGTTGTTTTTACTTCGTTAAATATTAAGTCGATATCCTTGTTACTTCGTTCTAAAATATTCATACACACATACACTATTTTATTATTGTATGTTTGTTGTTT
This sequence comes from Littorina saxatilis, assembly GCF_037325665.1. Lineage (NCBI taxonomy): Eukaryota > Metazoa > Mollusca > Gastropoda > Littorinimorpha > Littorinidae > Littorina > Littorina saxatilis. The sequence goes on from NC_090245.1 coordinate 94,513,943, forward strand.
CTTTTTAATGAAATCGTACACAACTGAACTGCATTATATATAATTTGTTATTTTATCTATTCCGTTTTCGTTTGAACTTGAGGTCAGTCTGAAGTATATATTCTGGTCGCCTTCAGGGCTTTAAAGTAAACAACGGAGGCTGTGCGCTTTGCATAACCTTGCAACTGTCTAAACGATCTAGCCTCGGTCTCTGTTCTCTACTGTTTCGGTTGTTTTCGCTTTCCTGGAGCTTCACCCTCCCCCCCATTCGAGCCCTAGGCCACTCCCCTTTCCATCACCAGGCTCCTCCTCCTCCTCCTCAATTGACTGCCGTCGCTTAATCGGAATCTTTTTCGACAATACCGAGTTTCTGTCCGATCCAGCGAAACTTGGCGATGATCTCATCCTGCATGAGCGAGAAGCACATGGACAGGATGGCCATCCCGAACAGCACGTAGATGGACCCCAGCATCAGCTGAGCCTGGGCCTGCGAGTTTTCGAAATCCGTGCCGGGAACGACGTCCCCGAAGCCTATGGTGGAGAGCGTAATGAAGCAGAAGTAAGCGGACTGAAGCCAGTCCCACCCCTCCCACAGCCCAAAGAGGACCGCCCCGCCGAAGATGTAGCCGCCGATGACAATCATCGTGATGGTGAGCGGTACGGTGATCTTCTTCTCGTCCAGGTCGTCGTCGTCTTCGTCGTCGCTGTCGTCGTCGAGGATGACGGGCTCGTTCTTGATGGGCCGGTTGTGCAGGGTCTTGACGTCCAGGGGGACGATCTTGACGGCGCGGCCGGGCGGCGAGATGGGTCGCTTGCCGGAGGAGCCTGAGGAGGGCCTGGAGGTCTTGTTGTTGTCGCTGGTCCCGGTGGAGTCCGTGGGCGACTTGGTGGGAAGGCGGGAGAACTCGGTGCCCATGGGGGCGGAGCCGCCCTTCTCCCCGATTCCTCCACCTGCCGAGACACACAGCACAGAATGGGGATCTGTGAAAGAGAAGGGGCAGATTATCGGTGCTTTTAAACCATCTGGACACTTAATGACAAGACACAGCGTAACTTGCTTAAACACCGAATAGGGACTAACAAGAGCGGATCTACACATACATTATTTGTTTGTTTGCTTAACGCCCAGCCGACCACGAAGGGCCATACCAGGGCGGTGCTGCTTTGACATATAACGTGCGCATATAACAAGACAGAAGTCGCAGCACAGGCTTCATGTCTCACCCAGTCACATTATTCTGACACCGGACCAACCAGTCCTAGCACTAACCCCATAATGCCAGACGCCAGGCGGAGCAGCCACTAGATTGCCAATTTTAAAGTCTTAGGTATGACCCGGCCGGGGTTCGAACCCACGACCTCCCGATCACGGGGCGGACGCCTTACCACTAGGCCAACCGTGCCGGTACACACATACATTATAGTGTAATGGGAAAAAGATTATTTTTGTTTACAATTTCAATCACAAGCATACGGCACTAAAAAGCATGAGACTGTGACACAAAAAGCCCTCTTAATGGCTTATGACCAGAAAAAGTAACACAGTAACACACTGATTCACTAAGATATTGACGAACTGACCGAACTTAGCGTCTCCTGTCACAATGAATGGTTCGTTCATTCACTTTCTCACTTTCTAAATAGCACAGCACACCCAAACACATGCATCCTTAGAACGAATCAACGATATCAAAAGACAAAACACACAGAGACAAAGAACACCTCCCCAAATACTGACCGTTGTTCCACTTGTCATCCGAGCTGCCGAGCTGTTTCTGCTGGGGTCCGGCCAACGTGTTGTCCTGCTGCGCGTTTTTCTTCTTGCGGCCCTTGCAGCAGCCGCAGCAGCAGATCTTGGAGTAGATGAAGCGGAAGATGTCCGCAAGGACGTCGCCGATGTTGGCCAAGCACAGCAACATGAGCGGAATGCCCAACACGGCGTAGGCGATACACACCAAGCGTCCCCATACTGTCTTCGGGGCGATGTGGCCGTATCCTGCAAAAAAGAAATAGTCAAATAAACTTCGTGTCCTGTTTGAAGCCAAAAATGAACGATAGACAAAACACACCGCTGTAAGGAAGAAATAGTCAAATAAGCTTCGTGTCCTTTTGGAAGCCAAATAAAACAAGTCGCGTAAGGCGAAAATACAATATTTAGTCAAGTAGCTGCCATTTTTCAGCAAGACCGTATACTCGTAGCATCGTCAGTCCACCGCTCATGGCAAAGGCAGTGAAATTGACAAGAAGAGCGGGGTAGTAGTTGCGCTAAAAAGGATAGCACGCTTTTCTGTACCTCTCTTTGTTTTAACTTTCTGAGCGTGTTTTTAATCCAAACATATCATATCTATATGTTTTTGGAATCAGGAACCGACAAAGAATAAGATGAAAGTATTTTTAAATTGATTTGGACAATTTAATTTTGATAATAATTTTTATATATTTAATTTTCAGAGCTTGTTTTTAATCCGAATATAACATATTTATATGTTTTTGGAATCAGCAAATGATGGAGAATAAGATAAACGTAAATTTGGATCGTTTTATAAATTTTTTTTTTTTTTTTACAATTTTCAGATTTTTAATGACCAAAGTCATTAATTAATTTTTAAGCCACCAAGCTGAAATGCAATACCGAACCCCGGGCTTCGTCGAAGATTACTTGACCAAAATTTCAACCAATTTGGTTGAAAAATGAGGGCGTGACAGTGCCGCCTCAACTTTCACGAAAAGCCGGATATGACGTCATCAAAGACATTTATCAAAAAAATGAAAAAAACGTTCGGGGATTTCATACCCAGGAACTCTCATGTCAAATTTCATAAAGATCGGTCCAGTAGTTTAGTCTGAATCGCTCTACACACACACACACACGCACACACGCACACACACACGCACACACGCACATACACCACGACCCTCGTTTCGATTCCCCCTCGATGTTAAAATATTTAGTCAAAACTTGACTAAATATAAAAAGAACGGTAGACAATACACACTAAGAGCCCACATGTATACGTGTCGTCGGGGCAATGTGGCCGTATCCTGCAAAGAAGAAATAGTAAAACAAGCTTCGTGTCCTTTTTGATGCCAAAAGGAACAATAGGCGAAATACAACAAGCGTTCCCAAATTGTCTTCGGTCAATGTGACCATGTCTTGCAAAGAGAAAATAGTAAAACAAGCTTCGTTTCCTTTTGGAAGCCAAAAAGGAACAATAGGCGAAATACAACAAGCGTTCCCAAATTGTCTTCGGTCAATGTGACCATGTCTTGCAAAGAGAAAATAGTAAAACAAGCTTCGTTTCCTTTTGGAAGCCAAAAAAGAACGATAGGCGAAATACAACAAGCGTCCCCAAATTGTCTTCGGGTCAATGTGACCATGTCCTGCAAAGAGAAAATAGTAAAACAAGCTTCGTGTCCTTTTGGAAGCCAAAAAAGAACGATAGGCGAAATACAACAAGCGTCCCCAAATTGTCTTCGGGTCAATGTGACCATGTCCTGCAAAGAGAAAATAGTAAAACCAACTTCGTGTCCTTTTGGAAGCCAAAAAGGAACGATACGCGATTCACACCCATACTGTCTTTGGGGCAATGTGGCCGTATCATGCAAAGAAGAAATAGTTAAATAAGTTAACAAGAAAATAAAAAAGCGTCCTGTCCTAGTTGAAGGAATGATAGGCGATACACACAAAGTCCCCCCCCCCCCCCTTACTGTCTTCGGGGCAATGTGGCTGTATCCTGCAATGAAGAGATAGTCAAATAAGTTTCGTGTCCTGTTTGATTGAAGCCAAAAAGGCACGATAGACAATACACACCAAGCGTCCCCTGACTGTCTTCATGATAAATGATAAATGTGGCCGTATCCCGTAAAGAATAAGAGATAGTCAAATAAGTTTCGTGTCCTGTTTGATTGAAGCCAAAAAGGCACGATAGACAATACACACCAAGCATCCCCATACTGTCTTCATGATTTCGTTCTTTCTTTCTTTTCAACCATTCAAGGTTATATCGCGACGGGGAAAGGGGGGAGATGGGATAGGGGAAAGGGGGAAGATGGGATAGAGCCACCTATTAATTGTTTCTTGTTCACAAAAGCACCAATCAAAAAATTGCTCCAGGGGCTTGCAACGTAGTACAATATATGACCTTACTGGGAGAATGCAAGTTTCCAGTACAAAGGACTTAACATTTCTTACATACTGCTTGACTAAAATCTTTACAAACATTGACTATATTCTATACAAGAAACACTTAACAAGGGTAAAAGGAGAAACAGAACCGTTAGTCGCCTCTTACGACATGCTGGGTAGCATCGGGTAAATTCTTTCTCGTCCCAACCAATATGGGACTCCCCCTAACCCGCGGGGGGTTGTCTTCATGATAAATGATAAATGTGGCCGTATCCCGTAAAGAAGAGATAGTCAAATAAGTTTCGTGTCCTGTTTGATTGAAGCCAAAAAGGCACGATAGACAATATACACCAAGCGTCCCCTGACTGTCTTCATGATGAATGATAAATGTGGCCGTATCCTTTAAAGAAGAGATAGTCAAATAAGTTTCGTGTCCTGTTTGATTGAAGCCAAAAAGGCACGATAGACAATACACACCAAGCGTCTCCTGACTGTCTTCATGATGAATGATAAATGTGGCCGTATCCTGTAAAGAAGAAAAGTCAAATAAGTTTCGTGTCCTGTTTGATTGAAGCCAACGATAGACAATACACACCAAGCGTCCCCTGACTGTCTTCATGATGAATGATAAATGTGGCCGTATCCTTTAAAGAAGAGATAGTCAAATAAGTTTCGTGTCCTGTTTGATTGAAGCCAAAAAGGCACGATAGACAATACACACCAAGCGTCTCCTGACTGTCTTCATGATGAATGATAAATGTGGCCGTATCATGTAAAGAAGAGATAGTCAAATAAGTTTCGTGTCCTGTTTGATTGAAGCCAAAAAGGCACGATAGACAATACACACCAAGCGTCCCCTGACTGTCTTCATGATAAATGATAAATGTGGCCGTATCCTGTAAAGAAGAAATAGTCAAATAAGTTTCGTGTCCTGTTTGATTCAAGCCAAAAAGGCACGATAGACAATACACACCAAGCGTCCCCATACTGTCTTCATGATAAATGATAAATGTGGCCGTATCCTTTAAAGAAGAAATAGTCAAATAAGTTAACAACAAATTTAAAGAGCGTCGTGTCCTAGTTTGAAGACAGAAAGGAACGATAGGCGACACGCACCAGGCTTCCCCATATTGTCTTTGGGACAATGTGGCCATATCTTGCTTAATAAAAACCCATAAAAACCAGTTGAAAAACGGCCTTAACAAAAATCATTAAAAAATGTCATTCTGCACAGGAAGCTGCGAGGATGTTACATTTTGGTATGTGACCAAGTGGAGGGATGGTCTTATCCCGTGTAAAAGCCTGGTCAGATCTCAGACAGTGAGCCGAAATGTTTGAACTGTGCATTTAAAGATATTGAACTTGTCAAATCCAGGTGCACGGAGCCCCTGGGGCTCTTAGTCATACCTCAGGCAGCTATCCGTTAGAAGAACTACCAAGTTTCATTGACGTGCACCCAAAGAGTCAAGAACTGCGTTTCTTTTACGAATTAATTTCGTACTCGGACTCGGCTGGTCTTGGCCTATTTTTGGATCTAAATTTAGATCAGGTAGATCACCACATCATGCACAAAAAGACACGTCACTAGCAAACTATGTCAGACGTCATCATGAGTTTGTGTAAAACAAAATGGAGGCCGGAATCACTCAACTCCGACCAAACACCACGTAATAACTAGGTTAATTTATGCACTCGCGTGAACAAGAAACTGTCGAGCTTCACAGATGTCGTCGTTGGGTAGTTTTGGGTTTGTTTTACTACCAATAGGAGGATTTTTGAACTGTAAATGCACTCAGCTGCAACAAAAACGCAAAACGAAGGCTGTGAGCTGCACTGTGCCTTTAAAGAACCTCATGTTCTGTTTCAAGCCAAAAGGGAACAAAAGGGATATTTGACGTGATTGCACTTGGTACTCAGCGAAACAATCCCTGAGAAGATTTAGAAAGGAATTCACTGTTTCCTGTCAAGAAGAAATCCTTGAATCAAGGCAACTGTTAGAAGACCGTTTTTTTACCATGAATAATAACACAATACGACGAAGAATGCCAACACCTGCCACAAGGCAAACCTTCCAACTTTACGACCTTGGGAACGCTGTGCCCTTGTCATGCGAAAAACAAAATCAACACTGGAGGGCTGCTTGAATCGAGACATAGCAGGAAACGTCACGAGGGCGAGGTGACCGTGTTCAGACATGAACTATTCTAATCAAATCAAATCAAATCAAATCTTATTCTATGCACAACAAGGAACGTGTGGTTGAGGAACACGAATAGAATTAATTAATAAACGAGGAAACCAAACCAGAACATGCTCGAGGAATAAGCACTACCAAAAAGGCAACGATCGCATACATTACTGAACGAAAAACCAAACGAGGAAAACCCCGAGGAAAAGAGACTTTAAAACAAGCAACAAAAACATATCATACCCGGTGCTCTCCCGCCAAGGGGTCAGGGACCTTGAAGGCAGACTTACTTAATTACTGGATGAATTATTTAACGGGTTGCAGACATTTAGGCTACTTGGGAGGAATACGCTTTAGCCGAGAGAATCTGACATCAAATAGGTATAAGCTATACACATCGGTGTACACTTAAGATTTTCGTCAGCATGGGTACGATAATTTTGCCTATATGCACATTGGATTACAGAATTGAATATTATCTAAACAAAATAACGGATAGGATAGAAGTAAAGAACAGAATTTGCCGGAATTATTTTATCATACTGACGACACTCGAAATCAAAATGGGTGGACTGTGTACACAAAAAAACCTCTCCGTCTCTCTGCATCCCCCCTCTCTCTCTCTCTCTCTCTCTCTCTCTTTCTCTCTTTTTTTCTCTCTCTCTCTCTCTCACAGTGTGTGTGTGTGTGTGTGTGTGTGTGTGTGTGTGTGTGTGTGTGTATATATATATATATATGTGTGTGTGTGTGTGTGTGTGTGTGTGTGTGCGTGTGTGTGTATGTGTGTGAGTGTTTGTGTTGTATTGAGTGCGAACGTGATTGCAGGCATGCGGCGCGCGTGTGTGTGCGAGTCGACTTTTCTTTTCCTTTGTATTATATTGACATACATGTACATTTCAATGTTCTATCATGCATTATGTATTCGTATAGGTAATGTTGTAATTAGTAATACTGTATGATTGCGATTAACAATTGTCCTTTTATTGTCTTTATTTTTATGTCTTAGTTTAGCAGGGACAGATTGTAAGACTAGGCGTGAGCCTAAAATCTCCATCCTTGAGTAATAAAGTTCGTTCGTTCGTTCGTTCTCTCTCCCTCTCTCTGTCTGTCTCTCTGTCTCTGTCTCTGTCTCTCTCTCTCTCTCTCATCTTTCTGACCAAGAAAATTGAGTGCGGATTTTAACCCATTGAGTTCACCTAACGACCGATCGTACTTAATTATTAAATCCGTAATGGGCATGTCTGTAAGATGGTGATGGGGTGATTACAGTTTTATGTCACGCTCACGTCGGATCGATCGGTGATCACTGCAGTTTGTAAGCCGAGAACGAATGACGTCACATGTGAACCCGGCTAAGGCATCGCTAAGTATAATGCATGCAAAAAAGCAAAGAGAGAGAGAGAGAGAGAGAGAGAGAGAGAGAGAGAGAGAGAGAGAGAGAGAGAGAGAGAGAGAGAGAGAGAAAGAAAGAGAGAGAGAGAGAGAGAGAGAGAGAGAGAGTCAAGACTCAAATGGTTTACTGGTTAGGCAATTTGCCCATGACCAAGGGGGGTAGGGGGGAATCAGGGGTGTGGTTGGCTTTGGCATTATACAATACTCATCGAGATCAATCGCGTACACGTACAACCTTATTTGACTGACATGGTATTTCCAATGTCAGACGCGTATGTTACCGATACAGTCTTTCACACACGAAAGTTCAACTGTGAAAGTAAACCCTGAGAAGATTGACCAGTACATGCAAGTCCTTGGTCATACGGTCTATCTCTCGTCGGTAGTAGGTTCGTCGCACATCTTTGGTCTCTTCGATGAATGTCAGTCTTTTGGTTTGGTCCGGCATCATGTCTGCTTTGTCCCTCAGAAACGTCCAGTACAGTGTTTCAGCTTTAGTACAGTCGTAGGTGAACAAGAAATCATCAGATTTTGCGATCAACTGTTTACATGAAGCATCGTACACCACTCTGGTCAGAAAAGTGTTCCTTGTTTTATCTTGCATAGACTTCAGTTCCTTTCGCGTCGTGAGGTTGAGGGTCAGTTCTGAAGCGAGCGATTTTCCTACCTCGAGGTTGTAGTCCCTTTGTAAGGCAAACTGACCTCTCAGCTTCAGCCAGCTGATGTTCGACAGGTCCCGCTGTATCGCTCTCTGTTCTTACACTGTCACTGCCACTGTCAATGGCCACGCACGAGGAGTCAATGGACTGCTGCGGAGTTGGCCCTGGAATGTGTGAAATTCGGCTTCGTGATTTACGTGCTTCGGTGTTTACAACACAGCTCGCCCCACTGTCAATGCGTTCGTCGGCGTGTACTCTCATTGTTTGTGCGTTTCTGGTATCATCTGCATTGACATGCGTGTCCCTGTGGCCTGTAGCTGATGTTGTGATAGCATGATTACTCGAGTTATCGGCTGTGTCAACGGAGGAAACGTGTACCTTTTTGCAGTACAATTGTTGGGCTCGCTGTCTGTCACGCCTGAACTGCGAAGGGGCTTTGTTGACATTGCGTTGGCTAGTTCGGCAAATGGCAGCTTGTTGGCTCTCTTTGCTGTGCATTCCAAATGTGACCGTAGCTCCCTCTCCCTCTCCGGTGACCTTCCAGTACTTGACGTAGTGGTCAGCTAGCAGGCCCGTCAAGGCAGCTTCCATGGCAGTTGGTAGTCCAACGACCGGCATTTTCGTATCTTCTTCAAATGAATTGCTGGAGCGAAAAACTGTGCTGCTGCAAGCTGTAGCCACCGGAAGCGAGCCCAGAGCAGACAGAGACAGAGACAGATAGAGAGAGAGACAGAAAGACAGACAGACAGACAGATAGACAGAGAGACACATAGAGACAGGCAGACAGATAGACAGAGGCAGATGGAGATGAATTTGCTATGACAATGCATCGTCCCATTTCAATCACATAAAACTTGAAACAGGTCACATGCACCCCTTTGACAGAAGGTATAACTGATAAAAGGATTATAAAGCACACTTTTACTTACAGACTGGATTACGTTTTGTTTTATAGATTCACAGAAACTTGCAAGCACATACAGACAAACAGAGAAAAGGGGCTTACAAAACCACAGACAAGCCAGGCAGAAGCGAAACAACACAACACAACACACAGCAACAATACGCCGATATCCCCTAAGCTGTGAGGTGAGCTGTTTCGTGGCCATTTTGTTGTATAGGGCAATCAAACACAACACCGCAATTTGAAACCTTTGGCGAATTGGTTTCGTTCGATATTCTGCGTTTGATTCGAAGAAGCAGGATGCAAAAACCGGTTTTTCAGACCTAGTCCAGTATTTACATCGCTAGCAAACAAAGTCCCCATACAGGACTGCAGTCGATAACGCTTTTGTTTCCGTCTATTTCTTTACTGCATCGATCCGAGCACAATGCTAGGTGTGCGTGTTTACCTGGCGCTGAAAGGTAACCAGCAGAGGACGTAAGCACAGACAACTTTGCTTTGAAATAGATCGTGTTTCCTTCTACCTGATTGATTACCAAAGGTTGACTTGAAAACCTGACATACGTTAGCAGTGTCAGGCATTTGTCAGAGCACGAGAAAAAAAAAAAAACGTGTCGCGGGAAAAAAAAAATGTCAACTAAAAGATTTGATAGATATCTTGAACACCTTTGGGGCCGGGTAGGTCAGTTAGGAGAGCACTGGACGCGTGATCCTAGGGCCACGGGTTCGAACCCCGGCCGGCAGGGTCAATCCGAGTACGGATTTTACAACTTAATGTGCAGACTCAGAGACGGTATCCATGTCCCACCCCCATGTCACCACCGTGGCACGTAAAAGACCTCGGTCATTCATGTCAGCCATAAGTGCAGGCGGCTGATTACACCGACACACGCACATACCTGGGTAGCGCGACTCTTGTACGTTGCTGCTAGCTTTCCACTGGGAGGAAGCGACCCGAATTTCCCAGCATTGGGATAATAAAGTGAACAAAATGAAATAAGAAACAGATAGGCTGCTAACATTTCCAAAGTCAAGCATAAAAAAAGCAAGAAAGGCGAGTTTTTCGTGTAACGTTTAATTAATGACGAAAAAACGAAAATGCATCACTCAAACCTTTGGAATTAATTAAAATGTCACAGAGTACAAAAACAGTAAGTTTGACACGTGGGTTCTCGAGCATAATTATGTCAGTATCGACTAGTCGGTTTGCGAGTTTCTCCCTTTGTATTTGTGCACTGTATATTCTGTCGATCTCACTGTTCGAGTTACCTCGATAACTGATACTGACCTTATGCTCACGTTAAGCATGCAGTTCAAATGTGATCAACATTTTGCTGGCAGTCCAGCTCCGAAATTCATCGACCAATCGCCGAAAGGCTGACGTCACTTCATACCCAGAATTCCAAACGGATTTGGAGATTTTGAAGATTTAGTTCGGGACGACGACGCTCTATGGGCGGTTCTTTATATGAAGGGAGGCAAGCGGTAAAAAACCGGGCCTTGACAGAACCAATGAAGGGGGATAATAACTTGCTGATCATATACATGTGCTATCGTGGTTAAACTGCTAATCAATTAACAATCTTCCTGTGATATTCAAATGTCATCCATAATCATTCTATTTTATTCACAATGCCCCACCCCGAATCGCAAAGATTTGTTTCCATTCACTCAGAGGTGATGGATTTGATCCACTTGTTCAGCCATTGTACGGAACACGGGCCTCTCGCTGTGATTAATTACGGCTCGAGGATCGAAGTTGTCAATGATGAGAGAGACCTTTTTTCGCGAAAACCTGTCGGATTACGCAACGATTGTGCGACCTTGCAGACGAACAACAGAAAACAAGTCGCATACAGCGATATGAAAACATTGATTCAATCTGTCTGCCTAAAAGATGGAGCAC